>NC_136433.1:29825000-30425000 GCF_052849685.1 Lactuca virosa
CGCAGATGACTAAGACCAGAGGGAGTGGGCTACGGCCCCTGCCGCACTTGAGTGCCACATCAGCAGGAACACCGCCCCTAGGTGCGGTAGGGGGTGCATTGTGGCATTCCAAGGGAGCACTAGTTCAAACAATGTGATTGACCCGTTTTTTTTTACATTGGTCCCTTTTATTTATTAAAACAAAAATGAAAAAAATACCCAAGTGTGACACTACTCTTTGGATGTGGTATGAAAGCACACTTTTGTGGTAAAGAGTGAGGTGACGCCTACGTGGCAGTGACGGGAGTGTAACTTTTGTGGCACCACTCCCTATAGCCTAAAAGACTCATGTGCTTTTGGAGTTATATATATATATATATATATATATATATATATATATATATATATATATATATATATATATATATATATATATATATATATATATATATGGTACGGTCGTGATGCATACACTAAGCAACTACAGTAATGATGTCAATTTCATATAAGGAAAACCCTAGGCTATCAGGCATCATACAATCAGGCAATTCTATCATGCAATTCCTGAAGATCCCTAGCCTAAACTAGCATGTTGTTCTAACATATCACATAATCAAATAACTGTATGGTATTTTGGGGTCTACTTACTGGCTCCGGCTGATCGTACACTCTACATCCTCCTTTTCTCATTTTGAAAACCATTTTAAAATCATCCTGAAAATATTTTCCTTAGTTTGAGACTGGATTCACACGAGTGTTCCTCCAATTCACTCAAACCAAGGCTCTGATACCAACTTGTAACTGGTGGATTAATGTCTAAGTCCATAACTATAATTGGTAAGACTTGACCCGACTCGGCATGGTCCATTTGGGTTGCATGGCATCATGCATTTGGATAGACTATAATGAGAGAAATAACATTTAAGGTTGGTTAATATATTATAAGTTCTAATATATTAATAAGGTTATTTAATTAGTAGTGATCAAAAATTAATTTGGAATTAATTAAGTGATCAAAAGGAGACTAATTAAATATATGGGTTGATTGTGTAAATCATTCATTCTTATATATGTGGGCTTGTGATCCAAGATTCCTTATGTTGGACTAAGTCCATGGGGTGACCCATGGATACTCCATGGAGGTTAAAATCGATGGAGCATAAGGAATGGGTAAAAGTTATGAGTTACATGGTGTAACCCTAATAGCCACCATATAAAAGAATCCCATGGCTCAAGAAATCGTGCACTAATGTGTGAATATGAGGGCTAGACGATTTCAAGGAGTGTTCCATTTCTCTCAAGTCATTCCATGTGCATTTGGTGTTGTGTGAACCATTTGAGGTGTCACACTTGGGGCACTAGGCACTCAAGCTTCATGGAGACAAGCTACATCAAACAAAGGTATGTATTCTATCAATTTGATTACCCAAGTATCAAGTATTGTATGCTAGATAGGGTAATACCTTGGAAAGTTCATAATTGCATGTATAATAGAGAAAACATAGATCCAAGGTATTTAGGGTTGCATGTACACTTAGGAGTGTTAGAATGCTCAAAACCCATCAGTAACATCCATAAAATTCGAGCTAATTTAAAACTTTTTAAAGCATTTTAAAAGCCATTCAGTTATTACAATTCGTTTTCAAAATAGTTTAAACATTAGAGTTCCCATAAATCATAATCATAAATCGAGGAAGTGTACGGTCACACCTTCGCCTTCCCGCGGTCATCCGGTGTACCTGAAACAATAATTGATAAATGTAAGCTCGAAGGCTTAGTGAGTTACCCCCAAATTACCCATACACACACACCAATACACATACAATAACAAACATCATACTATGGGTCCAATCAACCATTGGGTTGGAATGCCAATATACTATGAGCCCAATCATCCTCGGGATGGAATGCTCTCGGCCCACAACCATCGGGTTGGAATGCCCACATACTACAAGTCCAATCATCTATCGGGATGGAATACTCTCGGCCCACAACTATCGGGTTGGAATGCCCACATACTACGAGTCCAATCATCCATCGGGATGGAATACTCTCGGCCCACAACCATCGAGTTGGAATGCCCACATACTACGAGTCCAATCATCCATCGGGATGGAATACTCTCAGCCCATAACCATCGGGTTGGAATGCCCACATACTACGAGTCCAATCATCCATCGGGATGAAATACTCTCGACCCACAACCATTGGGTTGGAATGCCCACATACTACGAGTTCAATCATCCATCGGGATGGAATACTCTCGGCCCACAACCATTGGGTTGGAATGCCCACAACCAATCAAACATACGCATCTATATCATATAATCATATAACGGTCTAAAGAGACAACATACTAGGGTCCACTCATCCTCGGGATGGAATACCCTTAACTACCATAACAAGCATGTGCACATATAACAGGTAATCACCTAACAGTATACAGACAGTTAGACCAGCTACAGGTCTCTAAGCATAACCACATCCTATCTACCAGGATACCGATCTAACAGATCATACTAACATATAACCATCCTATCTACCAGGATGTCGAGCTAACATATCACAATAATAACAATTCCAAATAAAAAATCAAAGGGCCGGCCTTGGTGCCTTAGACCCTTGAGTAAAGTGAGGATAACTCACCTCGCAAGTAGTGCTGACAATACAGCAAATCTCTGTCTGCTGTCTCAGCGGGAATCCCGAACTATCACATAATAAATACTAAGTTAATACCCAAATAACCTTCTTGACCAAGTGTCCACACCACTTATTAAGTCCATCCTCTTTACTGGGCCTAAACCCAATACCAAGTCCTTAACTTGAAAGTCCATTTATAAAGCCCATTATTGGCCCAATTTACCAAATTGGGCGCAACTCCCTAATTGGGCCTAATCCCAAGATCCATTATCAAAACTTGGCCCAAAACATTATATTCATGAAGTCCAGCAAAGGACCAAACCCAATTAGTCCATAAACAACCCAAAACTCGAAGCCTAATTGTCAAAGGCCCAACAGAGGACGTACGCGGGGTGTACTCCTCTTGTACGCGGGGCGTACTCGTCCAGATGTTGACCACCATCGGGGTGGTTGACCCAGTACGCTGGGCGTACTAGATTTACGTTGGGTTTCACCAAAAACCTAATAAGTGCTTAATGGCTTAAGCACTTAAGCCCAAACTTCAGATCCATCGACCAAATGTGCCATAGGACTATAAAGTCTCGAACTTTATCACTTTGGATGTACAGAAAGTTCTTAACACATGGTCTTAATCCATTAAGACCTTCCTACTTCATGCATGAGACAAATCTAGCTATTGGGACACCATTTTTATCACTTAGGACCTCCTCTAAAGTCTGAAAGGACAACTCATTTCGTCCAAATCATAACATGCACCATTTTGGGATGTTTGGGACAAGAATGCTTCAATAAAGCTAAAATGTCTAGATCTATAACATACAAGTATAAAGTTCCAAGCTTTTTACCTTCTGGAGCTTCTAGGGCACAACACAACTTCAGATCTATAACCTTGATCTCCTTCTCCAACTACTTGATGCAATGTCTTCACCTTCAAGAGTTCAAAATACACACCAACTCACACTCACACACAAACTAGGGTTTGGAACGTTTTCTGTAAGATGGAGGCTGAGAATGATGAGAGAAAATGAGCCATAAGGATGTTTATATAGCCTCCAAACCTTAAATATTAGGGTTTCATCCTGACATTAGTACGCCCATCGTACACAAGTTTACGCCCAGCGTACTAAGGCAGACCTTAGTACACTTAGCGTACTCTTATGTACGCGCAACGTACTCTTTCTTGGCCCAAATGTTGCAACTTTGGCCCTTAAACTTATCTTGACTCTACACTTCCAACCCCAAGGACTATAAATGACAAAACTTGGGATGTTACAATTCTCCCCCACTTAAACTAGGCTTCGTCCTCGAAGCCTGCTGCGACAATCGATTCAGGATAATGTTCCCGCATCTTGGACTCCGCTCCCAAGTCTACTCAGATCCTTTCCGATGCTGCCACTGGTCTCCCTACATAGTTCAAGTGCTCTCCGACCTGAACATCACCCAGCTACACAACCGCCTACTCATCCAATATGCGCCTCTTCACAGCTGCGAGACGCGAATAATGCTGTGGATCTAGTTGAACTTTTCCGGAATCTCTAACCTACAAGTCGCCTTGCCAACCCTGGCCATAATCCTGATGATCCAACGTATCGGAAACCCAACTTTCCCTTGTCTGAAGCGAACCCTTTATGTGCTGACAGGATAATGCATCCTTCAGCTCCCGAAACGACTCACGTAAACAACCGACTAACAAATACGAACCCTCATACCTGGTCCAATCAGCCTCGGGCTGGATTACTAGACATGCCTACGACGGTTCCAGTCATCCCTAGGATGGAATACCCTCGTATCACACACATGTTTGGCCCAGTCAACCATCGGGTTGGAATACCAAACATATCAGGTCCAATCAATCATAGGGTCCGGTCATCCTCAGGATGGAATACCCTAGATTGGAATACCTCTATGAACATAACTCGGGTCTACTCATAACTTGAGATCCAAGGATCTATCCTTGCGTCTCATCCACCATCCTCAGATTCGTCACAACCGAGTGCAACTTCCCCGAATCTCAACAATACATCCAATCCGAACGCGCTCCTACCAGAGACATAACCAACACAATCTCTATGCCCACAGCCTATGACTGGAATACCCTTACATGGTCCTCAACATAGGTCTGGATTGCCTCTGAGCCCATAGCATGAGTCTGGTATGCCCTCTACGACCCTCAGCTCATGACTGGAATGCTCCCGATAACCTATCGACACTGTTGTCGTCACTTCAGATGTCCAGCACCCCATCCTGGAGGTACTTACCTCCTCCATTGCCCAAGAAGGCCTAATCAATGTCCTTCACAACACCAACAAGTGTCACAGTGCTGAAACCTCACCCTACTCTATCCACTTGCAGAACAAGTTGCTACCCCATAACACTTATATACTCAGAGCCTGATCATATAACTAACAAAACCCATACAAAGTCTTCAGCATACTCATCAGCATGTTCAATACTTGGGGAATGACCTACTGATTCCTATAGTATAACAGCATACTCAATACCCGCACATAGATCTACTAACACATACAGAGTCTTCAGCATGACTGGACCGCCTCACCAGGCCTTCATTCTATCTGGACAACTCTTAGAACCTTCATCATGTCTGGACCGCCTCTCTGGGTCTTCAGTCTGTCTGGACCGTTCTCTTAGCCTTCAGCCTGACTGGTACGCCCCACCGGCCTTCAGTCTATCCAAACCGCTCTAAACTGTTGAGCATCTCCCTGGACCCCCTCTTGGTGATCTCTCCCATGCAGACTGTTCTCACCCACTTGGGATTCCGAACTCTTGATCCATTATGTGGACTCTAACTCCGGCCTAACCCTAGGCCTCACGCCGATTGTCCACCCTCTCGGAAAACCGTGGTCTATTTCCTGACCCGCGTGTCTACCACATGCGCTAAATAGCCCGCACTCTCGTACTGAATGCACTATCGAACTCTGGCAGATAATAGAACCCTCAGAGTCGAGCACACACACTCGAACGGACATCCGAACTGAACTCAATTCTTGACTAGAATCCCAAACTTATTTCCCCAAGTTCTGCTATCAAGCATCAAGAAGACGCGGTTCATATGTTGGGGAGTTTTACTGGACTTCCAACTTACACAACCCTCAAACCCGAACAACCACTCGGGCTGTCTTCCTCCCTGACAACGATGCGAAACTTATCCCAATTCCAAACCGCTCCTGCTTCTGGATCAAGGGAGAGAATCATTCTAAGGGGGAGAGAATTGTAATTCCCGTGTTTCTGGGCTAAGCATTAAAGACGATGTAATAGTCTAGGTCAACTATTGTAACGTGTTTTGAAGTAATAAGAATGAATTATGTGAATTTATGTGCCTTATATTTAATTAAGGATAAAAATAAGCGTCGAAAGTAAAATGTTAGATATAGCTGATATCTATGAAGAAAGTTGTAGTGGTTGAAACAAGGATTCCGGAGATATAAAGAATACTGAAATCCAAGTTATAACGAAGAAGTTATGACCTGTCGAAGTTTCGCGACAGAACCGGCACGACACTGTGTGACATAAAAAGTAAATTTAAGATACAGTGCTTTTTAGCATTAGTGATCTAAACGAAAGTCGTAGTACACGTTAAACCGAGAACGTGCATAAAAAGAATGTCCAAATCTGACTTCGTATGAGGAAGTTATGAATTTTCTAAGATTTGGCAAAGCAGTATGCAGCCCGAAACTCGAATTTTAGATCGAGTGATTTTTAGCCGAAACAACCTAAACGGTAATCGAAGATCTTGTTGATAGTAGTGCAACGGTAAAAAGACAGACGAAAACGGACGTCAGATGAAGAAGTTATGAATTTTAACAGACTTTTCCTGACCCGGCCTGTTAAAAATATAACTTTAAAAATAAATTCAAAATTAGCCGACAGAGTCTAAACAAAAGTTGTAGAGCACGGTCTCACCTACGCGTGGATATAAAGAACGTCAAAAACGGAGCTCGTATGCGAAAGTTACGAATTTTTGAAGTTTGAATATTCGGAGTACGCCCAGCGTACTCGTGTAAGTGTTCCGGAGTCCGTCACCCTCCCTACTCCTTCGCATGAGAGACACGTTTCATAGTCACGACGCGTCCGATATGATCCCTTCGTACTCCCATCGTACTCTAAAGTTACGCCCAACGTAACTCGAGTTTTCAGCCCCTATAAATAGTGATCGAAGCCAACCGTATTTTTGTTTACAAAAGTCACTCCTCTCACCTTCTACTTTCCTTTTTGTTACAATAAATACCCCCAAGCCTATTATATCATTCTAGCATCATAAGCAAGTCACAGAGAGCACAAAGATCCCGAGAAAAGAGTTTTTCGAGACGAAACTCTGTCCGCGTGAAGCCTGGTTTTTGAGAAAACATACCGGTTTCATTGAAAAAGATTGTTTTAAGGGGCGAAGTGCTGTCCAACCGCCGTCTTATCAAGTGAGTGTATAGTCACTTTCATCTTACACATAGATGTGAAGTATTTTATATAAAATACGTGCTATGTGTATATATATTCTTTGTTTATTTGAAATGGATGTTAAATAGATGTTTTATACAAGTTTTATTTGTTTATTTGAAATGGATGTTAAATAGATGTTTTATACAAGTTTTAAACTGTATATGTATTTTTATCTACAAATATGTTGGGTAAAACATGGGTAGATGAAATAGTTGATGCGTGATAAAATGATGAGATGCCTCGATATTGTTATTGTTTCAGTCATCTAGCGGAGTATAGATGACGACCACAGACTTTTCTAGACAGTCCAGTGGAACGTTAACAGGCTCGTAAACTGTAGATGTTTTTCGAAAGTACGAATTAGACTTAGTCAATTGTCCTTAGTCCGAGAGTATGGATAGGACATAGTTATTTGTTATTAATCCAGGAGTATGGATTAAGACATGGTTATTTGTTATTAATCTGGGAGTATTGATTAAGACATAGTTATTTGTTCTTAATCCGGGAGTATGGATTAAGACAGGGTTATTTGTTACTAATCTGGGAGTATGGATTAAGACAATAGTTATTTATTATTAATCCGGGAGTATGGATTAAGACATAGTTAATTGTCCCTAGTCCGAGAGTATGGAATGGGGACAATTATTGATCTGGGAGTATGGATTAGGTAAAGAGGTTGATTTTAGATCTGAGAGTATAGATCGTGTCATTGTGAGGATTCTTAGGGTGGAACCCTAAGAAACTGCAGAAGTATCCCTTAGGCAGTGTTGTTACCCCGATGATGATCCTTAGGCTAGGTCCCTTATGATAGGTGTTTAGGGACGTAAAGTGAGGATAACGGGAACGGGTAATCAGAGTTATTGTTCGTTGATGAAATTAATAAATTTATTGTTGATTAATGAAAACTAATAAATTTATTTATTGTGGGTTGAAAATCCTATATGCTCACCAGGCTCCCCAAGCCTGACCCACTCAACTTTTTTTTTATATTACAGGTAGGGAACAAGAGCATAGTTGGACGATGACGAGAGATTTTGGATTATAGGCCAGTAGATATAAATATCTGTTGTAAGACCTATATTGTACTGTTTACGCTTTTGGTCTATATCGATGTGGATATCCCGAGTTTTGTGATGAAATGAAAAAATACATTTCTTTAAGAAATGCTTTGATAAATTTTTATCATATTTTGTTTTGGGGACGAATTCTGCAACACCTTTTGAATGATTACTCTGATTTTATTTTAAAAAGCATAAACAAAATCGGTCTTTTCTGGCCGAGAAAATTGGGGATGTCACAGCGAGATCCTTTACCATCCAGGTAAAGCGAATGTGGTGGCGGATGCTTTGAGCCGCAACACGGCTGGATCTTCAGATAGGGAGTTGTGTATGAGGATATCAGTTGATTCCCCGCTTTTGGGATTGATCAGGGAGGCTCAGGCCGAGGGAGTTCGAAAGGAGAACTGGAAGCAGGAGAGGATCAGGGGTGAGATTGACAGATTTGTCACGGATAGCCGAGGGCTGTTAACCCCGTGTGGTCAGGTCTGGGTTCCGATATCTGGTGGAGTCAGACAGATTGTATTAGAGGAGGCTCATAAGTCTCGCTTTTCTTTTCATATGGGGTCCACCAAGATGTATCTGGATTTGAGATTGAGCTATTGGTGGCCGTGTATGAAAAGAGAGATAACCTGGTATGTTGAGAGATGCAAGACCTGCAAGATGGTCAAGGCTGAGCATCAGAGGCCGCATGGAAAGCTGCAGCCTCTGGAGGTTCCCATGTGGAAATGGGAGCAAATTTTGATGGATTTTATCACCAAGTTGCCGAAGATGTCAAAGGGTTTTGATGCTATCTGCGTCATCGTGGATCGATAGACCAAGAGTGCTCACTTTTTGGCCATTCGGGGGAGTTCCTTGTCTGAGAAGTTGGCCGATGTGCATGTTCTCGAAATCGTTGCTCGCCATGGGGTTTCGGTCTCCATTGTTTTAGACCGTGATGTTCGGTTCACCTCCCTTTTTTGGCAGAAGTTCCATGAGGAACTGGGCACGAGGTTGCACTTCAGCACTGCTTATCATCCGTAGACCGACTGCCAAAGTTAGCGGATGATACCGAACCTTGAGGATATGTTACGGGCCTGTGTTATCGACTTTGGTGGGAGTTGGGACTCCTACCTACCTCTCGCAGACTTTTCCTACAATAACAGTTATCACTCCAGCATTGGTGCTCTGCCTTTTGAGCTCTTGTATGGGCGGATATGTCGCACCCCGGTTTGTTGGGGCGAGGTTGGTCATAGGGTTATGGGAAGGACCGAAGTAGTCCTTTAGACTACAGAGCTTATTCAACAGATCAGGTAGATACTGCAGACCGCTCAGATTCGGCAGAAGAGCTATGCCGACCAGCACCGATCCGAGTTGGAATTTCAAGTCAGCGATATGGTATTAAGTCGATGAGCGCCTGAACTACGTTGAGAGACCAGTGGCTATTATGGAAAGAAAGATGAAGGTCTTGCGCAACAAGGAAATACCCTTGGTCATGGTGTAGTGGCAGCATCAGAGAGGCTCCGAGTGGACCTGGGAGCCGGAGTATGAGATACGGGAACATTATCCAGAGCTATTCGCCGCAGAAGACTTTGAAGACGAAGTCTAGATCAAGCGGGGGAGAATTGAAACATCCTGATGTTAAGGTACTTCCAAATTCATCCGTTTAGTTTTATTATATGAAATTTTGGTCCCTAAGTCCAAGAAAATGTGCCTTGAAGCCCTAGTGGCATTCTTGTAATTTAGGCAGGAGAATTACGCCATGCGTACATGTGTGTACGCTGCGTGTACTATGGCGCGCCCTAGTATGTTGGGCGTACACTTATGTACGCGGGGTGTACTAGCTAAAGATGGAAACCCTACTTTTTAGGGTTTGGGCGGTATTTAAGCATCTTTATGGCCTCATTTCTCTTCACCTAACCAGCCTCTACCCTCTCTTCGTGATTGAAACCCTAGAATCGTCTTGTGAGGCCATTTCAAGCATTAAAGAGTGTGTTTGTGTGATTAGAAGAAGAATGAAGGAGGTCAAGCTCAACTTGGAGAAGTGAAGCATCTTGGATCTAGAAGTTTTGCACCATTCTCCATCATTTCAAGGTATAAAGCTCACACCTTGATGACTTGTTTGCTAGATCTCATTTTTGGATGTTTTAAGTTACCTTTTTTGTCCCAAAAGTCTCGTCTTATGCATGGTTCGTTTTGGACATTTTGAGTTGTCCTTTCGGACCCTAGGAGGGGTCCTAAGCAATAAAAATGAGGTCCCTTTTGTTAGAATTACTTCATGCATCTTATAGAAGGTCTTAATGGATTAAGACCATGTGTTAAGCACTTTTTCGACTTGTAAAGTCATAAAGTTGGAAACTTTATAACTCTAGAGTGTATTAGACCTTGGATTTGAAAAAAGGGCTTAAGTGCTTAAGCCATTAAGAACTAAATGGATTTTGGAGGCTACGAGGGTACGCCCCACGTACATGGGAGTACGCCCCACATACTCGGTTAACCACCCCGATGGTGGTCAGCTGCGAGTAGGGCATGCCACACTCATACTAAGGGCTCATGAGCATTCCAGATATGAGCTGAGGGCCAGGTGGGGCATGCCAGACTCGTAGTGAGGGCTTGGTGGTATTCAGTCTAGGGACTGATCTGGTCGGGGAGCAAGCCAGACATAAGCTGTGGGTCCTGATGGCAATCCAGACTTATTCTATGGGCTTAGAGGTAATCCAGTCTTTTAGTTGCGGGCTCGTTGTATATTGTTATTATTTATGTGTTATTTGTTTATGTTTTGGTACTTTGGGGAAACCCACTAAGCTTTGGGCTTACAGTCTTGGGTTACGTTTCGGATACTTTAGACGATCGCGGGAAGGCGAAGGTGAGACCGTACACATCCTCGTCTTTTAACTTATAGTTTTGGGAAACTCTGATATGGAACATGTTTTGAAAACTATGTTGTAAACAATTAATGATTTTGGGTTGGTTTTAAAAGTTTAAATTTTTCATGATTTTTATGGGTATTACAAAGTTGTATACGGTTTGAAGCAGGCACCCAGAGCATGGTATGACACATTGGCGAGTTATTTTTTGGATAATGGAAACAAACATGGAAAAACAGACAAAACCTTGTTCATCAAGAATTAAGGATCTCACATCATTCTTGCTCAACTGTATGTCGATGATATCATTTTCAAATCCACTTATGAGAAACTAAGTTTTGAGTTCGCTGAGGTCATGGCTAAGAAATTTGAGATGGGCATGATGGGTGAACTAACTTTCTTTTTTGGTTTGCAGGTTAAACAACTAATTGATGGAATTTTTGTTCATCAAGCTAAATACATTACAGACACGTTGAAGAAGTTTGGTTTTTCTTATAGCAAACCAACAAAGACTCCAATGTCCTCATCACCATCTTTTCACTAAGGAATTGGACGAGAAGACCCTAAACAAATTGACTGCAGATCTTGGCATGCTTTCAATGACTTAATCCCTTTCTAACTTGTTTAAAATAACTTTGCTTCTACTTGCTTTCTTAAAACAAAAACACAAAAAACAAGTGCTTCTTTTATTATGTTTTTTAGGAACTTTACATTGTGTGCTTAAGCTTTGTATCTAATGTTTACAAGTACTTTATTTTTTCTTTATTCTCTATTTTTAGGCCTATCTACGGATTATATGCACCTCTTCATTCCAGAGTTGGAAAGAGATGGAGCCATTCAAAATGTTCTGAATGCTCTAGTTGTTGAGAAGAATATTGACATCAAGTCTTCTTCTTGTTGACAATACTCTTTATCTCCTCCACTCATTGTTATGGATGCAAGAAGCAACCATCAATACAATGAGTCTTACTTTCATCTATTGACTCATAGTCTGATAAAACCTCGAGTTCCCTCGTATTGATCTTGTTAAATCGATGGTTACACGGATTTGAGCCAGTTAACTCATAGGTTGCAAAGACTGGTTCCAGATCCTCTCTTGTTCCTGGTGAACATGAAGCTTGGAATCTATCTGCAACATCTCAACGATTAATGGTTTCATCATTCTTGGTTTGTAGCGAGTTGTATTGTATATTAATGTGTTTGTTTTTGCTTGTGTCTTCTTTTATAGCCAAGATTGAAGGATAGATATGTCAAATAAAGGAAATTGTTTGATGGGAATTTATTTCAAAAGATCTCTCTTTGGTGATTCTACTCAAAAGATTTTTTGCCTTTATGACTCTACTGAAAAAGGGCTACGTCCAGGTCTTCTGAAAAAGCTGCACAAATATCGCTTTTAGAATATTTCCTTGTTTGACTAACTCGTTTGTTTCTATTCTTATATTATTTATTATTCTGTCTTGTACCATTTTGAATGAATTGACGATGAACTTCAAAGTTCTAGACTGCAACTCAACCCTATGATACGGAAGTTGAATGATTTCTTGTTGATGAGCTGGCACCGTTTATGATTCACGCTGATTCCACCTCAGCGTGACTGAAACACTCCATTCTCTCAAATTTCTTCTCAATAAAACATTATGATTCAATGTAATATACCACACACTGATGAAAGTTTGAAACTCTATGCTGATGGTTAGTCTATGTACCATAGACTATCACACGCACCAACCCCTTCTTGCCCATAAACTCTTCTTTAACGCTTTATGATTCAACTTAATGTACCATACGCTGATGAGAGCTTGAAAAATCTGTGCCGATGGTTAATATAAACACCACAACTTATCACACACACCAATCCTTTCTCACCATATATTATTCTTTAGAATTTTATGATTCAGCATATGAAGCCAGACGCTGATGAGAATTTGAAAAATTTGTGCCGATGGGTATATCATTGTCCATGATATATTACACACACCTACCCTTTCTCTCCCAATAAATCTTCTAATAAAAAAAGTTAATGATTCACTGTATTCGCCATACACTAATAAAACTTCGACATTCTTTGCCGATTGGTACATTTCATACCAGAATGTATTACACACATCGTTCAATTGCTGCCCTTTTCTTATAATAAAAGTGGTTAATGAGTCAACGTATGTGTGACAACCCTGAATCTCTATCTGTAAGTCAATTCAATCAATAAAAAGTCAGACTTGTTTCTGCTATCGCTTTTCTGTGATTAGGGTCAGTTTGAGAGTCTCTAAGCTTAGTACACTTAAGGATTGGATGTTGAGAAGTGTTATCTTGGGATTGGAGGAATGCAATTGAACCAGAAAACTTATCAAAGGGTGTTCACGGCCGCAAACTAGGTTCACGGCCGTGAACCCATGTTTGGCCGTGAACCCCTCTCCATATATATATATATATATATATATATATATATATATATATATATATATATATATATATACATTTCCTTCATTTTATTCCTAATTTCTTCCCTCCTTGGCCGAAAACCTCTCAAGTTCTCTCAAGACTCATCCAACAAAAGCTCTCATTTCACCCCCACAAACGTACGTGATTCATCCCTTTCACTTGTTATTCATCTTATTCACTTGAAGTGCTTTGATTTCATCCATTGATTCATCACTTTCATCACCATCTTCATGATCTTTAAGAGTTCACGGCCATGAACCCTTCATAGGGTCGTGAACTCTCCTTATGAGGGCCGTAAACTGTCACAACTAGGAATTCTGATACGTTGTAGACACTTAACAAAGAATGACATTGTACCTAAAACTAGAAAACATGTATGGTGTTATTCAATGACAACAAAATTCCATCAAATACCCTATACAAACTTTCAAATAGTCAACAAAAGTTGGAAACCCTAAAATTCCCGGTTCAAGTCCATTTTGGACTAGGATTTTTCTTATTGGGCCTAATGGACCAATAAGCTTCCAATTTGACTATTTTGGGTTTAGAACTCTTATATGGGCTCTAATTGAACCCACTTTCATTTATTTTAACATTTTGGGCCATAATGGACCTAGAATGAAATAAAACATTCTTATTGGACCATAACAAACTTAATTAGCTCTAAAGGGCCATAAAACTCATACCTTGATTGTTTTGGGCCGTGAACCATCTCCAAAGACCAATTGGGCCGAAAATTATCAAATTGGGCTCATAATATGGATTTAAGCACAAAAAGGGCCAAATTCTTTTCTTTCTTCTCCCTCTCTCGGCCCAACTACAAAAAAAGAGGGAAAAGAGTTGACTTATTGATGCCACCTCACAATTGTACATGGGGTATCCATGCACTCTTCTCATGTTCCCATGCATGTCCACTCAACTCACTCTCTTCTCTCTCTCCTTTCTATCCTCGGCCGAAGACACCCAACACACACACACATTTCATCCATCTTTTGCAAACAAAACTCTCTCTAGAAAAGTTCTTTCTTCTTCACAAATTTCGGAAGATCTAAGGAGGATCAAGGAGATTTCCACCAAAAACTCACTCCTTCCTTGGTAAGTCCTTACACATCTAAGTTGTATAACTTCATCCTTGTGTTAAGATAATTCATTCTAAGCATTTTTGTGATCATACTCTTAGAAAACCTCCATAAGTTCGAAAGCAACCCAAGAAAGCTTCCTAGGGCCGAGAATAGCATCAAACTTCTTCCATTTCTTCAAAACCGAGATCCACAAGAAAATGTGAGTTCATACCCCTCTCTTTTCGGTTTTCACAAGTTTTATGGGGGAGAATACAAGTAAAATGTGTAGATCTATGTGTATGTGTATGCTATGTATGATTTCATACATGTATGTGTGATTATATGTGTTTATGTGGTAAATATGTAACAAAAAGGGAAGAAATCACAAAATCTATGGCACAAGAAGGAAAAAAAACATGAACTAAGATATATTACACTAAATAAGTCAAGAAAAATACCCTCTAAGATTAAAATAAACATATTGCAACATAAAACCCATTTTTGGGCTTAAATTGTCAAATAAACAAAAGTTGGGTTAAAATTGCCATTCACGGTTTTTCTTAAGGATCAAAAGGGTCAAAACAGTTAAAATAAAAGTTTTTATGAATATTATACTCTTCAAAGGACTAGAAATGTAAATTGTAACTTAATGGGCCAATTTTTGGGCTTTTCGGCCCATTGAGCCCAAAATTGCGAAAAACCAAATTTTTAAGGGATTGAATGATAAACTTCACAAAACATGAGGTAAAAAGGGTAAACAAAACCAATTCAAGGGTTAGAATGATTTATTTTCCAAACAAGGATAAAAAATGTAAACTTTCTGGATTTTGGGCCAAAATTGTAAAAGTTGCAAAAAGTTTGGGTTTTAACTGAAAAATTCCTTACTGGAAGGGCTGAAACTGCCAAAGAGAAATTTTTGAACTAAAAACATCACTTAAACAAGTCTATGGGTCAAAAATGCCAAGAAAATGGTTTAAGGGCCTAAAATGTTTTTTTTTTCAAAATAAGGGACTAAAATTGTTATTTTTATTAAAGAAGGGCTGAAAAGGTCAAACCAACATTTTGAAGCAATTATTTTGTTTTTAAGATATTTGAGTCAAAAATACCAAACTACAACTCATGAAAATAGAAAGATGAATATACGTATAATTCCAAATATCGTTATAAACAATCGACCGGCCTCGTGCCGATACGAAGATAACAATCGGCAATCAAACTTTCCAACAATTATACTATACTTAAAACAAGTAAATATCCAAATAGCTGGGCTTGAAAGATCCTAATCATGCTTATCGGACCTTCGTGGCCCATTGACATGACTTTTGGGCCTAACGCTAATAATAACACATGTCTATTGGGCCTCCTGTGACCCAATTACATGTTTAAGGGACCCTCAATGGCTCATATGTGCTATTGGACCTTGGTGGCCCATTAGCATTGCTAGTAAGGTCCAAATTTAATCAAATATGAAATGGGCCAATGTGTCCTTCGTATAACCAACAACCTTAAATAACACGCGTAATTAGCAGGACCTTGTATTCCTCTTCTCCGTGTCTGTTAGGCTTATTTGAAATCAAAGTAAACAAACCCAGGTCGTTAATCAACAGTAATCAATTTTGTTTGGATTAAGTGAGTAATAACGGGCGACACCTCTAAGGGTCGTTTGTAGTCTGTAGTTATAATCAAAGTCTCCTAGAAGGAGAGCGAGAGTTTGTGTATAGATCTATACGGGGGTGACTCCCCCACACCTCAGCTGTTCGCTACAGTTAGACTCGGCCAGTCTAGGGTGACAAAATCTTAAGATCAATCCCGGCGTACGTTAGGTTGCCAAGACAGACGAACTAGTCATTATTATGCATGGTTATAACGACTCACATAATTAATTAAATCCAATACCATCCGAGTAATCAAGGAAGAGTAATCAAAATCATTCGTTGCGGCGGTATAGCAATTTGAAAAACAATTATATTTTATGTTATCGGAAAACATCGGGTTTTTCGAGGAAATCAACACCACTCGCTTGTATTTTTCTATAACTATAATACAAAACTTCCTTTTATACACGTTTTGAAATCATTCATGCATCAACTTATGGATCTTCACAGTTTGGTAAACAATTGTCTTTTCAGAAAATATCGAATTTTCTGGGTTTTACAAACTACACAAATCATTTTTATCACAACCCTACTTATGAACTCACCAACATTTCATATGTTGACCGTTTTTTTCAAAATAACTTGTATTCTCAGGTAACAGGTAAGCTGAAGGATAATATCAAGTATATTAGGATGTTATGTTTTGAAAACTCTCAAACAATTTATGTTATGGATGTGTAATATTTAAAACAATGTACTGGATGTGAACAATATCAGTTGTAATGTATTGATGCATGATGATGTTTATGTTGTGATTCATGTATATTCATTGTGATGATATTCAATTTAAGTCACGCGAGCCCTCGGAGGTTTCCGCCGTCTGATTTCGTGGGTGTGACAGGTTGGTATCAGAGCTCTGTTTATAGTGAACTCGCATATCTAACCACACATTGATATGCAACGATAAACCAAAGAAGGACTAAAACAACTCTGAACAAAACAAAATAAAACACAACGATAAAAACATCTTTATTTGTGCGATATAGGAAAAAGAACATAATACCAAATCAAATAAGATAATACTGACATCTCGGTTAAGTCGGGACTGTTCATGGTTGTATTAAGGGGTGAATGTAACCTGATCAACTACATTTTCTCCGAAGTACAACTAATACATGCCCCGGTAAAAACCTCGATGGACGGTAAACCTAAAAAATACCCCTTGTTACCAAGAAAAGAACATCAACTCAAATTACATAATAACTAAAACATCTTAGGAATAATATTAGTACATTTATATACTCTCGCAGACTGTATGGCCGGCTTCCATCACCCCGGAGATCCGTATTTCCCTAATCAGGGAAATAACGGATGGCTGGAGGAGGAACCTGAAGAAGAACCTGAGGAAGGGTCTGAAGAGGAACCTGAGGCGGAAGTCGAGGGCGGACCTGCCGAGCCCGTGGAGGTCCTGGAAGAAGAAGAAGTCGAAGAGGACTTCGAGGAGGAACCTAGCGATGATGGTGATTCGGACACGGAGTCCGAAGTCATCAACCCCCCTTACCCGACTAGGGTACCCGCTCACCGGATGGGCCCGACTGGCCCTACACCCCCCTGGGGTATCGATCTTTAGAGGTGGAGCAGACAGCAGGGACAGCGACCTCCGTTTGGCATGGCACGCGAGTTCTACGACTTGAGGGAGGGAGGACCAGCTGATTGCGCGCTTCCGGTCATGGTGAGACGATTGCGGAACACTGGCGACCTAGCTCAGAGCACCGTCGATCAGATGCACCAGATGCGGGGTAGAGTTGAGCGTGTAGAACAGGATACGCGAGAGGTTATCCGAGAGTTCCACATGAGGCAGGTGAGGTGGGAGACTCGCCTCCGAGATGCGGAACAACAGGTGGCTCGCCTTCAGGGAGCGTCCACTTCTTCAGCACCACCCCCTGGTACATCCCACCATGACTAGGACTAGTAATATCTATCCTTAGTATTATGCTTATATGATCTATGCTATGTACCATCGACTCTATGTTTAAGTGATTACACTACTCATAGAGTCGTTACGCTGCCGAACTTGCACCACTTATGTATGCTCTTTCGAGCAAATTTTCATGTAACAAAGTGCGGATAATATTAATGGAAAAATTTTATGTGTTCTATTGTGATGTTGTGATCTGCTATGTGTTATGTATCCATGATTGTATGCTAATTTGTGAAACTACTTAAGTTCATGCAATACACCTAGCTTATAGGATCACAATCTCACAAAAATCATAGGCACTCAACATCTTTCCGTTCCATGACAGAAAGATGCCCCAACGACCAACCCGTGGAAACCCTGGACCAACCACACCCGAAGTCAACTCAGATGCATTCCAAGCAGCTGTATCTGCTGTGGTTACTGCGGCCATGACGCAAATCCACCAAGGGAACAATGGTGGAGTCAATGGACAAGGGGCTGGAATTTCGAACAACGGAATAAATCAAGGACCTACCAAGACATGCTCCTACAAGGACTTCACCAACGCCAAGCCACGAACCTTTAATGGCACGGGTGGAATGATAACCCTAAAGAGATGGATGGAAAAGGTGGAATCAGTATTTGAGATATGTGAATGCCCCGAAGAGGTGAAAGTGAAGTTCGCCACATGCACATTTGTTGACCAGGCTCTCACCTGGTGGAATGGACATGTAGAGGCCATGACTCTCCCCGTAGCCAACGCTATGCCGTGGGCGGAGCTGAAAGAAATGCTGATGGCCGAGTACTGCCCACGAGGCGAAATTCAGAAAATGGAGCAAGAGCTGTGGAATCTCACCGTCCGAAATTCTGATATAGATGCATACATATCAAGGTTTAGCGAACTGTCACTGTTGTGACCTGGCATGATCACTTCAGAGGGAAATAAAATCGAACGATTCATCTGGGGATTAACCTCCCCAATTCAAGGAAATGTAATAGTTGCAAATCCTGAAACCTTCGATAGTGCCAAGAGGTTGGCCAAGAAACTGTACGACCACAACAACAAGAAGGGCGAGAAGCCAGCCGAAACTGAAGGCAAGAAGGAGAGTGACAACAAGAAGGGAAAGAACAACAAGAGAAAAGGGCGACAAGGCTCAGAGTCGTCAAGGAAACAACAAACAGTGACAGTCAATGCTGCAACCACCCAAGTACCCTCCACACCACATGCTCCAGCCTCAGCTAATCCAAGTACCCCTAGGCAGTATTCCGGGAATCTCCCAAAGTGCAACAAGTGCAGTCTTCATCATAATGGCGAATACAGAGAGATACATTGTACCAGTTGCAATCGGAAGGGTCACACGGCAAGGTATTGCAGGACCTATCCTCCCCAAAACCAGCAACAAGGAAACAACAACAACCGCAACAACAACAACAACAACAACAACACCAACAATAGCGGCAATAATACAGGATCAAGCCCCACCTGCTATGGATGTGGAAAGACTGGGCATATCCGTCGAAACTGCCCCAACATCAACAACCCTGGGAACGGAGGAACAGGAAGAGTGCTAACTATGGGTCCGGGAGAAGCGGTTCAGGATCCCGCTGTTGTTACCGGTACGTTTCTCCTAAACCACACTTATGCATGCATCCTATTTGATACCGGGGCAGAACGAAGTTTTATGAGTAATAAATTCAAACACTTGTTAAAACAACAACCCCAGAAGCTTAATGAAACCTTTACGGTGGAAATGGCTAATGGGAAAACAGAATCCACTGGGGAAATCTACATCGGATGTACCCTGACCTTAAATCATCACGTCTTTCAAATAAACTTAATGCCTATTTCCGTTAGGAGTTTTGATGTGATTATCGACATGGACTGGTTAATCCCCCACCATGCTAAAATTATGTGTCACGAGAAGGCCGTTCGCCTTCACCTCCCAAATCACGAAACCCTAATTATATACGGAGACAAACCCAACACGAACCTTCGTCTTATCTCGTGCATTAAGGCACATAAGTATCTACGAAAGAAGGACTTGACCTTTCTAGCTCATATAGTGGATAAGTCCAAAGAAGAGATCAATATTCGAAACATCCCTGTGGCTTGCGATTTCCCGGATGTCTTTCCGGAGGATCTTCCGGGGATACCCCCAGAAAGACAAGTCGAGTTCCGAATTGATCTAGTGCCAGGAGCTACTCCCATCGCCAAATCGCCCTACGGATTGGCTCCTGCGGAGATGCAAGAGTTGTCCAGTCAACTCAGCGAACTTTTGGACAAAGGATTCATCCGACCCAGTTTCTCACCTTGGGGAGCTCCAGTTCTCTTTGTTAAGAAGAAAGACGGTACCTTCAGGATGTGTATTGACTACAGGGAACTTAATAAGCTCACCATCAAAAACCGCTATCCACTTCCGAGAATCGACGATCTATTTGACCAACTCCAAGGAGCAAGTTATTTCTCTAAGATAGATCTGCAATCTGGATACCACCAACTCAAAGTCCGGGAGGAGGATATCCCCAAAACCGCCTTCCGAACTCGTTATGGACATTATGAATTTGTTGTAATGCCCTTCGGTCTAACGAATGCCCCTGCCGCATTCATGGACCTAATGAATCGAATATGCCGACCATTCCTCGATGACTTTGTCATCGTTTTCATCGACGATATCCTAGTTTATTCCCGAAGCGAAGAGGAGCACGGCCGACACCTCTGACAAATCCTGGAAACCCTGCGAACCGAAAGGTTATATGTAAAACTCTCTAAGTGTGAGTTTTGGCTCCGTAGTGTGAACTTTTTGGGTCATGTTGTTAGTCAAGAAGGGATACATGTGGATCCTTCTAAAGTCAAAGCCATCGAAGGATGGGCGATCCCAACAACACCCACCAAAATTCGTCAATTCTTAGGTCTCGCAGGCTACTATAGGAGGTTCATTCAGAACTTCTCCAAAACAGCCAAGCCACTTACCTTGCTTACACAAAAGGGCGTACCCTTCAAATGGACGGATAAGCAAGAAGCTGCATTCCGAACTCTGAAGCAAGCACTCTGTAGTGCGCCGGTACTATCACTACCGGAAGGAACATAAGACTTTGTAGTTTACTGTGATGCGTCGAATCAGGGTTTAGGCTGTGTACTCATGCAGCGTGGAAAGGTGATAGCTTATGCGTCCCGGCAACTAAAGACACATGAGGTGAATTATACCACCCATGATCTGGAATTAGGAGCTGTGGTCTTCGCCCCGAAGATTTGGAGGCACTACCTTTATGGTACCAAGTGCACCATTTTCACCGGCCACAAGAGTCTCCAGCACATCTTAAATCAAAAGGAGTTAAACATGAGGCAACGAAGATGGGTTGAATTGCTGAACGATTACGAGTGCGAAATCAAGTACCACCCAGGTAAAGCTAACGTAGTAGTTGATGCCTTGAGTCGGAAGGATTACTCGAATCGTCGTTTGAAGACTCTCTCCATAACCATCCAATCCCACCTGACCTCGCAAATCAGAGCAGCCCAATTGGATGTCATGAAGGCAGAAAACAGAACGAGCGAAGCGTTACGTGGAATGGAAAAGAATTTCGAAGTGAAGGAGGGCGGAGCATATTACTTCATGAACCGCATTTGGTTCCCTAAACTTGGGGGATTCAGAGAAGTAGTCATGAATGAAGCCCACAAGACACGATACTCCATCCATCCAGGTTCAGATAAAATGTACTTGGATATCAAGCGACATTATTGGTGGCCTAACATGAAGGCAGAAATTGCCACTTACGTTAGCAAGTGCCTCACATGTGCTAAAATAAAGGTGGAATATCAAAAGCCCTCGGGATTACTACAGCAACCAGTAATTCCCGAGTGGAAATAGGAAAGGATTACTATGGACTTTGTGACCAAACTACCCAAGTCGACTGATGGTTTGGAAACCATATGGGTAATAGTTGACAGATTAACAAAATCCGCTCATTTCCTGCCAATAAAAGAATCATATAAGATGGAACGTCTGACAAGGATCTATATCAAGGAAATCATGAGACTCCACGGAGTGCCAATATCTATCATCTCAGATAGGGATAGTAGATTTACTTCACGCTTTTGGCAATCGCTTCAGAAGGCTATGGGAACACAACTTGACATGAGCACTGCCTACCACCCGCAAACGGATGGTCAAAGCGAGCGAACCATTCAAACGTTAGAGGACATGCTTCGCGCATGTGTGATATACTTTGGAAGGTCGTGGGATACCCACTTGCCTCTGATCGAATTCTCGTACAACAACAGTTACCACTCAAGCATCAAAGTTGCTCCTTTCGAGGCATTGTATGGGCGTAAATGTAGATCACCGTTGTGTTGGGCTGAGGTAGGGGACACTCAGTTAGCAAAAGGACAAACATCAGACAATGCACTAACGGGACCAGAAATCATACGCAAGACGACCGAGAAGATAATTCAGATCAGGGCCCGACTGCAATCTTCACGAGACACACAAAAGAGCTACGCCGATAAGCGGCGAAAGCCCTTGGAATTTAGAGTCAGGGATAGGGTGTTATTAAAGGTCTCTCCCTGGAAAGGGGTGATTCGTTTTGGGAAGCGGGGAAAACTAAACCCTCAATACATTGGACCCTTCGAGATTCTTGCCCGAATCGGACCAATGGCTTATAGACTGCAGCTACCCGCTGAGCTCAGCAGTGTACACCCCGTGTTCCATGTTTCCAATCTAAATAAGTGCTTATCCGACGAGACTCTCGTCATTCCATTAGAAGAAATCGAAATCAACGAGAATCTCCTGTTCATCGAAGAACCAGTCGAAATCATGGACCGGGAAGTGAAACGTACTAAGCAAAGTCGCATTCCGATTGTGAAAGTTCGATGGAACGCGAGACGCGGACCATAGTTCACATGGGAACGCGAAGACCAGATGAAGCAGAAGTACCCTCATCTATTCTCACATTCTCGAATCTAGCTTTAAAAAGAATTTCGGGACGAAATTCCCTCTAACGAGGGGATGATGTCACAACTAGGAATTCTGATACGTTGTAGACACTTAACAAAGAATGACATTGTACCTAAAACTAGAAAACATGTATGGTGTTATTCAATGACAACAAAATTCCATCAAATACCCTATACAAACTTTCAAATAGTCAACAAAAGTTGGAAACCCTAAAAATCCCGGTTCAAGTCCATTTTGGACTAGGATTTTTCTTATTGGGCCTAATGGACCAATTAGCTTCCAATTTGACTATTTTGGGCTTAAAACTCTTATATGGGCTCTAATTGAACCCACTTTAATTTATTTTAACATTTTGGGCCGTAATGGACCAAGAATGAAATAAAACATTCTTATTGGACCATAACAAATGTAATTAGCTCTACAGGGCCATAAAACTCATACCTTGATTGTTTTGGGCCGTGAACCATCTCCAAAGACCAATTGGGCCGAAAATTATCAAATTGGGCTCATAATATGGATTTAAGCACAAAAAGGGCCAAATTCTTTTCTTTCTTCTCCCTCTCTCGGCCCAACTACAAAAAAAGAGGGAAAAGAGTTGACTTATTGATGCCACCTCACAATTGTACATGGGGTATCCATGCACTCTTCTCATGTTCCCATGCATGTCCACTCAACTCACTCTCTTCTCTCTCTCCTTTCTATCCTCGGCCGAAGACACCCAACACACACACACATTTCATCCATCTTTTGCAAACAAAACTCTCTCTAAAAAAGTTCTTTCTTCTTCACAAATTTTCGACGATCTAAGGAGCATCAAGGAGATTTCCACCAAAAAATCACTCCTTCCTTAGTAAGTCCTTACACATCTAAGTTGTATAACTTCATCCTTGTGTTAAGATCATTCATTCTAAGCATTTTTGTGATCATACTCTTAGAAAACCTCCATAAGTTCAAAAGCAACCCAAGAAAGCTTCCTAGGGCCGAGAATAGCATCAAACTTCTTCCATTTCTTCAAAACCGAGATCCACAAGAAAAGGTGAGTTCATACCCCTCTATTTTCGGTTTTCACAAGTTTTATGGGGGAGAATACAAGTAAAATGTGTAGATCTATGTGTATGTGTATGCTATGTATGATTTCATACATGTATGTGTGATTATATGTGTTTATGTGGTAAATATGTAACAAAAAGGGAAGAAATCACGAAATCTATGGCACAAGAAGGAAAACAAACATGAACTAAGATATATTACACTAAACAAGTCAGGAAAAATACCCTCTAAGATTAAAATAAACATATTGCAACATAAAACCCATTTTTGGGCTTAAATTGTCAAATAAACAAAAGTTGGGTTAAAATTGCCATTCACGATTTTTCTTAAGGATCAAAAGGGTCAAAACAGTTAAAATAAAAGTTTTTATGAATATTATACTCTTCAAAGGACTAGAAATGTAAATTGTAGCTTAATGGGCCAATTTTTGGGCTTTTCGGCCCATTGAGCCCAAAATTGCAAAAAACCAAAATTTTAAGGGATTGAATGATAAACTTCACAAAATAGGAGGTAAAAAGGGTAAACAAAACCAATTCAAGGGTTAGACTGATTTATTTTCCAAACAAGGATCAAAAATATAAACTTATTGGATTTTGGGCCAAAATTGTAAAAGTTGCAAAAAGTTTGGGTTTTAACTGAAAAATTCCTTACTGGAAGGGCTGAAACTGCCAAAGAGAAATTTTTGAACTAAAAACATCACTTAAACAAGTCTATGGGTCAAAAATGCCAAGAAAATGGTTTTAGGGCCTAAAATGTTTTTTTTTCAAAATAAGGGGCTAAAATTGTTATTTTTATTAAAGAAGGGCTGACAAGGTCAAACCAACATTTTGAAGCAATTATTTTGTTTTTAAGATATTTGAGTCAAAAATACCAAACTACAACTCATGAAAATAGAAAGATGAATATACGTATAATTCCAAATATCGTTATAAACAATCGACCGGCCTCGTGCCGATACGAAGATAACAATCGGCAATCAAACTTTCCAACAATTATACTATACTTAAAACAAGTAAATATCCAAATAGCTGGGCTTGAAAGATCCTAATCATGCTTATCGGACCTTCGTGGCCCATTGACATGACTTTTGGGCCTAACGCTAATAATAACACATGTCTATTGGGCCTCCTGTGACCCAATTACATGTTTAAGGGACCCTCAATGGCTCATATGTGCTATTGGACCTTGGTGGCCCATTAGCATTGCTAGTAAGGTCCAAATTTAATCAAATATGAAATGGGCCAATGTGTCCTTCGTATAACCAACAACCTTAAATAACACGCGTAATTAGCAGGACCTTGTATTCCTCTTCTCCGTGTCTGTTAGGCTTATTTGAAATCAAAGTAAACAAACCCAGGTCGTTAATCAACAGTAATCAATTTTGTTTGGATTAAGTGAGTAATAACGGGCGACACCTCTAAGGGTCGTTTGTAGTCTGTAGTTATAATGAAAGTCTCCTAGAAGGAGAGCGAGAGTTTGTGTATAGATCTATACGGGGGTGACTCCCCCACACCTCAGCTGTTCGCTACAGTTAGACTCGGCCAGTCTAGGGTGACAAAATCTTAAGATCAATCCCGGCGTACGTTAGGTTGCCAAGACAGACGAACTAGTCATTATTATGCATGGTTATAACGACTCACATAATTAATTAAATCCAATACCATCCGAGTAATCAAGGAACAGTAATCAAAATCATTCGTTGCGGCGGTATAGCAATTTGAAAAACAATTATATTTTATGTTATCGGAAAACATCGGGTTTTTCGAGGAAATCAACACCACTCGCTTGTATTTTTCTATAACTATAATACAAAACTTCCTTTTATACACGTTTTGAAATCATTCATGCATCAACTTATGGATCTTCACAGTTTGGTAAACAATTGTCTTTTCAGAAAATATCGAATTTTCTGGGTTTTACAAACTACACAAATCATTTTTATCACAACCCTACTTATGAACTCACCAACATTTCATATGTTGACCGTTTTTTTCAAAATAACTTGTATTCTCAGGTAACATGTAAGCTGAAGGGTAATATCAAGTATATTAGGATGTTATGTTTTGAAAACTCTCAAACAATTTATGTTATGGATGTGTAATATTTAAAACAATGTACTGGATGTGAACAATATCAGTTGTAATGTATTGATGCATGGTGATGTTTATGCTGTGATTCATGTATATTCATTGTGATGATATTCAATTTAAGTCACGCGAGCCCTCAGACGTTTCCGCCGTCTGGTTTCGAGGGTGTGACATAAACTAGGTGTGAGCATGGTGCGGTTCGGTGTGGTTTTTAGCCAAAACCGAACCAAAAACCGCAACTTCGGTTTTTTGAAGTTTAGAAACCGCACCGTTCGGTTTTTATGCGGTTCGGTTTTTTGCGGTTTTTTTCGGTTTTTTGCAATTCGGTTTTTTCTTTGCGGTTTTTTGTCAGTTTTTTTAATTTGGTTTTTGTTTTGCCTTTTTATTAAAACTCAAGTAACTCAACGAGTTACTTTGACTTGGATGAGAAGTGTTAATCATTTTTTGAGAAACTTTATGTAGACATGAGCAGCGCCAAAATTTTCAACCCCATCAATGTGCGACTCCTCAAAGATGTCGGTTAAAAGCCATAGACTTTGACTCTCTTATATGAAATGTGAGAATGGTGAAGGTTTTACCTCAAATACAATGATGGATATTCTTATAACGCTGACAAAATTAAAGCCCAAATGATATCTTGGAGATGAACCGATACCATCACCTCTTGGTTTGATATCAAATAACATAACTACTCATCCAATATATTTCTAATGTTCGAATATAATACGAATTAAAAATAATATTTGTTTCACAGGTACATAAAATAATATCAATTAAGGTATTCATAAAAATGATACTATCATCACTAATACTTTTAATATTAAAATGTTAAAAAATATAATAAACAATATTTGTTCTTGTAATATCACTATATGTATGCTTAAAAATATACAATCATTCTCTAATAAGATAGATATTTATATTTATATAAGTTTTAATTGTCGTGAGTTCTTCGTTTTTACAAATATCAACACTTAATATATATATATATATATATATATATATATATTCGGTGCGGTTCGGTTTTTTGCGGTTTTCGCAAAACTAGAAACCGCACCGTACCGAACATTTTCGGTTTTTGCAAAACTAAAAACCGCACCATCGGTTTTTATTTCGGTTTTGGTTTCTTGGTTTCGGTCTATGCGGTTTTTTCGGTTAGCGGTTCGGTTTTTGCTCACCCATAACATAAACCCTTCAAATGTTCATGAGTGGGCCGTGAACACATCTTAGGCCATGAACCCATGGTGGTTGGCCGTGAACTCCTTTATGACCCTCATTTTCGGTTCTAACACTTCATTGTAGGTGTTTCCTACATCCTAAGGTTGTTTCCTATGCTTGTTAGTAGTTATAGACACTAACTGTAGGCCTATACATATTAATATGTGCTTAATAGGACCTTATTGTGCTCAGGACTTCACTTAGCATACCAAGCATCGTATCGTTGTCATTCATCCAAGTCACTCACAATCAGGTGAGTTCATACCCCTATACCTTTACTGTTTTAACGTTTTTAGGGGGGAATACAAGCTAAACATAAATGATCTTGTGAGATTATACAAAAGGATTTCAATACACTTAAAACTGATACAACTGATACAACCATACGGTTTCCACACTTTTATAAAATATTTAGATATTTTATCGCTTTTGTAAAATGTTGAGCATAAGGGAAGTTTTCAACATAATCGTAGAATTTTCAGTGTAAAACATGAATTGAATACATTAATGAACATATAAACTATAATAGGTATAGTTTATGGAACAATTACCTTATCAATGTACAAAACATAGATTCAATGCGATCAAACATATAAGCTATATAGAGTATAGTTTATGAGACATATAGACAACAAGTTAACTTCATTGGATTCATTCTATTCTACACTTAATCGTTGGTATAGCATTTTATGAGTGAGCATTCTTCGCGTACTTACTTAAGTACTAACAAAAGTCCTGAGATTATAACGAGAGTCTCCTTGTGGGAGAATGTGAGTTTGTGTATAGATCTATACGGGATTGACAATCCCGCACCATAACTGTTAGCCACAGTTAGGCCGGTAGGCCTGGGTGACAAAGTCATTTCGATTCCGACACCTGAAGAACGTCGTTCAAGCAATTCAATGGTCAAGTATGGTTATAACAACTCATAAATTTGGTACTAAATAATTTGGTTAATGTACGAATGGTAATAACTTCGATTATTTTTATTTTAATTAATGAAACTACTATACATACTGGTAGTAACCAGGGTTTTTCCAACAAGAACATTCTATACATACTGGTGATAGCCAGGGTTTTCGTACTTGTAGATCACTGTAACAAACTCATACATTAGAAAATATTGGATTTTCTTGAAAACATATAAACATTTTCACTGATTCATTAACAGGTTTTCATCACAAAAACATGCTTATGAACTCACCAGCTTAATGCTGATAATATTTCAAAACTGCTTGTATTCTCAGGAAATCAGTAGGTGTCACACCCCCAAACCAAGGATGGCGGAAACGTCCGGGGGTGGAGGACTTCATGTATAGTATCACAACAACGAGTATAATAGTGCTCAAAGTAAATACAACCATCATAAATATAATTGAAAAAGTTACACCCAAGTATATGTTTACATGTTTCAAATCAATTACATTATGATGACAAAATGAACTGTTTGACGATCTAACGTCCCATCCTCAAAATGCTGTTGATTTCCTGTTTCACTGATTTCCTGAGAATACAAGTAGTTTTGAAAAAGTGTCAACAATTAAGTTGGTGAGTTCATAAGAGTTTTGTTTGAGGAAGAAACCGTTTTCCTTGTAAAAGCGATAAAGTATGTTTTCCAGAAAATCCAATATTTTCCTTATAAAAGTTATGTGTTGTCTTTAATTCCAAGACCGAAAGTGTACAAGTGTTTTTCCATACTTAAAGTAATTCATGTGAGTTAAATTGACATAACTCGCTAAAAAGTGATTTTAAATTGTCATAAAACCCCTTTTAATTTGAAAGTAAAACCCGTAAATCTTATGATTTGTTAATACCACATGTGAGCTATTGTAACCATGCTAAGACTCAGACGGTCTCGTAATACGACGTTCTTCAGGCGTCGCACGTTAAATGACACTTGTCACCTCAGACCTGCCGGTTTAGCTGTTGCATGCAGCTCAGGTGCGGGCTTGTCAGACCCAATATAGATCTATACACAACTATCACGCTCTCCCTACAAGAGACTCTGGTTACAATTTACAGGACTTTTGACTTTGTTACTATGAAGGTAACACGAAGCGAATGACTCACAAATTTATTCATTAACAGATTTACGTGAACTGAACTAAAAACCTTTGGAAAATGAGTTTGAAATGTAAATGATACATAAACTATACCTATTATAGTTTATCCAAAACGTTTGTAATGTAAAAGAAATCTTACTGAAATGTAAATGATACATGAACTGAACTGAAAACCTTTGGTCAATGAGTTTGAATTGTAAATGATACATAAACTATACCTATTATAGTTTATCCGAAAACACATTAGTGCTATGAGTACATAAACTATTACTATTATGTAGTATATGAAAAACCCATTTGTTTTGAGAGTAAAACCTTTCTCATGTAGTAAAAATCCATAACTATGCTTATTATAGCTTATTATATGTGTTCGAATGAATGAAGAATTCTTACCATGAATGACTAAATTTCAGTTTATAATGATAAACTAGCAACAAATACATTCAATATTTAGAGCTTATTATTATACACTTTGCTCAACATAATACAAAGTGTTATGGAAGTTATAAGCTGTTAACTAGTTTTTAACCGTTCTGCACTATTTTATAAAAATCACAGGAAAAATCATACGAAGTCGAAAACTGAATCCGTAAGTTCTGAGAGTTCATAAAATGTGTCTAGTTTAATTATAATTTTTATTATGATTTTTGGAAGTCTTTAACTTGTGTTAAAATGTTCATATTCACAGACTGGTCCGAATTCGTTTATGAAATGATAGGCACTTTTGTAAAAATCACCATAAATCGTAGAAAAATCGTATGGAGATGTGCAAGTAGTCATTTTAAAGGTATGAACCTGAACTATTTGAATATTAAACAGTTTTGAAAGATATTAAGTTTAAGATAGTCAAAACAGTCCGTTAATAAGACTTAACTTTCCTGATGAAAGTTGTTGTTTGAGTATAGTTGTGTTCTTGGTGTTTTAACTTGTATTCCCCCCCCCCCCTAAAACTTGAAGACAACATGAAAATGTAGGGGTATGAACTCACCTTGAGTGATTTCAGTAGATGGATGATGGAGAAAAGAAGTGTTCAACTCAAGAACACTTGGGAGATGCTTGAAGATTTGAAGATCTACAACAAATATGACGATATTTGTGTAATCAATCTATGATTTTGATGAAGGATAGTAGAATATCTGAGTGTAGGAGTAAGATACTTACCAAATGTAGAAGGAAAGCTTGGAGACAAGCCTTGAATCTCGAAATCTAGAGAGAGGAAGTGAGAGAGAATGAAGTTGTCACTTGGTGGAAAATGGAGTAATGTGAGGAGAGATGAGAGTTTTCCAGCTCTTGACCAAGTGTGTGGCTGAAAAATGGTGGGAAAAGTACTATGGAATGACTGGGTATGGTGGAAGGACAAGGGGTTGTACTATGGAGGTATGGGGAGGTTGCTTGTGTCATACACTAAGGCAAAGTCAACACTCCACCCATAAATCTTACCTACTAGATTTTATTCTTAGGCAAGGATTTTCCCCAAAATATAATTAAAATATGAATATTTGGGGTTTATTATGTTAAAATACGAGTTTGGGTGAAAATCCCGCGTTAAAATCTCGAAAAACGGGCTCAAAACGCTAAAAATATTGAAAACCGGGCAAAAACATGCCAAATTCCGAAATTTGGGGCCGGAGGTTCGGTCCTAGTCCTTAGAACCGAAAGTAGAAGAAGAAACCGAGAGAGGGGTTCGGCTGCGCGGGTCACCTCTCGTACCGAAGGCGAGGCTCGGTTGTTCATGGGAACCGAGAGGTCTCGCAGGCTGCTCATCAGGAGGGACCGAGGGTCAAGATCTCGGACCGAAGGTGTAGCCTTCTCGGACCGAAAGTCCTAGTCCTCTCGGACCGAAAGTGGGAAGGGAAGAGCAGAAGGTCAGGCTCGGTTCAGAATGATTCAGGGGACCGAAATAGACCGAGCGCTCGCTCCATTTCGGTTGAGAGGGTTTCGGTTCTCAGGAGGTTCGGCTCTAAGAGGTTCGGCTCCTAAGAGGTTCGGCTCCTAAGAGGAGTTTCGGTTCCTAAGAGGAGTTTCGGCTCCTAAGAGGGGTTTCGGCTCCTTAAGGTAGTTTTTCGTGTAGACTTCCGTTTTCGAGCGGTTTTCGACTAAATTAAGGGCCGGGATGCCCCGAGTGATTATAAGGAGTTGAGAGAGATTTTGAGAGAGATTTGGGAGAGATTTGACATACTTGGAGAGATTTGACATACAGAGAGAGATTTGGGAGAGATTTCACATTCTTGGAGAGATTTCTCATACAGAGAGAGATTTGGGAGAGATTTCACATACTTGGAGAGATTTGGGACAGATTTCACATACTTGGAGAGATTTGGGAGAGATTTCACATACTTGGAGAGATTTGGGAGAGATTTCACATTCTTGGAGAGATTTAGGAGAGATTACACACACTTGTAGCGATTTCTCCTACTTATAGAGTTTTGGGAGAGTTAGAGTGAAAGAGATTGGGAGAGACATCTTTTGTGACATTTTTGAGTGTTTGACTTCGCAACGCAAGGTTTGTACATCCCATTAAGTCTCGTTATGATTGTTATATGCCCCTGAGGGTTAAGGAATAATGTTTTATCGAGTAGTTTCATCACTTGCCCTGATTTGGGTTTAGAATTTCCGAACACGTGAAAACTCTAAGTGATACTTTGTATTAAGATTGCGAGTTGTTCAATAAGAAACATAATGGAAACCCTAATGTACAAGGGTTAGATGAGTTGACCGGTTTGACTCGTTGACTTTGGTTGACTTTGACTTGGCAAAAAATTGACGGTTGTCACAGTAGGCAGGTACCTCGGCAGACTTTTGAGAAGGCGGAGCATATAGAGTCACGTCTTTATATTTTGTTATACTTTTGACGTATATGAATACAAATCAATCAGATGTAAATACTTTATATATATTCAATGTAATGGTTGTGTTTATTTTGATTACTATCATGCATTTGTTGTGATACTATACATGACGTCCTCCACCCCCGAACGTTTTCGCCGTTTTGGTTTGGGGGTGTGACAGATTGGTATCAGAGCTCTTGTTTATAGTGAACTAAGTATACCGAACCTTACATAGTATACAACAATAAACACTAAAGGGCCGAAGTGCTCTGAAACTAAAAGTATACTTAAAAAATACAAGTATTTTTACAAGAAGTATACAAGTATACATACGTACAAGAAGCTATAACATAGTAAGAACTACATAAAAGTATTTAGGGCGAGTTGGACACTACGGTTAAACCTGAATAGTTATGTAGTCATATGTGGGACCAATATAACCTGATCAACTATATTTGTCCGAGATATGACCAACATGTGTTTGGGAGTGACTGTGGTGTGCGACAAGTCTAAAACTCACCAAATCTTATACTAATGAAGCACATAGTTAAAATACTATAGGAGTATTTTATGATTCCATAACACTGCATATTTAGTACTAACCCTCACAAATGAAAGACTTGCAATTCCTTGTTTATGTTAGTAACTATCATTGTAGGTCTCTATTATCGTTGTAGGATTAAGATATATCTTGCTCGAAAATATTCGATTCATGATCGTATAGGAGGCTTATCGTCAATTTCCCTTGTATCTTTTTAGAGAAAAGATGCCTCCCAGAAAGAGACCCAACAAGAAGAACAACGATCCTCCGCCGCCACCACCTCCTCAGTTCGATCTTGCCATGTTCCAGGCAGTAGTTGCAACCGCTGTGGCTGTCGCGATGGCGCAAATAAATCATGGTGGCTCTAGCGGATCTTGGAGTGGTACCCATCCCCAAAATCTTGATGGTGGTCAGGGACACCAGAAGGAGTGTTCCTACAAAGATTTCATGAATGCGAAGCCTAAATCCTTCGATGGCAACGGAGGAGTCATTGCCCTAACCCGGTGGTTCGAGAAAATCGAATCAGTTTTCGAGATTTGCGCATGTTCTGAGGCAAGCAAGGTGAAGTTTTTCGCTTGCACCTTCACCGATAGAGCATTGACTTGGTGGAATAGCCGGGTCAAATCCCTAACTCTGCCAGTAGCAAATGTCATGGGTTGGGAGAGTTTAAAGGAACTTATGCTTGCTGAGTACTGCCCAAGAGGCGAAATGCAGAAGTTGGAACATGAGCTTTGGAACCTGAAGATGAAGGGTTCCGACATTGCCACCTATACACCTAGATTCTGTGATCTGGCTCTTCTCTGTCCGGGGATGGTCACCCAGGAAAGCAAGAAAATAGAGAGGTGCATTTGGGGATTGACACCCCCAACTCAAGGAAATGTCTTGGCTGCTAAACCTTCCACTTTCGACAGCGCCAAGTTTTTAGCGCAACCTCTTATAGATCACGGGGTTGATCTTGATACAGTAGCAGCCGTTCTCGAACCACCAAAAGAGAGTGGTGGGAAGAAAAAGTTCTGGAACAAGCATAAGGTCCAGTCTTCGCAGGAGCCCTCCAAGAAACAACAAGTAGTGGCAGTTCATGCCGCTACCACTCCTCCTATTGTTCCCACTACTCCAACAACTCCCAGACGTTATGTTGGAAACCTGAACTTGGGCAACAAATGCAACTTCCATCATTTGGGAGTTTGTAGAGAGATGCATTGTGACAAGTGTGGCAGAAAGGGGCACACAACTCGATTTTGCAAGACACCAACCCAACCAACCAATCAGGCTCCTGGAGCGGGCGTTGGTCAATCCTGTTATGGCTGTGGGGAGATCGGGCACTTCAAGAGGAATTGTCCCAAGGCAACAACAACTGGCAACAAAGGGAGAGTGCTAGCGATGGGCCAGGAGGAGGCAATTTCTGATCCTACCGTTGTTACGGGTACGTTCCTCCTCGACAACTCTTATGCATGTATTCTTTTCGATTCTGGTGTAGAGAGAAGTTTTGCTAGTAATACATTTAAGCATCTACTCAAGCAGAAATCCCAACCTATAACCGAAACATTCACCGTCGAGATGGCTAACGGAAAGAAAGAGAGCACTAACGAAGTATTCATAGACTGTACCCTTACCCTAAACGACCATTCTTTTTCAATCGACCTCATGCCAGTTTCCATAAAATGCTTCGATGTCATCATTGGCATGGATTGGTTAAGCCCCAATCGTACTGATATCCTTTGTTATAAAAAATCCATCCGTCTCAATCTACCATCCGGGGAAGCCCTCATTATCTATGGTGATAAACTTAGCTCAAACATTCGTATCATTTCATGCATCAAAGCCCAGAAATATCTGCGAAAGGAGTGCCATGCATTCTAGCCCATGTCGTTAATGAGAGGCAGGAAGTTAAAGACCTCGAGAGCATCCCCGAAGTCTGCAACTTTCCTGATGTCTTCCCCGAAGATCTTCCTGGAATCCCTCCCGAACGCCAAGTCGAGTTCCGAATCGACATAATCCCCGGAGCTACCCCCATAGCCAAATCCCCTTACCGTCTAGCGCCGACAGAAATGCAAGAGTTATCCAGCCAGCTCAATGAGCTACTCAGCAAGGGATTCATCTGACCAAGTTCCTCACCCTGGGGAGCCCCGGTCTTGTTTGTGAAAAAGAAAGATGGATCCTTTCGGATGTGTATAGATTATCGTGAACTAAACAAGCTTACCATCAAAAACCGTTACCCCTTACCCAGAATCGACGACCTCTTCGATCAACTTCAAGGAGCCAGCTATTTCTCCAAGATAGACCTAAGGTCAGGGTACCATCAGTTATGAGTCCATGAGGGTGATGTTCCTAAGACATCATTTCGGACTCGATATGGCCACTATGAGTTTGTAGTGATGCCCTTTGGTCTAACCAACGCACCCACAATATTCATGGATCTAATGAATCGGGTGTGCCGCCCTTTACTAGATAAGTTTGTGATAGTGGTCATTGATGATATACTTGTCTACTCTCGGAGTGAGGAAGATCATAGACAACACTTGAGGCTAGTGCTATAAACCCTAAGGGCGGAGAAACTTTATGCAAGGTTCTCAAAGTGCGAATTCTGGATCAGAAAAGTAACTTTCCCCGGTCACATGGTTAGCGAAGAAGGCATACACGTGGACCCTTACAAAATCAAAGCGATTGAGAATTGGTCAGCACCAAAGACACCCACAGAAATCCGTCAATTCTTGGGTCTCGCTGGCTATTATCGCAGATTTATCCAGAGCTTCTCCAGGATTGCTAAACCCTTAACCACCCTGACTCAGAAAGGTGTAACCTTTAGTTGGGGGGAAAAGCAAGACACTGCGTTCCAAACACTGAAGCAGGCCCTATGCAACGCACCTATCTTATCCTTGCCAGAAGGGATGGAGGACTTCATTGTCTACTGCGATGCATCCAATCAGGGCCTAGGTTGTGTGCTCATGCAGTGAGGAAAGGTTATTGCCTATGCCTCGAGACAGCTGAAAGCATACGAAGCCAACTATACAACTCACGATTTGGAGTTGGGAGCAGTGGTCTTTGCGTTAAAGATTTGGAGACATTATCTATACGGAACCAAGTGTACTGTCTTCACCGACCATAAGATCCTACAACATATCTTCGATCAGAAAGAGTTGAATATGAGGCAACGGCGATGGGTAGAGCTACTCAACGATTATGAGTGCGAAATACGCTATCATCCCGGCAAGGCCAATGTGGTAGCAGATGCCCTCAGCCGGAAAGAGTATTCGGGTCGCAAAGTGAAGGCGCAGACAATGACCATCCATTCCCATCTGTCCGCACAAATCAGATAGGCTCAGTTGGAAGCCTTAAAACCAGTGAACGTGTTGATTGAGGCCTTGAGGGGAATGGAAAAGAAATTAGAGGTCAAAGGAGGCGGAGTATACTATTTCATGAACCGGATCTAGACCCCAAAGTTCGGTGGTTACAGGGAGGTTGTCATGAATGAAGCCCACAAGTCTAGGTACTCCATTCACCCAGGTTCGGATAAGATGTATCTGGATCTCAACAAGCTCTATTGGTGGTCAAACATGAAAGCAGAGATCGCTACCTTCGTGGGCAAGTGCCTGACTTGCGCCAAGGTGAAGGTGGAATATCAAAAGCCCTCAGGTCTACTTCAACAGCCAGTAATACCTGAGTGGAAGTGGGAAAGGATTGCGATGGATTTTATCACTAAGTTACCCATATCTCTGAGTGGGTACGATACCATCTGGGTAATTGTCGATCGATTGACTAAATCCGCCCACTTCCTGCCAATCAAAGAAACCTTCAAGATGGAGAGACTGACACGAATCTACATTCAAGAGATAGTCCGTCTGCATGGTGTGCCTGTGTCCATAATCTCCGATCGGGATAGCAGATTTACCTCGAGATTTTGGCAGTCACTGCAGAAGGCTCTTGAAACTAAGCTGGATATGAGCACAGCTTACCATCCGCAAACCGATGGGCAAAGTGAGAGGACCATTTAGACATTAGAAGACATGCTAAGAGCATGTGTTATAGACTTTGGTAAGTCGTGGGACACCCATTTTCCATTGGTCGAGTTCTCCTACAACAACAGCTATCATACGAGTATCAAGGTTGCGCCATTTGAAGCCCTTTATGGCCGTAAGTGCAGATCCCCTCTGTGCTGGGCTGAGGTGGGTGACACGCAACTAGCGAAGGGTCAAGTCCCTGACAACACTCTCACAGGCCTGAAAATCATTCGCGAAACCACTGAAAAGATCATACAAATTAGGGAACGACTAAAAGCCTCCAAGGATAGACAAAAGAGTTACGCTGACAGACGACGAAAACCCTTGGAGTTCCAGGTTGGTGACCGTGTTATGTTGAAGGTCTCACCTTAGAAGGGCGTAATAGGCTTTGGGAAGCGTGGAAAGCTGAATCCGAGATACATTGGGCCATTTAAGATTCTCGCTAGAATCGGCCCTGTAGCTTACAAACTTCGTCTACCACAAGAACTTAGCAACGTACACCCTACATTTCATGTGTCGAACCTAAAGAACTGTCTGTCCGATGAGACACTTGTGATAACTCTCGACGAGATCGAACTAAATGAGAACTTACACTTCATAGAGGAACCCATAGAAATTATGGACAGGGAAGTCAAGCAAACGAAACAGAGTCGTATCCCGATAGTGAAGGTCCGCTGGAATGCCAAGTGAGGGCCCGAATTCACTTAGGAGCGAGAGGATCAAATGAAGCTTAAGTATCCTCATCTTTTCCCTTAATGTGTGTGTATTTCTTAATCTTAATTTCGGGATGAAATTCCCTTTATCGGGGGGATGATATGACAAACCGGAATCTCTATCTGTAAGTCAATTCAATCAATAAAAAGTCAAACTTGTTTCTGCTATCGCTTTTCTGTGATTAGGGTCAGTTTGAGAGTCTCTAAGATTAGTACACATAAGGATTGTATGTTGAGAAGTGTTAGCTTGGGATTGTAGGAATGCAATTGAACCAGAAAACTTATCAAAGGGTGTTTACGGCCGCAAACTATGTTCACGGCCGTGAACCCATGTTTGGCTGTGAACCCCTCTCCATATATATATATATATATATATATATATATATATATATATATATATATATATATATATATATATATATATATATATATATACATTTCCTTCATTTTATTCCTCATTTCTTCCCTCCTTGGTCGAAAACCTCTCAAGTTCTCTCAAGACTCATCCAACAAAATCTCTTATTTCACCCCACAAACGTAAGTGATTCATCCCTTTCACTTGTTATTCATCTTATTCACGTGAAGTGCTTTGATTTCATCCATTGATTGATCACTTTCATCACCATCTTCATGATCTTCAAGAGTTCACGGCCGTGAACCCTTCATAGGGTCGTGAACTCTCCTTGTGAGGGTCGTAAACCCTTCAAATGTTCATGAGTGGGCCGTGAACCCTTCATGTGTTCATGGTCCGTGAACCCATGGTGGTTGGCCGTGAACTCCTTTCTGTCCCTCATTTTCGGTTCTAACACTTCATTGTAAGTGTTTCCTACATCCTAAGGTTGTTTCCTATGCTTGTTAGTAGTTATAGACACTAATGGTAGGCCTATACATGTTAATATGTGCTTAATAGGACCTTATTGTACTCGGGACTTCACTTAGCATACCAAGCATCTTATCGTTGTCATTCATCCAAGTCACTCACAGTCAGGTGAGTTCATACCCTTATACCTTTACTGTTTTAACGTTTTCAGGGGGAATACAAGCCAAACATAAATGATCTTGTGAAATTATACAAAATGATTTCAATACACTTAAAACTGATGCAACTGATACAACCATACGGTTTCCACGCTTTTATAAAATATTTAGATATTTTATCCCTTTTTTAAAATGCTGAGCATAAGGGAAGTTTTCAACATAATCGTAGAATTTTCAGTGTAAAACATGAATTGAATACATTAATGAACATATAAACTATAATAGGTATAATTTATGGAACAATTATCTTATGAATGTACAAAACATAGATTCAATGCGATCAAGCATATAAGCTATATAGAGTATAGTTTATGAGACATATAGACAGCAAGTTAACTTCATTGGATTCATTTTATTCTACACTTAATCGTTAGTATAGCATTTTATGAGTGAGCATTCTTCGCGTACTTACTTAAGTACTAACAGTCCCGCAACATAACTGTTAGCTACAGTTAGGCCGGCAGGCCTGGGTGAGAAAGTCATTTCGATTCCGACACCTGAAGAACGTCGTTAAGGCAATTCAATGGTCAAGTATGGTTATAACAACTCATAAATTTGGTACTAAATAATTCGGTTAATGTACGAATGGTAATAACTTCGATTAGTTTTATTTTAATTAATGAAACTACTATACATACTGGTAGTAACCAGGGTTTTTCCAACAAGAACATTCTATACATACTGGTGATAGCCAGGGTTTTCTTACTTGTAGATCACTGTAACAGACTCATACATTAGAAAATATTGGATTTTCTTGGAAACATATAAACATTTTCACTGATTCATTAACAAGTTTTCATCACAAAAACATGCTTATGAACTCACCAGCTTAATGCTGATACTCTTTCAAAACTGCTTGTATTTTCAGGAAATCAGTAGGCAGGTACCTCGGCAGACTTTTGAGAAGGCGGAGCATATAGAGTCACGTCTTTATATTTTGTTATACTTTTGATGTATATGAATACAAATCAATCAGATGTAAATAGTTTATATATATATATATATATATATATATATATATATATATATATATTCAATGTAATGGTTGTGTTTACTTTGATTACTATCATGCATTTGTTGTGATACTATACATGACGTCCTCCACCCCCGAACGTTTTTTCCGTTTTGGTTTGGGGGTGTGACAGATTGGTATCATAGCTCTTGTTTATAGGGAACTAAGTATACCGAACCTTACATAGTATACAACTATAAACACTAAAGGGCCGCAGCGCTCTGAAACTAAAAGTATACTTTAAAAATACAAGTATTTTTACAAGAAGTATACAAGTATTCATACGTACAAGAAGCTATAACATAGTAAGAACTACATAAAAGTATTTAGGGCGAGTTGGACACTACGGTTAAACCTGGATAGTTATGTAGTCATATGTGGGACCAATATAACCTGATCAACTATATTTGTCCGAGATATGACCAGCATGTGTTTGGGAGTGACTGTGGTGTGCGACAAGTCTAAAACTCACCAAATCTTATACTAATGAAGCACATAGTTAAAATACTATAGGAGTATTTTATGATTCCATAACACTGCATATTTAGTACTAACCCTCACAAATGAAAGACTTGCAATTCCTTGTTTATGTTAGTAACTATCATTGTAGGTCTCTATTATCGTTGTAGGATTAAGATATATCTTGCTCGAAAATATTCGATTCATGATCGTATAGGAGGCTTATCGTCAATTTCCCTTGTATCTTTTTAGAGAAAAGATGCCTCCCAGAAAGAGACCCAACAAGAAGAACAATGATCCCCCGCCGCCACCACCTCCTCAGTTCGATCTTGCCATGTTCCAGGCAGCAGTTGCAGCCGATGTGGCTGTCGCGATGGTGCAAATAAATCCTGGTGGTTCTAGCGGATCAGGGAGTGGTACCCATACCCAAAATCTTGATGGTGGTCAGGGACACCAGAATGAGTGTTCCTACAAAGATTTCATGAATGCGAAGCCTAAATCCTTCGATGGCAACGGAGGAATCATTGCCCTAACCCGGTGGTTCGAGAAAATCGAATCAGTTTTCGAGATTTGTGCATGTTCTGAGGCAAGCAAGGTGAAGTTTGCCGCTTGCACCTTCACCGATAGAGCATTGACTTGGTGGAATAGCCGGGTCAAATCCCTAACTTTGCCAGTAGCAAATGTCATGGGTTGGGAGAGTTTAAAGGAACTTATGCTTGCTGAGTACTGCCCAAGAGGCGAAATGCAGAAGTTGGAACACGAGCTTTGGAACCTGAAGATGAAGGGTTCCGACATTGCCACCTATACAGCTAGATTCTGCGATCTGGCTCTTCTCTGTCCAGGGATGGTCACCCCAGAAAGCAAGAAAATAGAGAGGTACATTTGGGGATTGACACCCCCAACTCAAGGAAATGTCTTGGCTGCTAAACCTTCCACTTTCGACAGCGCCAAGTGTTTAGCGCAAACTCTTATAGATCACGGGGTTGATCTTGATACAGTGGCAGCCGTTCGCGAACCACCAAAGGAGAGTGGTGGGATGAAAAAGTTCTGGAACAAGCGTAAGGGCCAGTCTTCGCAGGAGCCCTCCAAGAAACTAATGGGTTTTGAGCATTCTAACACTCCTATGGTGTACATGCAACCCTAGAAACCTTGGATCTATGTTTGACTAAGATACATGCAAATAATTATTTTTCCAAGGTTCTTATCCTAACTAGCATGGCATGGGGTACTTGAATCAAATAAAACTAGTAGAATTACTTACCTTGTAGTAGTAGTTGATTGCTTGGAGTTTGAGAGCCTAGCACCAATAATGTGGATGACTCAAATGGAAGTCACAAATCACCACAAACTTGGAAACTTGAGAGAATAGTCACAAACTTCTTGAAATCGGCCCTCTTCGTTTACACACATCAACTAGTCCTATTTCAAGAACCAAAGCCTCCTTTATATAGTGTGGTGGATTAGGGTTACATCCATGTAAACCCTAATACCCATGTCTTTTCATTTCCATGAGATCCATGGGTTAAAGCTCCATGGAGTATCCATGGACTTACCATGCAAGCCTAGCCCATTCCAAATAAGCATTAGCCCACACTATATAAATACAAGAACCCATATTTAATTAGTCATACTTTTGATCTCTAAATTAATTCTAAATTAATTATAGATCAATACTAATTAAATAATATGATTTTATATTAATATATTAGGACTTATAATATATTAATAAATCATAACTTATACTATTCTCAAACGATTATCCATAAATTGTTCGGGTGAAGTGCAACCCAAATGGACCATGCCAGGTCGGGTCAAGTACATACCAAATATAGTTATGGACTTAGACACTATATCCAACAGAAACAACAAGTAGTGGCAGTTCATGCCGCTACCACTCCTTCTATTGTTCCCACTACTCCAACAACTCCCAGACGTTATGCTGGAAAACTTCCCTTGTGCAACAAATGCAACTTCCATCATTTGGGAGTTTGCAGAGAGATGCAATGTGACAAGTGTGGCAGAAAGGGGCACACAACTCGATTTTGCAAGATACCAGCCCAACCGACCAATCAGGCTCCTGGAGTGGGCGTTGGTCAAGCCTGTTATGGTTGTGGGGAGATCGGGCACTTCAAGAGGAATTGTACCAAGGAAACAACAACTGGCAACAAAGGGAGAGTGCTAGCGATGGGCCAGGAGGAGGCAGTTTCTAATCCCACCGTTGTTACGGGTACGTTCCTCCTCGACAACTCTTATGCATGTATTCTTTTCGATTATGGTGCGGAGAGAAGTTTTGTTAGTCATAAATTTAAGCATCTACTCAAGCATAAATCCCAACCTTTAACCGAAACATTGACCGTCGAGATGGCTAACAGAAAGAAAGAGAACACTAACGACGTATTCATAGACTGTACCCTTACCCTAAACGACCATTCTTTTTCAATCGACCTCATGCCAGTTTCCATAAAAAGCTTCGATGTCATCATTGGAATGGATTGGTTAAGCCCCAATCGTGCTGATATCCTTTGTTATGAAAAAGCCATCCGTCTCAATCTACCATCCGGGGAAGCCCTCATTATCTATGGTGATAAACTTAGCTCAAACCTTCGTATCATTTCATGCATCAAAGCCCAAAAATATCTGCGAAAGGAGTGCCATGCATTCCTAGCCCATGTCGTCAATGAGAGGCAAGAAGTTAAAGTCCTCGAGAGCATCCCCGAAGTCTGTAACTTTCCTGATGTCTTCCCCGAAGATCTTCCCGGAATCCCTCCCGAACGCCAAGTCGAGTTCCGAATCGACTTAATCCCCGGAGCTACCCCCATAGCCAAATCCCCTTACCGTCTAGCGCCGGCAGAAATGCAAGAGTTATCTAGCCAGCTCAATGAGCTACTCAGCAAGGGATTCATCCGACCATTGGTTGTGTTTACTTTGATTACTATGATGCATTTTTTGTGATAGTATACATGACGTCTTCCACCCCCGAACGTTTCCTCCGTTTCGGTTTGGGGGTGTGACAGTATGTAACCACATGCTGATGAAATCTCGCAATACTATGTCATTGAATGGTAGTTTAGACCCATACTATCAGGAGACATCACAAACTTACTGGATTACCAGATGCAACTCTGATACGCTGATCACTTCCTTCAGTACCATATATGCTGCTGATGTCAAAAAGGATGAGAGATATTTATCTGATCTAAGGAGGTGTTATATCTGATGTGAAGAGGAGCTAAATCTAATGGGGATCAGATACCCACTAAGACTCATGATACACTGGTTGTTACGCTGATTGTTTCTACTGCTACTGCTGATTACCAAAATTTAGGTAGTTATATATTATATCAGGGGGAGCGTTCTTTGAAGCTGAAAAATTCTCAAATGATGACCTTGATGACTTTGTTGAAGATTAGTTTTGACATCATCAGATAGGGGAGATAGGTAAGGTTACACCTTATGATATGATGAGTCAAACACTTTAAACGCTCACCACCAGCGCCAGTGCCAGCTTCACCATCAGCGCCAACGCCAACAAAAGACCTTATCAGCGTCAACACGAAGATAATGATGTTTTGTATATTAGGCAGTTATCTGTAAATATAGAATAGATAGTAGATTCAATATCTTGGTGATAAGGATCGGTTCTTGTTATATATTAGATACAATCCATTGATTGAAGAGATTCACTAGAATAGTTTTTGTATATATTCAACATTAGGGCGAAACCCTAATGTAAGTCTTGGTGACCGTCTTTCTGACCTTCGTTCTCTTGGTGACAAAACCCTTTCTTGCTGAAAGACATCTTTGTGATTACTCCTGTTCTTTATTTTTCTATTTGATCTTTGTTTAGTTAGTTTGTTCTTCGTTAATTATACTTGAATTGTACCTGATCGATACAAACCTTCAAATACAGTGTCTCCAAATCTTTAAGGAAAAAATCACTACTGCAAGCTCTAAATCACGAGTCGGATAATTTTGCTCATGTGGCTTCAATTGTCTCGAGGTGTAATCTACTACCTTGTCTCTTTGGGTAAGGACACACCCCAATCCAATCTTAGAAGCATCACTGAAAACCGCAAAGTCACCACTTCCTTCTAGTAAGACGAGGATTGGTGCTTCTCACAACCTTTTCTTTAACTTACCAAAATCTTTTTCTTGCTTCTTGCTCCAAGTATAGGCAACTTCCTTTTTTGGCCAGGGATATCAATGGAGTCGCGATAAAAGAGAAATTTTGGATGAACCTTCGATAGTAGCCTTCCAATCCTAGGAAACTATAAATTTCTGTCAGACTCTTTGGCTTTTCCTATTTCATAGCGACTTCTATCTTTGCTGGGTCAACCATAATGCCTTCCTAGTTAACAATATGACCCAAGAATTGTATCTCCCGTTTATCCAAAAGTCACACTTGGAGAGCTCTGTATAAAGATTCTCCCTCTTTAGGACTTCTAGTACTTCTAGAAGGTGTTTTCCATGATCTTGATTATTTTTGGAGTAAATCAAGATGTCATCTATGAAAACTATTACTGATTTATCGAGAAAAGGTTTACAAACTCGATGCATCAAATCCATGAATGTTGTTGGAGCATGCGTTAGTCCAAAGGACATAACAAGGAATTCATATTGTTCATTCCTTGTTCTAAAGGCTGCCTTTTCAATATATTGCTCCCTAATCTTCAACTGATGATAACCTGACCTGAGATCAAATTTCGAGAAGACGGTGGTTCCCAGAAATTGATCGAACAAGTCATCTATCCTAGGTAAGGGGTATCGATTCTTTATCGTGGCCTTGTTTAACTCTCGATAATCAATGCACCTTCTCATAGTACCGTCCTTCTTTTTTACGAACAATACAGTAGCTCCCCAGGTGATGGACTAGGTCTTATAAAACCTTTGTCCAACAATTCCTGGAGTCGTTTCATGAACTCTTACATCTCTATAGGTGCTAAACGATGCGATGCTTTTGCAATCGACGTCATGCCTGGCAATAATTCGATCCTAAATTCTACATGCCTCTTTGGTGGTAATCCTGGCAGTTCATCTATAAATACCTTAGGAAAATCTTGCCCCATTGGTATATCAGTCATTGCCCTCTTCTCCTTCTTTGCGTCTATCATATATGCGAAGAATGTTAAACATCCCTTGGCTAGGCATTTTCTGGATTTCATCATCGTAATGATTCCAGACCTTACTCCACTTTTATCACCAGAGAAATTAAATAGATGATAAACTTTATTGACAATAGTCAAATAAGTATCAGACAAACATAGTTGTGAGTGGTAGAATATGGTGTTTCAAAGTTCAAAATAAAGCAACATACTTAAAAAAAACGTTGTGTGTGTTGTATTAAGCAGCTTTGGACCTTCTTCTTCAAACCATTTCTGAACCCTAAAAAAAGAACGAGATAAAAAAGACAGTCGGTCCTCACCCTTCTTCGTTCTCCACCTCCATGCTACCTAGAACCTCGATGATTTTCTGATCATGCCACCTCCTCATCGCTATCGACATCGCCTCAGATTACGCCGACAACCATCACATATCCACATTGTCGCCTGGTTCATCTCCTTTCGATGCTTCCTTTGCTGCGTTCTTATGTCTGCCTTAACCGCTTCCTTTGCTGGTGCTACCGTCATGAACCCCCCTAAGCCGCTATACTTCTATCGTCGTGAGCCTCTGAACCAACCTTTGAACGAGGTCCATTTTCTTTTTACATTTCATATAATCGATTTCTTTTCCTAATTCATGATTTAAGTTGTTTATTTCATAAATTGAATTTCTTGTGTACGTATAGTGTTAATCTTTGGGTAATATGTTATTCCCATTCGGGAATTAGATATTTCACATGAATGAACAACAGAGTTTGGGAAGGTGCTCTACAATCATATCTTGATGAAATCAGATTTGACAATGGGAGGATTTTCATTTAGAATTTTATATTGTTGAAATGTCATTTATAAGTTCCTATTTTGCTCATATTTGTTTTAATTGTTGTTATGTGGTTGTTAAATCTGTTTTATTTGTTGAAATGTTGTAACACCCCTCGTTAGGGCCTATTTGAAATCATACTTAATAAAATCATTCGTTAAGGTTTTCCAAAATATCTAGAGTTTATGTTTGCAGAAGAAAATACTTTGGTCCCAAAATATTAAACTTAATTAAAGTTTGAAAACTAGCGAGGTTGTTAACATCAAACATATAAAATCAAGATTTAAGTTCACCACCGATGTGCATAAACTATACCTATCAACTTTTAAATTTATAACCTAACAAAACTTAACTAACTATGCACTTATAGGCAGACTAGCTAGTCGGTCCTCACCCTTCTTCGTTCTCCACCTCCATGCAACCTAGAACCTCGATGATTTTCTGATCATGTCGCCTCCTCATCGCTATCGACATCGCCTCAGATTACGCCGACAACCATCACATATCCACATTGTCACCTGGTCTCTCCTTTCGATGCTTCCTTTGCTGGTTCTTCTGTCTGCCTTAACCGCTTCCTTTGCTGGTGCTACCGTCGTGAACCTCCCTAAGCCGCTATGCTTCTATCGTCGTGAGCCTCTGAACCAACCTTTGAACCAGGTCCATTTTCTTTTTACATTTCATATAATCGATTTCTTTTCCTAATTCATGATTTAAGTTGTTTATTTCATAAATTGAATTTCTTGTGTACGTATAGTGTTAATCTTTGGGTAATATGTTATTCCCATTCGGGAATTAGATATTTCACATGAATGAACAACAGAGTTTGGGAAGGTGATCTACAATCATATCTTGATGAAATCAGATTTGACAATGGGAGGATTTTCATTTAGAATTTTATATTGTTGAAATGTCATTTATAAGTTCCTATTTTGCTCATATTTGTTTTAATTGTTGTTATGTGGTTGTTAAATCTGTTTTATTTGTTGAAATGTTATAACACCCCTCGTTAGGGCCTATTTGAAATCATACTTAATAAAATCATTCGTTAAGGTTTTCCAAAATATCCAGAGTTTATGTTTGCAGAAGAAAATACTTTGGTCCCAAAATATTAAACTTAATTAAAGTTTGAAAACTAGCGAGGTTGTTAACATCAAACATATAAAAGCAAGATTTAAGTTCACCACTGATGTGCATAAACTATACCTATCAACTTTTAAATTTATAACCTAACACAACTTAACTAACTATGCACTTATAGGCAGACTAGCTAGTCGGATTATAGAATAGTAGGAAGTCGGGTGTTGATCACAGGGAACGATATTTAATTAATAAAATAACTAATAAAAGTACAACTAAGAAAAACGCCTAGAAGTGAGGGGATTTATATGATTTTACAAGTTCATATTAACTTAGTTAAAGTACTCAACTAATTACTAAAGTAAAAAACTAGAAAGACAATTTTAAATCAAGAATAAAGGATACTTTCGTTTAGCTTTGAACCCCTCATGCTTCCTATGGTTGATTTCAAGACAATTGATTAATGTTGTTAGTTACCAAATAAAATTTACTAGTCATCATAATCAGACTAACTAACATAAAACAATTCAATAACTTTAACCCCAGTGATCATGCATGTTAAGGAAACTAAATTGATTTTAAAGGTAATTTGGACTCTGGATGATAGAATCTACAGACTACTATTCTTTGGTGAAGTCTACTAATCAAGAAAATATTATGATCAAATGCGGCTCTCTAACACAGTTAAGCTACTAACTTATCACCTATACTAAGATATGACTAATCACTAGCTCTAACAATTTATTGATAATAAATAGCTAGGTAAATCAATTTCATGCAATTAGTTGGAGTTTAACTACACAATCTTGAGACAAGGCAATAAAGATAGAAACTTTAACATGCTAGGTTTATATGTATCAAACACTATTGAAAGCTAAAACTAACTTCATCAATCCATCAAACAAGAAATCAACACATAGTAATTAAGAGTTCATCTAATCTAAACGAAAGCAATGGTTTTTAGCCCATCACTACAACTGAAAAACACATAAACAAGAGGTAAACCAAGGTAAACATCATTAAGCTAAGCACACTGAATGTGTAGATGTGAATCCTTGCTCCAATCTCTTTATACTTCGATCTCTAGTCAAATTCTACCCTCCAAATGTTCTTGGAAAGGTTTTTCTTCGTCAATAATCGCAGCCCTTAGGCCTCCACCTCCTGGAAATGACCAAATGTCTGAAATATATAAACTTTCCATATTCTAGCCACCACGGCATAGTTAAGAGGCACCACGTCATGGTCTTCATGGATATCCCGTATTCTCCACGTCAGCTCAATGATTGCGAAGTATCCATTTACCGTGTCATGGTGGTGATCACCACGTCGTGCTAGTTAGATTTCACATTTTGGCACAAACGCGAAAGTCGTCCGAAATTTTGTCTAGTTTTTTTGATGATTTTGAATTGCGTCAATCAGATTTACGAGTCATGAGATATGGCCAAAATACCGACGAGGGTTCAAGTTGCCAACAACATCCTTTTTGTGTATTTTTCAGCTCCTCTTCCTCCAAGTATCCAACTTTTGTCGGTATCAGTCATTTTCTTCGAGAATGTCATTTTTTGGCTGCAAAATACAATTTAAACATTATAAGTACCAAATATCTTTGCAATAAACCAAACTATAGCTTGAAATGTATTTAAAAATGTCTTGAAATGTGTATAAATACGACACTATCAAAATACCACACACTTGTCGTTTCTGGCCCTCAAGCAAAATTGATTTTATTATCATCACATCAAAACCCTAGCTACCAACATCGCACAAGACAATTCATTGTGAGCTTCTCCATTACATCAAGACCGCAATGCATGTATTTCTGTTTAAATCCTAAAAACCTTCCCAATCCTAAATACTCACAATCTCTCCCACTTCTTTTGAACAATATTCATTTTATGTATCCCTCCGAATATATCCTCAGAAATCTTTTTTAACCTCAATGTAATTTTTGGTTAACCCCAAACATACATATGAAAAAATAACTTAGAAAGAAAAATTACAATAAATATAACTTTGCAAATTGCCTTATTCTTGAGTCTTTAACTTTGAGTCTTCGATATTTCTTTGATCTTCATAGCTTTGTTGACTCTTATTCACTCGAAATTTGCAACTTTTTTTCTTTTCTATTTTTTCTATTTTTTTCCTTTTTTTTCACAACTTTTTCACTTTTTTTTGCTTTTCTCACTTTTTTTTTTCACTCAAAACTAAAAATCCTAAAAATAAAAACATATGTTTGAGCAAGGGAACTTAACTTCAACCCTTATTGGTTAGAGGTATTAGTCTAAGTGCAATGACTACATAAGCTCTCCTGGATACATTTCTGGTACACGATGCTAAACATATTATGACCCTCAAACTAAGCAAGGTCGTGTTTTTGTTCCATGGTTCCACTAGGACAAGGAGACACAAATACACTATAGCATATCTTGGCTTAAATAAACATCGAAACTCACATCGGATCGTCCCACACAACACTAGCAATCTAGGTCTCAACACAACAATACACCAATTTTTTAACTAGATTCAATTTTAGATTATTATTTCAAATCTTTCTTATATATATATATATATATATATATATATATTAAAATCCTAGTCATTTTTCATTTTTTATCAGTATGCTTGCATTCCTATATTTGACCCCTTACCCCACACTTAAATGATGCAATGTCCCCATTGCATGCTTAAGCAATAAAAGAACATAAAATTAAAGAGGAGAAATTAGAACAGACTCCCCTGGGGTAGTAGCGGCGACATCGAATTCTGAAACTTCTGTGGAAAATCTTGGACATCTCGTAATAATGGCTGGAAACAGAACTTCTGGACTCTTTTCGCGTGAATATAAATGTATTGGATCAAAATAAAGCACATAACCATCTTCAAAAAGTGTGTTGAACGTCTGCCATGATGTAGGAAAGCAATGCCACACCGTGGTGTCGAGTAAGAAGTCATCATCGTGAAATATCAAAACGCCACGTCGTGGTCTAATGATGCCATTTTGTGGGAATAGGTATGACAGAATTCGGTCGTAATAAAAACAAATGCCACGGTGTGGAGATGATGGCCATGTCATGGTTATTTCTCATAGTGTCATTAAGAGCCAAAATAATGCATCTTCACTTCTTAATGGCTAAGGACCAATATCAACCTTTTCTTTCTGTAAAATTCCTTCAAATCTATTTTCTTCACTTAGTGGGTACCCCACCTTTATTCAAAAATTATGGTCTTCAATTATAATCTTCTAAAAATCACACAACTTTTTCATAAATTAAGCTCCTTCTCTGCTTCACTTTCATTCAACACCACAAAATAAGATCAAGAGACTAGAGAAACAAATGGTCATTCGGTTAAACAAAATTAAAATTACAAGTAAGAACTAAAAACTAAAAAGAAATCAAAAGGAAAGGAAAATGCAAACTCTTAAAAATCGGGTTGCCTCCCGAGAAGTGCTTCTTTTTGAGGAGTCGTGAGCCGGAATCCTTCCCACTCTACGTTGCGTCAGGTGGAAGTGTAACCTCCTTGTTCTCCATCACATTGAACCTTTCTCGTTTGTAGGCAACCCTTATGTTGAATGCCTTTTTCGAGCTTTCTTGTTTTTTGGATTGACATCTTCTTTGTGCTTTCGCTTGGGTTTTTCCTTCACTCCTGTATCTTTAGGCTTTGTATTGTCTCTATCAGGGTTCATATTGTCAAAATGAGGCTCACCACTCTTTTCTTCTTTTTCTTCAACTTTCTCTGTGATTTTCTCTGGAGGTCTTGTAAAAGCAAACACCTCGAAAATCATTAGTGCTAACATTGGAGGTTTCAAATAATTCACTTCCTTTTCCAATTGCTCTTTGGGTAAAGGCTCCTCCCACTCTTCTTCTTGTATGTCTTCAAGCTCATCATGCTCAAGGAACTTTGTATGTTCATGCCTCACCATATTGGCATTGGCACGATATAGGTAAGGGAAAGGTGGTCAATACGGCTCAATAACTGAGAAATCATAATTTTCTTTTATCGCCCACAACGTGGCACTATTTCCTCCACGTCATGTCGACTGGGAAACTTCACGATACTCTTCTTCTTCTTTCACTTTTACTTCGAGTGACTGATTAGACTATTGTTTTATTGAATCAAGGACCCCCACATGCACTAATTCCTCATCATCTTTTGTATAAACAACCATGAATTGAGAGATTGGGATTGGCTCGACTTTTATTGAAGGTGTATCCAATAACTTTTCTTGCACAAGATTTGTTAATTCCTCGACTTGTGTGTGGATGCTAAAAATAGATTCGTGTGGTTCTCTAAGTTACATTTGTAGCATCATGTCGTTTTTCACTAGCTTCTATAAATCTAAATAGCATTGACTCAAAAGCAGATATTTTCTCATATTAGACTTGTTCTATTTGGTAGATATCATTCTTTCATTGTTGAATTTATTTTGTATCTCAATCTCTCTTGTACTCCAATTCATAATCCCTTGTAGAATGGGGTCCCCCCATAAGCTTCGCATCTATCTTGAATTGATCCACCCATTTTTGTGATCCTTTGTTCCATTGCGTTGAGCTTTGCAATTACTTAACTGATAGCATCTTGACCTCTATCTTTACTTGATTTTCTTCTAGTGAAATCCTCCTTTGGGTTGTGATACTCTCTTGAATGCTTAGCAAATTCGTCAATCAAAGCTCTATTTGTTTTCGGATATTTCTTTGTCATGGGCCCTTGAGAGTTTAGATGTTGGCGAGTGCACACATTGACTCCATCATAACATATTGAGATTTCTTGTTGCACATTGAAGTCGTGTTGAGGGCAATGTCTTAACAATCTCTTGTTATGCTCCCTGTTTTCGTATAACGATTCCCCCTCTAATTGTTGAAAATTATGTATGTCTCTTTTAATCTCTCCACTTTTGAAGGATGGGTATATTGGTTTATGAACTCAGTCTTAAAATCATCCCATGTCGTGATTGCTCCAAAGGGAAGTGATTTGATTTTAACCATTCCATAGCTTCACCCTTCAATGTGACCACCAAAAGTCGAAGCATCACCGCATCTTTACTCACGTTTGGTGCATGAAAATAGTTATAAATTTCCAACATCTCTTCTATATGCTCATAAGCATCCTCGTGCTCCTTCCTATAAAAGGTAGTTCCTTTAGCATGCCAAGAATATGCCCTAGTAGTTCGAACTGTGTGGTGGTTGGGATTGTTGGTTGATCAAGACCCTATCTGTTGTCGTTCCTCATATGTCGCTTGTATTCTTCCATTTTCATCGTCATGATGTCCTCCATTTTTTCTCTGCTAAAACAAAACTAGAAAACATGCGTAAAACAAACAAAAAAGAAATAAAATCAAATAAAAAAACAAAACTGCCAGTGCCCACATCGTGGTAAGATATTCCCACGTCGTGGGGAATGCATGGACAAAATTCAGAAAAATAACTTTTTACGGCTTTTACCCTACAAAAATGATTGATTAACTAGAAGCAATGAAATTGTAGCTAGAATAAGACGTTCCCAGGAAACGACGTCAAAAACTTGATGTGTATAAATTATACCTATCAACTTTTAAATTTATAACCTAACAAAACTTAACTAACTATGCACTTACAGGTAGTGTACCTAGTCGGATTATAAAATAGTAAGTAAGTCGGGTGTCGATCACAGGGAATGATAATTAATTAATAAAATAACTACTAAAAGTACAACTAAGAAAAACAACTAGAAGTGAGGGGTTTTATCTGATTTTACAAGTTCAGATTAACTTAATTAAGATAGTCAACTAATTATTAAAGTAAAAAACTAGAAAGACAATTTTAAATCAAGAATAAAGGATACTTTCGTTTAGCTTTAAACCCCTCATGCTTCCTATGGTTGATTTCAAGACAATTGATTAATTTTTTTTAGTTACCAAATAAAATTTACTAGTCATGATGATCAGAATAACTAACATAAATCAATTCAATAACTTTAACCCCAATGATCATGCATGTTAAGGAAACTAAATTGATTTTAAAGGTAATTTGGACTCGGAATGATAGAATCTACAGACTACTATTCTTCGGTGAAGTCTAGTAATCAAGCAAATATTATGATCAAATGCTGCTCTCTAACACAGTTAAGCTACTAACTTATCACCTATACTAAGATATGACTAATCACTAGCTCTAACAATTTATTGATAATAAATAGCTAGGGAAATCAATTTCATGTAATTAATTGTAGTTTAACTACACAATCTTGAGACAAGGCAATAAAGATAGAAAGTTCAACAGGCTAGGTTTATATTTATCAGACAATATTTAAAGCTAAAACTAACTTCATCAATCCATCAAACAAGAAATCAACACATAGTAATTAAGAGTTCATCTAATCTAAACGAAAGAAACGGTTTTTAGCCGATAACTACAACTGAAAAACACATAAACAAAAGGTAAATCAAGCTAAACATCATTAAACTAAGCAAATCGAATGTGTAGATGTGAATCCTTGCGCCAATCTCTTTATAATTCGATCTCTAGTCGAATTCTACCCTCCAAGTTACGAGTCATCAACGCGAAAGTCATCCGAAATTTTGTCTAGTTTTCAGATGATTTTGAATCGCGTCAATCAAAGTTACGAGTCATGATATATGGCCAAAATACTGAAGAGGGGTCAAGCTATCCAACAACATCCTTTTTGTGTCTTTTTCAGCTCCTCTTCCTCCAATTATCCAGGTTTTGTTGGTATTAGTCATTTCGTCGAGAATGTCCAGTTTTGTCTGTAAAATACAATTTAAACATTACAAGTACCAACTATCTTTGAAATAAACCAAATTATAGCTTAAAATGTATTAAAATAAAGCTTATAAATGTGTATAAATATGGCACTATCAACCACACAAACCGTGGCCTTCTAAAAGTCCAAGTCAATCCCTAACTTAAGCTAGGGTCTTCAATCTGAACACACATCCAAAATAAGTTAGACAATGAAATGTATAGTGAGTTACCCGAGGATCATCTCATTTTGAGTAAGAAATAGCAATTTTAGAACGCGAACCGATCCTTCAAAAATATTTTAAAATATTTAATACAGAGGTTTTAAAACCAACATATCAAGGGTTTCAATGTATCAAAACTTATAAATAATATTTTATTAATGAAGGAACATTTCGTTCAAACAATGTCAACCTGCGAATAAGGTTTTCATGATGAATGAAATTTTATGCATGCATCTATTCCCAACCCCATGTTAATCTAAAAGTCCAACTCACAAGTTGATAGTCGGATGTGAAGAAGACATGATAGACGAAATTGTCAAATTTGTCCTTACATCCACAAATAAGGAACTAGGGGCTATCATACCAAGGCCACACGAGGGGCAGTGAGCCTCTACTCGTGCATGTGAGGATTATCTAGAAATCTAATCACAACAACAATGATAACAAATGTCCATTTGGGTACCCGAGATCTCAAAGTCACACCCATCCAAGTATGAATATGCAAACATAGGATGATGAAAACATTTTCCAAGATTTCAAGTTGTTTGGCTTCAATTATCAAAACATTTCAAAATTCACATGTCGTGAATGCACAATTAGGTCACATCATAATAAATGGGTACAATAAGTACCATGCGAAGAAAATCAAGTAAAACTTATAAAAAAAATAAGTAAGTAGGGGGTGTGTGTTCCCGGTAACTCGACTTAGCTTTTAGCTTCCTACAATCACTTTTTCTTAATAGTAAACTTCCTTTAACCACTACCTATAAAATCATATTAAATTACCAAAAATGACCAAAATACCTCTCTAATATTTTTATCGTTTAGATCTTCCCCATAATCTTATTTACTTCTTATTAGCTTATATATAAAGTTTGATGGTAATCGGAGGTCGTTTACTAGGTTTTCCACGAAAAATATACACTTAACAGAATAGTCGATATAGCCTTGTGTCACATTACACTACAGTGACATGCCCCCATGTCATGCTTGACATGCCCCGTGCCACTTATGCCTATTATGAAACCCCCCGTGTCAATCCTGTTGTACACCTATTTTTGGAAAAGTTTATTAAAAGCTTTTTAAAATGTTTTGTAGATCTCCAATGGCCACCAAACTTCGCCACAAGGTTATTATGGATATAATAAGGACTATTTACTTTTCATATACTCAATTAAGTCCCATTGTTCTTATGACTTAATCATTTAAGACATTCTAGATGTCATATGAGTTTTGAGATTGCTTATATGAGCATCAAAACTTATTCAAGTGTCATAATGACCTCAGATGATCAAATTATCCAAAAATATTTAACTGAACTCATTAACAAACAATAAATTCATCATATAACATACCATTATTCTATTTAGCTTCAAATATTGAGATCCATGGAATGGAATTGGGGATTCCATTCATGAGATTGCATCAACGCTATACCTAATGGAGTTTGCATCAGTCGAATCATTTCAAATTCATTAAATATCCAAATGAATGTTCCAAGTGCATAACATCATGATAAAACACATTCTAAGGAGTCTAGGCACTTAGTGTAACTATGGAATTACCAAATTTACTCCACAGTTTCCCAAATTGCCCTTATGGCCAAACAATCACTAGAACCACTTGTAGATCAAGAGATCCTTCATGTTTTACATCTAACTTACTCCCAATGTATCTATTCATGAATATGAACATCCTTTACATCAATAGATTCCATAAAACAAAAGGGAAATTAATAATCCACTAATAAATCCCAAATTCAAGGTATCAAAGCTTGATTTTTTTCCATTTATTTGAGTTTGTGCATCCTTAAAGGATTGATTGCAACAAAACTACAACAATGGTCATTAAATCATTTAAGAAATAACTTCACAACTCTATAAACATCATATGAGGTTTCTAGGGTTTATTTTTATATATTTCCCCCAAATCATCAAACCCATTAAATGGATGGTGGATTTGAGCTTAGAATAATGGGGGTAGATTTATACCTTAAATCAGTTATCACTTTCAACATAAATCAGTTGTAGACTATACCTCCAACATGAAACTCGAAATCAAGGTATAAGGGGGTAGATTTATACCTTAGAATCATAGTTGTCTTCACACTAGATGCCAAATGAACCCTAGTATACTTAGACTCGAATCTAGGAGGTGATCTTAATGAAAATCGCCATTTACTCCTTGTTCTTCCTCTCTAATTGATCCAAGTTCTAAAATAAGAAGAGATTGCGTTCTTATTTTCCGATTTTACAACTCATACCCTTTAGATTTGCATCTTTGGCAAAAATGGCCCAATCTTCCAATATGTGTGACTTTACTTTGAGAATGGACATCCTAAGTCCCTCTCCATCCTACATGTGACTTATGAAGTCCAAAGTCATCCAAGTAGGTTCAAATCCATGGTCAAACCCAACTTTCTCGGTTTTATATTTTTAACCATAAATTTCTAATTTATCACTTAACGACACTAAGTCCTTAAAATATCATTTTTATTAATCCAATGAGTTAACCTTTATTGTTTTAAATTATTTTATTTATTAAATTATTGTTATTATTATTATTATTATTATTATTATTATTATTACTATTATTATTATTATTATTATTATTATTACTCATGTCTCTCTAACTTATTAAGTTATTTATTTATTCATTGTTATTAATTTATTTCCATAAAAAATTGAATTTACTAAAAAATTCTAGCCCCAAAAACCGGGTGTTACAAACGTGTATGCTTGGTCAAATATTATAAGGTTATGCTTGCTAAAATTTGAATTATATACGTTTTTTTGTTATTAGAAATGGGAGATAAACATATATACACCAATGACTAAATAAAATGCTTATTGGAAACTTGCATTGAAGAGGTAAACAATGTGGATAGAAAAGGACTGAGTCTGCACAAAGACACGTGGAACAAGTTAGGAAGAGTTATTAAGAAAAAAATTTGTGTGGTTTTCACTCAAAGACAATTGAAAAACTCCTACGACAATCTCAAAGCCAAATACACAGGATGACTATATTTGAAAAACAAAGCTCGCAACCTTTATAATCCTCAAACAAACACTTTTAACTTAACGACTGAGCAGTGGGAGGCCTTTAAAAAGGTGTGTATGTGTGTAGGTAAATATTATTATACTACTTTTGTTACATTGGGTTTAGGGGAATCCAAAGTCCGCTTCCTTGAAAACTCTCCCATTGAAGTCTCTAAAGCTTTGTGAAACCTTCTTTGATGGAAACAATACCACTAGTAATATCAAGTAGACCTCATCCTAAACAACATTGGGACATGGATCATCTTCTTGTCATGTCAAACCACTTCAGCTTACAAACACTCCTTCTCTTTCCATAGATGATGATGGTGGCACTTACCATCATACTAGCGAGCCTTTTCCCGAGTCACCACGTTCTGTTGCTTCACCTTCTAGTAACCCCAACAAAATGGCTAAACCCTCAACTCCTAAAGCCTCAACCTCACCTTATCCACCTTCCGGTGCCTCACCCGAAGCTTCTATTAGTGTTGCAAATTTAGCACTTAATATGCAAAAAGATCTACAACATTTGATTAATGGGCCAATAGGGCATACGTTTCCTCAATGTTTAGAGAAGTTAGAGTTGATTGAGTTAGGCCCAATATATCCTCTACGCTTTACTACTTATCACAATTTTGAGGGACCATTAATGTGAAAGAGATTTGGATAATCTTCATAATAATCCTGATATATTAAGAGGATGGATCGAGATGATTGGTACAAGTTTAGGAGTTCTAAATGATGGAAATATTGTCCGATGATTTTGCTTATGTTGGAATAGTTGTTAAAGGTTTTTACTTCTCTTGGAACTATTGGTTAGCTTTTTTGCTTGTGTTGAAACTATTTGGTTAATGTTATGTTTTTTTGCTACTTAAACTTGGTTAATGTTATGTTTTTTTGCTACTTATATTTGGTTAATGTTATGTTCTTTACTACTTGAATTTTGGTTAATGTTATGTTTTTTTATATTTGAATTTTGGTTAATGTTATGTTTTAAAGTTCTAGTTTTGTTGATTAATAGGTTCATTGTGGATCACGGTCAAAAGATACTTCTTGTAATTCTACTGTAATTGTAAGTTCATTATTTTTGGAAGAGGGATGTGAAAGAGTGCGAGACAACGATTCGAAAACAATGGGACATGAATACACCTTTGAGTTATCGGTATGTGATCCTCTACAATGTGTTGAAGTACTATGCATGTCTCGTGAATCTTTTGTTCGACTACGTTGTCATTTTAGAGTAAATTACTCGTGAAAGGATAGCAAACATGTATCGGTTGAGGAAAAGATGGCTATGTTTTTATGATGATTAGTCATAATCAACATTCCGTGATTATCAAGCGGATAATTCAACACTCATAGCAAACAGTTCATAAAAAAATTCATGAAGTGTTGGACAAAATAATGTTTTTCGCAAAAGAACTCCTAAAATAATGCATAGTTCGATTGTCAGGTTTTAGGAGCGGAGTAAAAGGTGTTGATGCTACAAATTCCGCCAGACATGACGAACATCTTCCCCCTAGCCACAGCATAACAGCTGCGGTGATGGCATGTAAGAAATCTGTAGCTATATGTGACATCCCCTAATTTTTCGGCCAGAAAAGACCGATTTAATTTATGCTTTTTAAAATAAAATCAGAGAAATCTCTTCAAAAGATATTGCGGAATAGATCCCCAATATAAAACATGATAATGTTTATCAAAACCCTTCTTTAAGAAGGTATATATTTCCCATATATATATCAAAACCTCGGGATGTTATGTTCTGATACAGATCAAAAGCATAAACAAGACATTATAAGTCTTTCAACAGTTATTTACAACTACTGGCCTATAATCCAAAAATCTCTCATCGTCCTCCGACTATGCTCGGGGTCCACTACCTGTAATCATAAAAAGCTGAGTGGGTCAGGCTTGGGAGCCTGGTGAGCATATAGGGTTTTCAACCCACAATAATAATAACTTATTAAGTTCACCAATCAACAATAACCCTGATTACCCATTCCCGTTGTCCTCACTTTACGTCCCTAAACACCTAACACAAGGGACTTATCCTAAGGAATATCATCGGGTCGGACACTACTGCTAAGGGGACTCCTCAGCCATAGATGTCCTAAAGGCAACCATGAGGGGGATTGGAGTACACCAATGAAAATTTAGTTCATCAACACCTACAAGTTGTGAACTTGCTAGTGTACCACTGGACTGTCTAGAAAGGTCCGTGATCGTCATCTATACTCCGCTAGACGACTACAACAACACCAAGAACAACACCGACACCGAGGCCTCTCATCATTTTAACACCCACCGACTATTTTGTCTACCCATGTTCTACCCAACATATTTGTAGATAAAATACATATACAGTTTAAAACTTGTATAAAACATCAATTCAACAGTCACCTCAAATAAACAATTAACATATTTACACATAACACGTATTTTAAGGTAAATACTTCATATCTATGTGTAAATTGAAAGTAACTACACACTCACTTGTTTTGATGAAAATCGGGCAGCAATTCGTTTCCTAAAACGATCGTTTCTAATAAAACCGGGAGTTTTATTGAGAAACCAGGCTCTGCAAAAGTCAGGCTTCGAAACCGAAAAGATAAATTTTCCGGGTCTTCGGGAACTTCGGAACGTATTTCGGGCTTTAGAAATGATACCGGGGCTTCGGGGGAAGTCAAAATGATAAAAAGGATGAAAAATGGGTGAAAAGTGGCAAATTTCGGATTCTACCCGGGAAGTCTCGCATGGCTGCTATTTATAGGGGAGGAGGACCGAAGGCTCGGATCCGAACCGAGGAGGGGATGGCACGCGTCTGCGAGGCTCGGACCACGTGGCAGCTTCGGCGAGGCTCGGATGCGAGGAGGCTACGTGCCTGCTTCGGATTGGGCCAGCACCTCGGACACGGGGCATCAGCAACGATGCGCGTCGGACGGGGATAGGCTTCGGCTTCGGTCCAATCACAAGGCAATACGCGTCAGACGTTCGGACGCATAGCGCATCGGATGACTAAGGTGCTTCGGACACACGGCCTACTCGGATAGAGGGTGACGTGGCTTTTCCGGGTGAAGCTTATCCATGCGAAATTTCTCGAATTTTGTGCCAAAATCTTCTAAAATTCGTAACTTTCGCATACGAGCTCCGTTTTTTACGTTCTTTATATGCACGCGTAGGTAAAATTACGCTCTACAACTTTTGTTTAGACTTCGTCGTCTAATTTTGAATTTAATTTTTATATTATTATTTTTAACAGACCGGGACAGGAAATCCGTTAAAAATTCATAACTTCTTCATCCGACGTCCGTTTTCGTCAGACTTTTTACCGTTGTGCTACTATTTACGAGACCTTCGATTCTCGTTTAGGTTGTGTCGGCTAAAAATCACTCTATCTAAAATTCGAGTTTTTAGCTGTCTACTGCTAAGCTGAAACTTCGAAAAATCATAACTTCCTCATACGAAGTCAGATTTGGGCCTTTTTTTGTATCGAACTTCTCGGTTTAACGAATACTACGAGTTTCATTTAGATCACTAAGGCTAAAAAGTAGTTTATCAAAAACTCACTTTTTACGACATTCGGCACCGTGCCGGTTTATCGCGAAACTTCGACATGTCATAACTTCTTCGTTATAACTCGGATTTCGGCATTCTTTATATATCCGTAATCCTTGTCACGACCACTACAACTTTTCTTAATAGATATCGGCTTTATCTAAAATTTATTTTCGACGCTTATTTTTATTCTTAATTAATTAACTCCTAGTAATTAACCATAAAACACATAAAACACATAGAATTCACATAATTCCTTTTTCATTTCTTCAAAATGAGTTACAAAGGTTAACCTAGACTATCACCTTAATATTAATGCCTAGGCTAGAAACACGAGTGTTACACTATAGCAGACCCCTCCCCGCATAGAGCATCCAAAATGTGTTGAGCTCTCAAGCTGTCTGCTTCAACTAAGGAAATGAAAGACTCGCTCACCCCGAGTCTGTGGAATTATGGGTTAGGCTATTGCTTCTTCCCCGATGTACTTTGCAGGTGTTCAAGCCTAAGAACAGACAAGAACGTAGGTCTGGGAACAGGAAATCGTTACGAAATCGTTTTATATCGAATTCTTTAGCTACATGGGGGAAAGAGGACGATATTGTCACATTAGTTGAAAATATGTTCGACAATGCAGGTCTTGGCTCATCGGGCCAAAGAGCTGATCACTTTAAGGATGGCAGAACTAAGGGCAACACCAACGTCAGACAATGTCTCCGTAAGGTTGCTGATGGGCATTTTACAGCGGCAGTGAAAGTGTTGTGCTTCTCGGGTGTTGCTTCACATGACAGTGACACTATCAAAGTTTTAGAGGCTAAGCATCCATACAAGCCACCCCCCATCCATGCTAAGCACCATTTATTCTGAACCTCCCCTTACAGTAGATATTGAAAATGTCCTTGGTTGTATTAAATTGTTTCCTAAAGGAACTTCGTGTGGGAGAGACGGCTTGAGAGCTCAACACATTTTGGATGCTCTATGTGGGGAGGGGTCTGATATAGCTACAGATCTCTTACATGTCATCACCGCAGTGGTTAATCTATGGCTAGGGGGAAGATGTATGTCATGTCTGGCAGAATTTGTAGCATCAGCACCTCTTACTCCGCTCCTAAAACCTGACAATGGAATCTGTCCTATTGTTGTAGGCACTATATGGAGGCATTTGGTCTCAAAGGTTGCTATGAAAGGAGTTGGTACAGAAATGACACAACACCTTAATGACTTTCAATTTGGAGTAGGTGTGTCGGGTGGCGCTGAAGCTGTACTTCATAGTGTCAATAGGGTGTTGGGTGCACGTCATGATGATGGATCTCTTGCAATGCTTACTGTGGATTTCTCGAATGCCTTCAATTTAGTGGATAGATCTGCCTTACTTCACGAGGTCAGGATGGGGTGCCCTTCCATTTCCTTATGGGTCGAATTCTTATATGGACATGCAGCAAGGTTGTATTTGGGAGATAACCATATTTGGTCCACTACTGGGGTCCAGCAAGGCGACCCTTTGGGACCACTTCTTTTGGCTCTTGTACTGCACCCACTTATACATCAAGTTAGAGACAATTGCAAGCTTCTTCTTCATGCTTGGTACCTTGATGATGGGACTGTCATTGGAGATTCAGAGGAGGTGGCCAGAGCATTGGACATCATTAGGGTGGCAGGCCCATGATTGGGGCTTGAGCTGAATATCAAGAAAACTGAGCTATTTTGGCCTTCATGCGATGGTAGGAAGCTTCGTACATGTTTATTCCACTACAAGAAAAACACGATTTTGCTAGGGAAGGTCGCTATGGAACGCATTTTCGTTGTTAATCTGCAATGGATCGTGCTATGGAATGTCGTTCCATAGCAATGTTGCTACTACATTGTCTACGGATTTTATTCCTGGTAGCGAGAATGGGACTTGTTAGGGAAAATGCTACCGACTCCATATCTGTTGGTATTATGCTACCGATAGTTCTATGGAACAAAAATTCGTAGCAATTTTCCAACGACATTTGTTATGAAATCACTTTCCGTTGTACTGCTGCTATGGAATTAATTATCGTGCTTACTATGCAACAGAGTTTGTAACGGAAACCAACTCCATAGTTGAATTGCTATGTAAGTATCATTTGTAGGTATTTTGCTAGGGAAATCTGCTATGGAATATGATTACGTTTGCTTGTTTTGCTATGGAACAAAACGCGTAGCTAATTTGTGACGACATTTGTTGGGATGGTGTATGCTTATTTAATTTTCTTATTCTATGGATGAATTATTATTATGATCAATGGAATTTGTAAGATATGGTTTGAATGAAATTTTTTTGAATTGGTAATATGTGACATAAACTAATGGCTAAAAATGTAAAAATGAATTATAAAAGTAGATATTGCTGGCAAGTAGACTCGAACTTAAGCTTATGCTAGAAAATGGCGCGGTTAAGCCAGTTGTGCTAATCAAGTTGTGTATAATTTCTTGAAAAACATAGTATATAATGACTAATTAACCATATAATTTTATTAGAACTCGGGCCCTATTTTTTTCGGGGCCTGTGCGGTTGCACCTCTTGCACACCCTTAAAACCGGGCATGTTAAAGTATATAATCTATGTAGATTATTTTCCTTAATAACGAATTCAGTACAAACTAATTTTTAATTCCATTAACTATACTTTATCACAAAAATAACATGGGTTTTACGTATAATTCATCCTACTCAAACAACATAGCAAGCAAGAATGACTAAAATGCCCTTTTAACAGAATGATGTAAACATAAAACCAAAATAAAATTATAGTAGTATACAAATGCATAAACAATACAATATGAACACTAATATTCAATGTCCAATCTATTATCAACCATTTATACTTTTAAGAAATATACAAAACCTACCATACTCTACATACCAACGACAAACCATGCAATATCTTTGTCGATCCTCATCCTCTTCATGGCCTATTGCAAATGCACCTTTAACAGAATGACGTGGGTCTTCACATTGGAATGTGATGTTATTCGTTGTAAGTCTATGAACAACATCAACAGCCCGCAACAACTCTTTGGCACTATCAACAACACCCGTGTACTCCCCATCACCCTGAACTGCCCAGCCAAAATAGGCATCAAGTAATTGTAACCTACACATTAAAATATCCATCAATTAATACAATGTATCCTTTTCAATACAACAGTAAATAGTATACAACACAACACAACTAAATACTAACCCCAAACTACAAACATGCCTTAATTAACTATATATATAATTTAATTTACATATATACCATATATACATACCTTCATCACATTAATGAGGCCCTCTTGAAATGTGGATCATTCCAAGCAAATAAATTGCCTCAAGATTATCTTCATCTACTGCTTGTCTCAACAAAGTCAATCCTAAATCAAAATTGCCATAATAAAAGCACTCATCCTGTTGACAGAATAACAATATCAATATATAACATCAATGACACTAAATATTAATAAATGATATAGATTACATATAATTACTGAAACTACACATACAATTCCTTATCTGAACATGGCTTCAATGTTATTATGCAATGCACATGTGCGTATAAATAAATCAGCTTTCAGATTTTTGGGACCCATTCCTTCAAACATGTCAATGCATGTTGTTCTGTACACTTGAGGATCACCCCCCGCTTCATACATCTTCTTTGAACTTCAAAAATTTAAATACACAGTAAATAACAAATAAATAAAGTTGTATTTCATCAAATATACATTCATTAGTTGATGTTTATTGAGAATTACCAAAGTCTTGCAGAGATGATGTCTTTCGCAGATTCTGCCCCTAATACTACAAATATCCGACTCAAAATCTCTAGTGGGAGATCATCTAACGAAGGGCGACTTCTAGTATTCGACATTCTACTTACAAAATACACATTCGAGTAGTTGATTTCAATTTTTTTTAAATTAAGCGTAACTATGAAAGACAGTGTAACAAGGTATAGAAAAAAAACTTACTTTATGATGATCTGGTGACGAGGAGTACAAGAGTCTCTATTATCGGAGAAAATCGATTTTAAGAACGATTATCCTTCGACGATTTGGGGATTTTAGTGTTCGTATGCAGATTTATCGTCCGGAAAAGTTGAGATGTTCTGAATGGTTGAAGAACTGAAACGCCGACGTGACGTCAGAGGTATGATGGCGCCTTAACGATTTAGAGTGCAAAAAGACCAAATTGCCCTTGAAATCATTCCAAATATGTGAATACTAAGGGTATTTGTGTCAAAACACATTATTCAAATATTATAACCTTTTATAGCTAGGTAACAGTGGACTTTTGATTGTTATAATGAAAATGACAAAAATAACATATATATCATAATCCATAATGTAATACATTTATATTAACATTTCACCAAATTACTAGTATATATTCATGTATTCATATATATATTAAAAGTGGAACAATATTTTAACAGTAAACTTTTTTACTTTAGATTTTAGACACAATAGTTTTTTTTTGTTGCCACTTTTAGTCCCTATGTTTATAGTAACTTTTTTTACTTTGATTTTAGCCACAATAGTTTTTCTTTGTCGCCACTTTTAGTCCCTATGTTGATGCCTTTACAATTTTACCCCATGCAAAGCATGGGTTCTCCACTAGTTGATATTAAACCAAATTACCAAATCCAAAATAAAATACATTTATGTATTGATATTAAACCAAATTACAAATTAATACATCTTATCATTTAATCAAATTACAAGTATGTATTCACGTATTGATATTAAACCAAATTGGTAAGAAATGGTTTGAATGATATTTTTTTGAATTGGTAATATATTTTGTTTGTTTTATTGTATTTTATATGTATTTATGTGACATCCCCATTTTCACGGCCAGAAAAGACTGATTTTGTTTATGCTTGTTTGAAAATCAGAGTAACATTTTACATAAAAGTGTTGCGGAATTTGTTCCCAAAATAAAAATATGATAAAGATTTATCAAAGCATTTCCGTAGAAATGTATTTCATTAAAAAGACTTGGGATGTCATGTTCGATACAGATCAAAAGCATAAACATTACAATATAAGTCTTACTACATTATTTCATATCTACAGGCCTATATTCGTAACCCCTCATCCAAAACATCACATCTATGCTCGAACGCCACTACCTGTAATACATGAAACTGAGTGGGTCAGGCTTGGGAGCCTGGTGAGCACATAGGGTTTTCAACCCATAATAAATAAGTTATTTAATTTCATCAACCAACAATAACCCGATTACCCGTTCCCGTTATCCTCACTTTACGTCCCTAAACACCTATCACAAGGGACCTAGCCTAAGGATCATCATCGGGATGGACACTACTGCTAAGGGGATTCCTCAGCAATAAATGTTCGTAAGGCAACCATGAGGGGGATGGAGTACACCGGTGAACACATCGTTCACAAACACCTACAGGTTACGAGCCTGCTAGCGTTCCACTAGATTGTCTAGAAGAGTCCGTGGTCGTCATCCATACTCCGCTAGATGACAGAATCAACAACAACAACAACAACATCGAGGCCTCTCATCATTTTATCACACATCGTCTATTACATCTACCCATGTTTTACCCCAACATTTTTGTAGATAGAAAATACATATACAGTTTAAATCATTTAAAACATGTATAAAAGTTTTCATCAGCATAGACAGCAAGTACTCAGACAATATGCACACATAGCACGTAGTTTATATTAAATACTTCATATCTATGTGTAAGATGAAAGTGACTATGCACTCACTTGTTAGGGTGGTGACTCGGTAGTCTGACAGCGCTTCTTTATCTCAAAACAAATTTTCCCTTGACCAAACCTAGTATCAATACCACTAGGGTTTAGTCTAACGTTAACCGCGTTAACCGCGACTAATTAATAGTCTAGCTATTATTACTATTATATAAGCGTTAAACAATACTTATATAACCCATAATAATAGCCAAAGTACTTATTATAAGTTCCTAATAACGTTACTATAATTAAATAAAAAGCTATATTAAAAATAGCGTAGGCGTAGCTCACTTACAAAGGGTTTTATAGAAAACCGGGCTTCGCTTAGAGCAGCGTTTCCGAACCGAAAGACCCTTTTTCTCGGGACTCCGGGAGCCTCGGGGATTCCTTCGGGTGCTAGGGGGTTCCCTAGGGTTTAGGGGGGTTGGAATGGGTTAGAGAGAGAAAGAAGTTAGAGAGAGAAGTGGAAATGTGCAAGAAATCCGGCTGCCTTCGCACCCTTTATATAGGGTCTGATCCTCGGACTACGCTGGGCGTAGCCATCGGTTACGCTGGGCGTAACTTCGGATAAGGGCGCCAGCTAGTCTTCGTACGAGACACGTGTTGCGAAGGGGCTGGGGCGATGCAGCTTCTCTTGGACCATAGAAAGCAGTTGTACGCGAGGCGTACTTCTTTCCGACGCGGGGCATAATGCGAAGGGTGGCGTGTCGCAATCCGAAGCGGGCTCATCGAACGGCTGTGGTTTGGCCACGTCATCATTTTATATCCACGCGTAGGCGGGAACGTATTCTACAACTTTCGTTTAGACTCCGTCGGCTAATTTTGACTTTATTTTAAAATTTATATTTTTAACAGGCCGGGACAGGATTGGTCCGTTAAAAATTCATAACTTCTTCATCCGACGTCTGTTTTCGTCTGTCTTTTTATCGATGCGCTACTATTAATGAGATATTCGATTCTTGTTTAGGTTGTGTCGGCTAAAAACCGCTCGATCTAATATTCGAACTTCGGGTTGTACATTGTTAAGCCAAAACTTCGAAAAATCATAACTTCCTCATACGAAGTCAGATTTGGGCGTTCTTTTTATGGACGCTCTCAGTTTAACGTTTTCTACGACTATCGTTTAGATCGCTAAGGCTAAAAGTCGCTCTATCGTAAATTCACTATTTACACTTTCCGGTGCCGTGCCGGTTCCGTCGCGAAACTTCGACGGGTCATAACTTCATTGTTATAACTCGGATTTCGGCGTTCTTTATATATCCGAAATCCTTGTTTCGACCACTAAAAATTTATGTAAAAATATCAGGTTTATCTCACACTTTAATTTTGACGCTTATTTCTATCCTTTATTTATTATACATTTATAAATAAGTAATAAGCACATAAATGCACATAATTCACATAATACTCAAATAATTCATCTTTATTACTTCAAAAAGAGTTACTATAGTTTACCTAGACTATTACATAATCTACTAATGCTTAGCCCCGAAATACGGGCGTTACAATTTAATACTAGGAAAGAACAAACATTTGCTACATACAACTATAATCACAATACAATATAAACACTAATATTGAAAGTCCAAAACACATTATTCAAACATTATTCAAACATCATTCAAACATCATTCCAAACTTTTACTCTTTTAGTCCCTTATTAACAACACAACATATTTACTAATCAAGTAACAACATCAAGTAATTACTTATCAAGTAAATTACTATATACTCGTATATTAAACCAAAAGAATGTACATAGCATTAATTCTCATAATATGAAAGTACATTTCAACAAACTACTCATAAATTATACCAAACTCCCTAGAAAAGCTAACGAAACAAGCATCCCACAAACAAATTTCACACCTAAACACCCATTTGTATCCACTCACAAAAGCGTCTGACACACTAATCACAGACTTATGCATTGCACAAGTTCTATGGAAGCCATGGAAGTGTACATGTTTCCTCCCCTCCCTATTTAAGTGGATATGAACCTTAGAAAAAGTTGCTCTAAGATTCCACTTACCTTTTGCTCTGTTGTAAGCATTGTTCAACATGTCCAAAGCTTCCTGCATCCTATGTTTCCCTTCAGCCATCAACATCATTCTCAGGACAAATGTTGAATCCAAATGTCCCAATGCAGATGCTTCTTCAAGCATCGTTTTCCCTTCATGATCAGCTTCTAAGAAAAATAACTTCATCTAAAAAAAACATTAACCACATAATTTCTAGTTAAAGTAATGCAAAACAAGAAACAAATTAAGTAATACTATGCATATATATATATAACAACGTACCAATCCATTCCTGAACAGAATATTTGGGTTTCTCATCTCTAAGCATTTGTTGACAACTGCATGTTTCTGGTCAGACCAACCACGAAATCGTAATCCATCTAACTCCATATGTTTATATACTTCATCCGTTTTCCATGCCTCGTTGAAGAATATGCAACTGCAAACGCAACACAATATTCGCTCCAAAATGTAAAGACAACTCAAATACACTTGTGAAATAGAATGATCGAAGACAAAACTTACACTCTTCATCCTGAAAGCCTCGACTGCTGAAATTTTTCCCAAGTCGACTATTATTTTCTCCATCACTTCCAATGGCATGTCTGTTAGCGATTTCCTTTGATTTCTTGATTGCATCTTCGAAGAAGTACTGGCTTCCATAATAATAAACCTTCACTAAGATAACGATTCTGCGAAAATGATTTTAAGGTTTTTTGACTGTCGGAATTTTGAAATTGGGGTTGTTTGCATGTGACTGAAATAAGACTGAAGAACTGAAACAACGTGTTTCGTCGGAAAACATTATGACGCCTAGAAGATGTTCCATTATAAAATGACCAAGTTTTCCTCATACATACAATGACTCATATTTAATTAGTAAGGGTAGTTTTGTCAAAAGTCATACTTAAAAGAAAAATCAATTTCTATTTTAATACACAACCGGCACAAATGATATATGCCTTTTTAATCTAGCAACTACCACATTTTACCATCACAACAATGACCCATATGTCATCCATGGACTCCATAAGCAACTACCATGTTGACCAATGACCCATATGCCATCCATGGACACCATAAGCAACTACCATATGTTGACCAATGACCCATATGTCATCCATGGTCACCATAAGCAACTACCATATGTTGACCAATAACTCGTATGTCATCCATGGACACCATAAGCAACTACCATGTTGACCAATGACCCATATGTCATCCATGGACACCATAAGCAACTACCATATGTTGACCAATGACCCATATGTCATCCATGGACACCATAAGAAACTACCATGTTGACCAATAACACGTATGTCATCCATGGTCACCATAAGCAACTACCATATGTTGACCAACGACCCATATGTCATCCATGGTCACCATAAGCAGCTACCATATGTTGATCAATAACTCGTATGTCATCCATGGACACCATAAGCAACTACCATGTTGACCAATGACCCATATGTCGTCCATGGACACCATAAGCAACTACCATATGTTGACCAATGACCCATATGTCATACATGGACACCATAAGCAACTACCATGTTGACCAATGACCCGTATGTCATCCATGGTCACCATAAGCAACTACCATATGTTGACCAATGACCCATATGTCATCCATAGACACCATAAGCAACTACCATATGCTGACCAATGACCCATATGTCATCCATGCACACCATAAGCAACTATGATGTTGACCAATGACTCGTATGTCATCCATGGTCACCATAAGCAACTACCATATGTTGACCAATAACCCATATATCATCCATGGACACCATAAGCAACTACCATGTTGACCAATGACCCATATGTCATCCATGAACACCATAAACAACTACCATATGTTGACCAATGACCCATATGTCATCCATGGTCACCATAAGCAACTACCATATGTTGACCAATAACCTGTATGTCATCCATGGACACCATAAGCAACTATCATATGTTGACCAATGACCCATATGTCATCCATGGACACCATAAGCAACTACCATGTTGACCAATGACCCATATGTCATCCATGGACACCATAAGCAACTACCATATGTTGACCAATGACCCATATGTCATCGATGGTCACCATAAGCAACTACCATATGTTGACCAATAACCCGTATGTCATCCATGGACACCATAAGCAACTACCATATTGACCAATGACCCATATGTCATCCATGGACACCATAAGCAACTACCATATGTTGACCAATGACCCATATGTCATCCATGGACACCATAAGCAACTATCATGTTGACCAATGACCCGTATGTCATCCATGGTCTCCATAAGCAGCTACCATATGTTGACCAATGACCCATATGTCATCCATGGACACCATAAGAAACTACCATGTTGACCAATGACCCGTATGTCATCCATGGGTGATACCATGACACCATAAGCAACTACCATATATATTGACATGACCCGTACGTCTTTTATATATAAATTTTGGTTTAAACATAAAAGCATAAAGACGTATAGTTTATTAATGTTTAATCCTTGTTTATAATTTTAAATTAAAATTATACTATGAACACCTCGTTAGTCTATGTTATTTCTTGACGTTAGCTAGATGTATATACCCTATCTATCAATCTGGAACTACTTTAATAAATTTGAATTACCAAATATTTAGCGGTAATTAGCACAGTTCGGAATTTTCATTAGCGGGGCTTCAAAATATTTCGCAATTCCTTTCCCTCCAACCTACACATGTTTAGGCATAACGGTGTGGTTGATGGAGTAGCAAAACCTACACATAACACTGGATCCGCAAGTCATTTGAAGATACCTTCTGATTTGGTAATTTTTTTAATGGTACATCGTATCAATGTTTATATCTGTTTATCTATATATTTGACATTTTATATGGTATTTATGCAGAAGAGGAAATTAGGACGTGATCCACCCCATAGTGAATTGTTCCTGTATACACACACGAAGAATCACGATGGAGTCACTTTCACAAATGAAAAAGATAGACAAATTCATGTAATATTCATTTCAGTGTTAAACTTTTATATTGTAGTTAGTCCATAATATCATTCATAAATTTGATATCTTTTAACTTATATTATTTTTATTTTGTAGGCGGCCTATACATAAAAACGGGAAGAGTTGGAAGCTGAAGGTGTTGAATTTGAGGAGGACAAGCTATTTTATGTTGTTGTTGGTGGTCATGATAAAAAAAGAAGACTTTATGGATTAGGCTCTTTTGCAAAGGCGGTTCCCAATAGGAACGGTAAAACGGATGTATCTTACATTCCGAAAAAAATGATGAAATAGAAGAAATGAGGGAGCTTGTTGCTAAACAAAAACAGCAAAACGAAGAGCTTAAAGAAATGATGAACGCCCAACAAGAAGAAAACAACGCAAGGGTCGGGCATCTTGAAAAATAACTTCAAACGGCATCGGATCTTATTAATGTCTTTACAAAAAACCAAACCCTAGTAGGTTGATATATATATATATATATATATATATATATATATATATATATATATATATATATATATATATATATATATATATATATATATATATATATATATATATATATGTTTATTGCAGAGTATTTATTTTAGATTAGCAACTTTCTTTTTTCCATGTAATAAATAATTATTGTATTATTTTTTGATATAATGGTTTTGATTTTCTTGTTATTTTTGTTTTTCATATATTACTATAAAATAATTTGGATATAATTTATAAATCAATTATCCATCGGTCCATATGGAATCTGGTATATAATATACACCACAAAAATTGCTAGGGATTCATGACCACAGAATTTGCTAGTAAGTCATCAAACGGAATTTGCTAGGGATTCAACACGACTGAATTTGCTACGGAATCACCACCACGGAATTTGCTACGGAATGACCACCACAGAATTTACTAGGGATTCACCACCACGGAATTTGCTAGGGAATGACCACCACGGAATTTGCTAGGGAATCACCACCATGAAATTTATTAGGGAATGACCACCTGGAATTTACTAGGGATTCACCGCCACGGAAGTTGATAGGGAATCACCACCATAGAATTTGTGATGGAATAACTACCACAGATTTTGTGATGGAATCCTACTACAAAATACACGACGGAATACCATCTACCACGGATTTCATTCCGTTGTCACATTTGTGACGGAAGTTTCGTTTCCGTTGCAAAACCTCGCTACGACGTTTTTAGGGATGGAAATGAGCCGTTGCAAATTCCATAGCAAATCATCTTTTGCAAATGAATTTCAGCTTTTCGCAACGGATTCCTTTCATAGCTAAATCGCGTTTTTCTTGTAGTGTTCCCTGCTGACATTGGGCGACCGTCAGTAGGGGTGAAGCTTCTTGGGGGAGCTGCTAGTAGAGATGCGAGTTTTATTAGTGGGTTAGCCATGAAGAGGGCTGCCAAGGCTATTGATTTGATGCGCCTTCTACCACAGTTACATGACCCCCATAGTGAACTCCTTTTGCTTCGATCTTGCATAGGCATCACCAAACTTTTCTTTGGCCTGAGAACGTGTCAACCCGTTCACATGGAAGTGGCTGCTTTGTGTTTTGATAAAGGGTTACGTAGGTCGATTGAGGACATTGTGGTTTGCGGGGGTCCGTTCTTTGGGGACCTTCAATGGCGACTGGCTTCGTTACCAATTAGGCTCGGTTGTTTGGGGTTGTACTCAGCAGTAGAGGCTTCCTCCTATGCTTTTGTGGCCTTACGAGCTCAATCATGGGTGTTACAAGACCACATCTTACGAAATAGCGGCATATGTGGTATGGATTCAGATTATGTTTGTGCTTTGGCCTGTCTTTGTGATACGATTTCGGGCTTTGATTTCAGCATTTTCACTAATAAGGACACCGCCCCTCCAAAAGCCCAACATTCATTGGCGAGTGCCCTTTTTAGTAAAATTGTCCAAGACATGGAAGTTCACTTCGACATGACGATTAGGAAAAAAGCAATTTTTGAGTGTCTAAGGGCCCCACATGCTCAGGATTTTCTTATGACTATTCCTATTGACGGTCTGGGCCAGCATATGTCGCCAATGGAATATCGTGCCATCCTCAAGTATCGCCTTATGCTCCCTTTATTTACGGCTGACGAGACTTGCCCTGTTTGTTGCAAGGCATGCTTGGACTCCTTTGGGGAGAATGCAGTTCATTGCAAAGAGCTCCCGGGTTTCAAGTACCGACACAATCTGGTTAGGGATGTTCTTTTCAACATATTTAAGCGTGCTGGGGTTTCTGCCAAGAAAGAGGCACCTGTGAATTTTCTGACTGACCCATTGGAAGGAAGAATAACACTTAGGCCAGCTGATGTTTTAGTATTTGGATGGGCTGGAGGAAAACATGCATGCGTGGATCTAACATGGGTTTCCCCTCTTGTGGGCTTGGGAAGTGGGGTTTTCACTGTGGGGCAAGTTGCTTTAAAAGCTGCATCAAGCAAAATGGAAAAACATTAGAAAGCGTGCATGGAAAATCAACACACGTTTATACCCTTTGCATTTGATACTTTCGGTTTCCTTGCGCCAGAAGCTGTGGAGCTACTCAATAGGGTCCAACGGGTCATGCATAGTAATGTTATGACTCCTAGATCTATAGATGTTGTTTTTAAAAGAATTAGTTTTGTCATCCAAAAAGGGGTTGCGGCACAGCTTGTTGCTCGTTTACCCGCTACGTCTATGTAAAACTTTCTTTTTTATCCTAAGTTTGAAATGATAATACTAACTTCTTTTAATTCGAATCCAAACATTATGGGACATAATAAGAGGCTACGACGGGTTGTCAAATGAGCGGTTGGTGCACTTTATGGCACTTTGATACATGTTGTTGTCCCTGCTAAGAAACAAGATTTATATAGAAGTGGGGAAATGTGATTGTTACCCAAACGTACTATCAATTAGTGACTTCAACATGATTTTTACATTTGTCGTGGTCGGTTGGGAATGGGTAGTACATGATTCTAAAATATAACCAAAAGCATTAACAAATCCACATGCACCATTCTCGTTTCCACTAGTAGGTAAGCTTATGGATTTTTTTAAATATTTTTATCTTAGTTTGAAAACTTATTAGTCTTTTGCATTTTTACATAGAAATATTATCTTTGTGATGCCGCATATGCACACATTCGAGGATTTATGACCTCGTATAGTAATGTGAGGTATTGGCTTCGAGATTTTCATCAAAGACATGCAATAACCAATAAAGAAAAATTTAAACATGCACATACAAAACTTCGAAACGTCACTGAGCGTGATTTTGGTGTCTTGAAAGCACGATTCCCTATATTGAAGAGGATGACACCATTCCTGTTGGTTACACAAAGAAACATTTCCATTTCATGTTTCGTGCTTCATAATTTTATAAGGAAATATGGACAAAGTGTTGAGTATTTTGCACGATACGATGAACCTAATGCCTCACTTCGAAATAACAATGTGTCCGTTGATAATGAAAACGAGGTTCCAACACATGGTACTGTAGTGGACCGTGAATATATGACTCAGTAACGGGATAAAATTATTGAGCAGTTGATGCAAAATATGGAATGAATTATTTTAAATGAATTTGTTATTGTAAAACTAAAATTGTTATTGTAAGACTTATTTGGTTGTATGAATTTTATTTAAATGTTGTATCACTAGAGTTATTAAAATTCTGGTGTCGAAAAACTATTTTAAGTTCGTAAAATCGATATATTTAAATTTTAGTTTATTTAAGCAACATGTAGACGTTAAAAAAACAAACATAATTCTTATTGCAGATTGCAGACGTTTGATCCACTTATTCTGCTGCAAAGGGTTGCAGATGTGGTCCATAAACTACAAATGTTTTAGCTTCGAAAAAAACAGCACAAAACAAGAAATAGATTAACTAACATAAAGACTACACTAGTTAATATGTTGCAAGCTAACATACGAGAATAATCACAAAACACAATTAATATTTTGAACCGATTATGGTTGGAACGTATCATGGATTTGAATTATATAACATTTTAAATAGATTATAATAGATATTAAATTAGTTATAAAGGAAAAAAATATATATTAAACAAGATTGATAATGATTGTTTAAAAGAAAACTGATTTTGACAAATTTAACAAGTATTTGTAACTCTATTTTTATTAATTAATAATTATGCAAACTATTTGTGATGTTGATAAATATTAAAATATCATATTTACCCAATCAAAAGTCAAAATATCATATTTAACCTGCATAAACTTTCAAATATCATATTTACCTTTTATAACTTCCAAATATCATATTTACCCTTAATAAACATCAAAATATCATATTTACCATTCATAAACTTCAACTCTTTGTGATGTTGTTAAATATCAAAATAACATATTTACCCAACCAAAAATCAAAATATCATATTTAACTTTCATAAACTTCTAAATATCATATTTACCCTTAATAAACTTCCAAATATCATATTTACCCTTCCTAAACATCAAAATATCATATTTACCATTCACAAACTTCCAAATATCATATTTACCCTACATAAACTTCCAAATATCATATTTACCCATCATAAACATCAAAATTGATAAATATATGGATGTAAAAAGATTATATTTTTTTAAAAAGTTTTTAAAACTAGTTATAAAGGAAAACAAAATGTATTAAACAAGATCGATAATGATTATTTAAAGGAAAACTGATTTTGACAAATTTGATAAGTATTTGTAACTTTCTTTTTATTAATTAATAATTATGCAAACTATCTGTGATGTTGATAAATATCAAAATATCATATTTACCATTCATAAACTTCCAAATATCATATTTACCCTTAATAAACATCAAAATATAATATTTACCCTTCATAAACTTCAAACTCTTTGTGATGTTCTTAAATATCAAAATATCATATTTACCCAACCAAAAATCAAAATATCATATTTAACTTCATAAACTTTTAAATATCATATTTACCCTTCCTAAACATCAAAATATCATATTTACCCTTCATAAACTTTCAAATATCATATTTACCCTTCCTAAACATCAAAATATTATATTTACCCTTCATAAACTTCCAAATATCATATTTACCCTTCATAAACATCAAAATATTATATTTTCTAAAAAGCTTATTTTAAACACTTTTAAAAAGAAATATAATCTTTTTACATCTATATATTTATCAATTTTCTTTTACACACTCTTCATAAATTTCTAATTCAACTTCAAACGATCGTCTCAAAGAATGTTGATTAAAGTTATTTTTGGAACAAGAATGGTGATTCTTCTTTATTTGAGATATATGCATATAATATCAACGATTTTGATAGGGTTTTGAGTGTGAGCGAGAAAATTTTAAAGTGTGTTTAAAATTGAAGTTGTCATTGAATCGGGTAAGACTTTAACAAGTAGTCGATTTTAAGAATTGATTTGAGAAATATTGAATTCACTGGACATTTAGTTTATTACTTTTGAGTAAGATTTAATGTTGTCAAAATTCAAAGCAAGAGAGTTGCATACGTAATTTTGATTACTCATATTGTTTTGATATGTTTCACGAACACATCAAGCATGTTTGATTGTGTTCCAATATCTTAGTCGATTTTTTTAGATGAGATTTTGAAATTCAATCAATCAATGGATGTTGTGGAATTTATGAAGAATGTTGATTAAAGTTATTTTTGGAACAAGAATGATAGTTCTTCTTTATTTGAGATATATGCATATAATATCAACGATTTTGATAGGGTTTTGAGTGTGAGGGAGAAAATTTTAAAGTGTGTTTAAAATTGAATTTGTCATTGAATCGGGTAAGACTTTAACAAGTAGTCGATTTTAAGAATTGATTTGAGAAATATTGAATTTACTGGACATTTAGTTTATTACTTTTGAGTGATTTAATGTTGTCAAAATTGAAAGCAAGAGAGTTGCATACAAAATTTTGATTACTCAAATTGTTTTGATATGTTTCACGAACACACCGAGTACGTTTGATTTTGTACCAAAAATATCTCGGTCAATTTTTTTAAATGATATTTTGAAGTGAAGTTTATGAAGGATAAATATGATATTTAAAATTTTGGCTGGGTAAATATGATATTTTGAAGTTTATAAAAAATAAATATGATATCTAAATTTTAAGTTGGTTATATATGATATTTTAACGTTTACCAAAAATATATATGTGAAATTATCATTTTTAATTATGTTATATACAATTTTTTTTATCTTTATGTCAAGAGTATTCTTTTTAGATATAAAAATTGTCTTTAAACACGTGTGGATTTTATGGGGAAAAAAATGAGAGAGAGAAGCGCCGTTAGCAATTTGGTTTTGTGTTCTACCTCGTAAGCATTACATCATTAGTTGCATTCCTTTAAAAAAGGGAGCGAAGCCTTGTCAAAACTCAAAACCATCGCGAATCTAAATTCTAAAATTAGGAGTTATAATTTTTATATGTATAAAAATATTTGATAAAAAATAGTTTTAAGTTTTTTAAATATATAAAATAACATAAAATATAAAAGTTAATTAAAAAAAAACTAGTTGAAAACACTTTTAGATTTAAAGATTTTTATTTGAACTTAAAACTATAAACTCATATACATCCCAACGAAATGTTTTTTTAATTTAATTATTTTTAAAATCTAAAATTTAAAGCTTTCAAAATTCATTACCAAACATATCCATGATTTCTATTTACTTATAGTTGCGGACCGGGTCGAGTCCCCACAGACTTTTGTACAGCCTTACTAAATGGGTATTGAAAGAGTTAACTTTAAAAATAAAAAATAAATAAATAAATAAATAAATAAAAGACATATACACTCAACCTTAGTGTGAACACAAAATCTGTCGTAAAGACATATACACTCAGCCTTAGTGTGAACACAAAATCTACCTTACGACGAGAGTGAGAATAAATTATTCAATTAAAAGAGACACGTTTTGAAGATGCTTGTTATAAAGGTATAAAGGTAACTTTAGGATTTATTCTACGAATCGTGTATCATTTATGTAACGGATTACAATTAATGAATTGTAAGAAGACATGTTAATGGAGTGGGTTTTGACTCTCATTCATTTCAAACCCGTAAAAATTTTACGGATTTAGATTTTAAATTTCGATTCGTTTATCCATTTACGACTCATACCCGTTTACCATTTTATTAAATGAGTTGGGTATGGTTCATTGTCGATTTGTTCCATTTATAAACCGTCATATATATATATATATATATATATATATATATATATATATATATATATATATATATGGAAGGGTTATTTGGAAAACAAAAAAACCCTAAAAATCATAAAAATTCTAAAAAAAAATACTTAGAGATCACAAAACTTTTTTTTGAATTTTTTTATGAAAAAATCGCAACTTTTTTAATAAAATCGTTGAAAAAAAATAAAAAATCAATTTTTTTTTATAAAAAAAATAAAAAAAAAGCGGGTTTTTTAAAAAAAAATTTCAGCGATTTTGTATTAAAAGCAACGATTTTTTCATAAAAAAAAGTTTTGTGATCTCTAAGTATTTTTTTTATGCATTTTTATGATTTTTAGGGTTTTTTGTTTTCCATAGAACCTAAACCTATATATATATATATATATATATATATATATATATATATATATATATATATATATATATATATATAGAGAGAGAGAGAGAGAGAGAGGAGGGTTCAATTGAGAAAAAAAAAGGTTGAGAATAGGGGAATCATTCTTAGCCAATCATTTAATTAGCACCTTAACATAAAATACACGGTGGCAACTTGTAAATATGATATGATATCCTTCAATCACAGATACGTAACTCTGGATAATTTGATAACAATTTAAATTCATTACTACTCGATTGTTCATCATCCAAATTTCTTCTCCAACCTTCAACGATCATCCAGATTTCTTCAATTAAATCATCGATCAACATCATCCGGTGTTAATCAATCATCCATCTTCGTCAAAAACATGTTTATCAACGTCATTCAACAGTAGACAAAAAAAATCGTTTTTGGTTCTTTCAATCCAACCTTTAATTTTGCTTGAATACGAGCATATCTTCAACATCTACGATTAATTATACTCCCAGTGTCATTAGATCAACATCATCGATAATCAACAACAGTTTCACTTCATATCATTCATTCAACATCGATCATCAAACAAAACTTCGAAATTAAGGTTAGAAAAACATCAAATCATTTTTTTTTGAAAAAATTTCATATAATTCTCTATCAATCTACTATTTTGTAAGTTTTAAATTGTGACATCCGCCTAAAATAGATTCGGGTCAACCCAACCCAATTGGAAATTTAATAAACCCTACTCAAGATTACTTAACGCTAATAGGATCAAAACTCATACACTACGATATAAATTGACGTTAATAGCAACATAGTATAGTACAACGTTATAACTATAATCAAATTAAATTATGATATCATATTAAAATCAAATCAAAGTATAATGCTCTAATTAAATTAAAAGAATCAAACTTGAATGCTATAATTAAACTTCAAATCAAAGTAGATTGTTATAATCAAATAATAACCTATCTTTTATAAAACTCCCTTTTTATAAACTTTACATTAAATTTTATAAAACTCTATTTTTATAAACTTTACATTAAATTTTATAAAACTCTTATATTAATTATGTAAAAGATGCTTGTGTTAGTGGGAAATTATGAAGACCACCAAAAGCAAAAAGATTATTCCCATGGTCTCCCACTCACACCTCCCATCCACTTTCCTTTCCTTTTTCTCTCAACACATTATTCTCTTCACCACTTAAACCTTCTCTATTCTTTCTCTCACTCTCAATCTCGAAATTCATACAAGAAATACTCATATTCCAGCCAAGAACAATCTATTATACTCAAATCTTCATCCCTCTTGAAGCATTCATCAATGTATGTTGTTAAAAGTTTCAAATTCATACAAGAAACAAATTAAATCCACCAAACTATCTAAAACTCATTTTATGCATAAAACTGATTTTTCTCAGAGTCCCATCAATAAAATAAGAAGTTCTGGAAATTTTCAGAAAATAACTTATTTTTATTGAATTACTATAATTATTGCAATAAAGTAGGGCAATAATTCACATAAAATACTTTTTGCATACAATAAATTCTGAGAAAATTCTGGGATGACCTATATGTTGATTAAACATAATTTATGAAGTTTCATGTATTTATATTACTGTTTACTATTATTTATGATTTTATTGATTAATTAATAATGAAATATATAAAAAATACTTCCCTTAGTCACAAATATCCGAAACTTATACAATGGGCTCTATATCATGTTATAAAACTATGGTTAATTTTACAGAATTTTTGGGAATCATTTATTATTTTTCCCGGATTTTGTTGTTGTTTAATCATTAAAGTATTAAATAAATACTAAAACAGTTTAGAAAAATATAAAATTTTTACAGTAATTAATATTATATGAAATAATGATTTCCTAATAATTTCATAATTTTTCAATACTGTTTTCTATTTAAAACCATTTTCCTAAGTATTTAAGCATGTAAAAAATGCATTTTAATGATTATTTCATATAAATAATTGTTAAAATCTGTAAATAATTATAATTGGGCAAGTTATTATTTTAATAAGAAATTATTAAAATCTGGCCTAAATTGAAAATATAAATTAATTATGCAAAGTAATTAATTCAATTTAAAATTCATTTAACAAATGAATACCTTAATATTCCAATCAAAATGAGTTATTGTTAATTCATCTAATATAAGAATATGTGTCTAATTATTTGTATTAATACTCCATTCTCGTTTAGCAGTTCCTAAACCAAAACTATTAATTATATTAGGTTCTACGCCATTTTGACCCGAACCGTCTATCGTACGACACACGCATTTCGTTTTGGGACTAATGTGAGTAATCTACCCCATATTTTATAATTTTCAATACTTTTGGGGTGTATCATGTGGTTCTAATATGTTCCAACTTCATTTTATTGTTTTATCACAATTGAGACATTGTTGGGACATTTATACGTGAGTCATTAATTGTATAACTATAGTTTGTTTACGCTACATGTACTTGTAGTGCATTACCATTTTTAGTCTAATCTCCATGACTATGCCCGTATTCTTGAGGTACGTTATGGACAATAATAGCGTTATTGGGTTGACCACCCCGCCTTGGGACGCTAAGGTGATTGATCGCACGTGGTTGAGTGTGTTTGATGATTAGATGCTCCATCCTATATATATATATATATATATATATATATATATATATATATATAGGGTGAGGACTTATTGTTGTTGTTATCATTTGTTAATCAATTTTTGATTTATAAACCGTTATCTCAAATACAATTGTTTGCCGACTTCAAAAGAAAACAAATTTCAAATTATAAATGTTTCAACTTCACAATTTTCTCTACTAAAATTAGATTACTCACCAACTCTCGTAGTTGACCTGTTTTTACCCATGATGCAGATTTGAAGAATGAAGTTGATGAAAAATAGGTTGTGCCTTAGAAATCCACAAGACTATTTAAATTTAATGTAATAAATGTTGTTCGTATTTGGATTTGTATTTGTATGTTGTGGATCTTGTTTGCATACTTAGTACTTAATTGAATCTAATCATATTATAACATAGTTGTCATGATACTTTGAACAATATATCACGCCTTGATCGATTCCGACAAGGATCAGGGTGTGACAGATTGGTATCAGAGCCCTTGACTATAGGGAATTAGGTTAATTGCCTTGACCTAGTCTATAGCCTCTAGGGTCCTCTCGTATGCTAGTTTATAAAATGCACACACAACTGCATGCAATTCACACTTAGAAAATCCTAGGAATACCTTTGTGTGTCAATTGCTCCCTTAAGTGCATACGTATTACTCCTAACACTTATATGTGTGCATACACTGGTGAATATTCTCCTCTTTCTCTGAAAATCACACACATATTCAAGTGGTTTTAAAAAAAAATGTATATACATATATATTCCTTAGAGCTCATAGGAAATTCAAAGTCATCCACTCTAGTTGGGTAGGATCATAGTAATGGACGCGTAGTAACTGGAAGGGGGAAGTGTCGGTAGCCTGAAAGTCCTGACTAGGCAAGCATTCGTATACATCCCAATCAACCGAGGGACCAGTTTGCTTATCTGGGGACCAAAGGCGAGAGTTCCCAAACCTATAGGCCAAAGCGCGTCATTCACATTACTTTTGAGCCATCAAAATACCCGACCTTATCAAACGTATCCGAAAGGATACACTCCAAAATGGCCAACTCATTGGACTATTAAGTTCCCTAATGGGCCTAGTAGTGGGAAAGACATGTGAAAACTTAGTTTTGTGGGGGCCCACGCAAGTGCTACATGTTTCACATTTAGTAACCATGGAAAGCCCAAAAGGTGCCCAACACTCCTAACCATGGCCCAACAAGTGTTTTACAATTATTTTACCCAACAATGTCTAAAAACTTTATTTCCATAATCAATTTACAAATAACTCACAAGTCCATATGCGTGTTTCTTGTAGATGGCATTACGACCCCCATACGCTGCTCGCAACAACCGAAGGGTAGCTGCCCTTATCGCCAAGGAGGTAGCAAACGTCATCCCAACAATTTCAACCCAACTTCATTCTCTTCAGCCACAAGCTCCAGCAACCACTCCTCGTTGCTCGTTCAAGCACTTTCGTAACTGCAATCCGCCTTACTTCAAAGGCATCGATGGTGCCACCGCACTCCTCACATGGATTGAAGAAATGGAGAGTACTTTCATCCATAGCGAGTGTCCTGAGGACCTGATGGTCCGTCATGCTACAGGGTGCCTCCAAGGTCATGCTCTCACATGGTGGAACCTAGAAAAACGGGCAAAGGGAGAGGTTGTTGCCTTGGGAATGACCTGGTCAAAACTAAAGGAACGCATGATGGAGAAGTTCTGCCCTGACAGCGAATTGCAAACTCTCGAGGATGAATTCTGGAATCTGAAACAAGTGGGAGGCGACAACGCGACCTACACCAATAGATTCCATGATCTCTCGAGACTCCTACCTCACATGGTTCAACCTATGAAAACTGCAATACGTCGCTACATCAAAGGGTTACCACGCCAGATCCGTGATTCGGTGACCAGCAGTAGGCCATCTACCCTAGAATCCGCCATTGAAATAGCAGGTCAACTCAACGAGGACAATATGAACGATGGTGTCCTCCCACGCAAGGGTTCAAAGATGTCAACTGAAAAGCCAACCCCTGAGACCCCCCTAATTGTCAAGTCTGAGTCCTCCCACCGACATGACAAAAAGAAGCGGAAAAGTCATCACCACAACCATGCTGTTATTACCCCTGGTACTCCTATCACCCAAGTCACCCCACAAGCCCAACCGAATAAAAAGCCGTATACCGGACCTCACCCCCTCTGTAACCACTGTAACTATCACCATATGACCACCAACCCGTGTCGCCTCTGTACGAATTGTGGTCGCTATGGCCACTTGGCGGACACATGTCGTGCACCAAAAACTCAGCGACCACTCTATCTACCCTCAAATCAGCAAACACAAACCCGATATCCAACTGGAACATGCTTCAACTGTGGTGACCCCACCCATTTCAGAAACGCGTGTCCTAGGCTAGTCAATATCATCAACACCCAAGCCCAGGCAAATCCAACAATGCAAGTTCCAGCTCCCAAAGGCCGAGCCTTTGTCATTACCGCAACCCAAGCAAAGACCGATAACAAGGTCGTAAATGGTACGTTTCTCATAAAGGACTGCTACGCGTCAGTACTTTTTGATTCAGGTGCCGATAAAAGTTTTGTGTCTTTGGAATTTGAGCCCATACTTCACACATCTCGCACGATTCTTGATGAGTACTTTACCGTAGAAGTCGCCGATGGAAAATACGTTTTACTCAATGCAGTCATCCAAGATTGCACTTTCGATTTTTGCGGTCATAAATTTTCTGTCAATTTAGTTCCTATGGAACTTGGTAGCTTCGACATCATAGTAGGAATGGACTGGCTATCCTAAAACCATGCTGAAATAGTATGTTACGATAAGTTCATTCATATTCCTCTCGCCGACGGTCAAAGTCTTCGCATTTATGGCGAGACTCATTCGAAAAAGCTTAGTCTTATGTCCTGTACTCAAGCTCGATCATATCTACGAAAGAATATATGGCTTTCTTAGCCCATGTGGTGGAAACAAAGGTCAAAGAAACGAAGATCGAAGATATTCCGATAGTACGAGACTTTCCCGACATCTTTCCTGATGATGTATCTGGACTCCCTCCAGTACGTGAGCTAGAGTTCCGCATCGATCTTGTTCCTGAGGCTACTCCCATAGCCAAGTCTCTATATCGGTTGGCTCCAGCCGAGATGCAAGAATTGGCAAGTCAACTCCAAGAATTAACCGATAAGGGATTTATCCGCCCTAGTACTTCACCCTAGGAGAGCCCCGGTTCTTTTCATCAAAAAGAAAGATGGTTCGTTTCGTATGTGTATCGATTATCGGGAGTTAAATAAATTAACCATCAAGAACCGATATCCGTTACCTCGGATCGACGACCTTTTTGATCAGCTTCAAGGAGCTTCATGCTTCTCCAAAATTGACCTTCGCTCGGGTTATCACCAACTTCGAGTACGGGAAGAAGACATCCCCAAAACCGCTTTCCGAACCCGCTATGGTCATTACGAGTTCACTGTTATGCCTTTCGGCCTAACAAATGCCCCTGCCGTATTCATGGACTTGATGAATCGGGTATTTAAACCTTATCTCGACCGTTTTGTTATCGTCTTTATTAATGACATCCTCATTTACTCCAAGACAAAGGCAGAGCATGAAAGACACATTCGCCTAACTCTCCAAACGTTGCAAGGAAATCGGATCTACGCCAAATTTTCGAAATGCGAGTTTTGGTTAAATGAGGTACAATTCCTTGGTCATATTGTAAGTGACAAGGGTATTTTAGTCGATCCCGCAAAAGTTGAAGCAGTCCAGAATTGGAAAGCCCCACGTACCCCCCAGGAAATTCGGTCCTTCCTCGGTTTAGCCGGTTATTACCGGCGTTTCATTTCAAATTTCTCAAAGATTGCTTTACCGCTTACTTCTCTCACTTGCAAGGGTACACCATTTGATTGGGGACCCAAGCAGGAATACGCTTTCCAAACCCTTAAACAAAGTTTGTGTAACGCTCCGATTCTTACACTCCCTGAAGGATCCGAAGATTTCGTGGTATTCTGCGATGCCTCCAATCTCGGTCTAGGTTGTGTTTTGATGCAAAAGGGAAAGGTTATAGCTTACGCATCACGACAAATCAAAATCCACGAAAGAAATTATACGACTCATGATTTGGAGCTCGGTGTCGTGGTTTTCGCTCTTAAAATTTGGAGGCATTACCTTTACGGCACTAAATGCGTAATTTTCACCGACCACAAGAGCTTGCAACATATTCTTAATCAAAAGGAACTCAATATGAGGCAAAGACGATGGGTCGAGCTCCTAAATGATTACGAGTGTGAAATACGCTATCATCCGGGCAAGGCAAACGTCGTAGCCGACGCGTTAAGCCGAAAAGAACATGCCCATGCATTTCATCTAATATGTTCTCCTATCTTGTCCAATCTCAGCGACCGAATTCGAGGAGCCCAACACTCGGCAATTACCGAAAATGACATGCCCACGGGAATTGATGGGGAGTTGGAAACTAAATCTGATGGTATTTTCTATTATCAAGATCGCATCTAGATCCCAGATGGTGACAATCTTCGTATATTCCTGATGGAAGAAATCCATAAAACCCGATATTCCATTCATCCGGGCACTGACAAGATGTATCATGGCCTGAGAACCAATTATTGGTGGTCGGGAATGAAAAAGGATATTGCCTTATTCGTGGCCAAATGTCTTACATGTTCCAGGGTCAAAGTAGAACATCAACGACCCTCTGGACTATTGGTCCAACCAGAAATCCCCAGGTGGAAATGGGAAGCGATCGCCATGGATTTCGTAACCAAACTTCCCCGTACCACAAAAGGACACGACAACATTTGGATAATCATTGACCGTTTGACCAAATCCGCTCATTTCCTTCCCATCCGTGAAAATTTCAAAGTCGAAAAACTTGCTCGGATTTACATCAACGAGATAGTTAGTCGGCATGGCATTCCTCTCAGCATCATTTCAGATCGTGATGGGAGATTTCTCTCTCGGTTTTGGCAATCACTTCAAACAGCCATGGGAACCCGCCTCGATCTCAGTACCGCCTATCATCCTCAGACCGATGGTCAATCTGAGAGGACAATTCAAACACTCGAAGATATGTTGAGGGCGTGTGTCTTGGATTTCGGAGGAAACTGGGACTCTCATTTACCGTTGGTGGAATTCTCCTATAATAACAGTTATCATTCTAGCATCAAGATGCCACCATTTGAGGCATTGTATGGCCGTAAATGCCGATCTCCTATTTGCTGGCATGAAATTGGCGAGTCCCACGTGATTCGCGCAACAGTGGATTCTCCAATCGTTGGTCCTGAGCTTATCCAGGAAACAACCGACAAAATCACTCAGATTCGCGATAACCTTCTCGCAGCTCGTAGCCGACAAAAGAGTTATGCCGACAAGCGACGCAAACCGCTTGAATTTACCCTGGGTGACATGGTCATGTTAAAAGTGTCCCCATGGAAAGGTGTGGTTCGATTTGGACGCAAGGGTAAATTGGCACCACGCTACGTAGGCCCGTTTAAGATCATAAAAAGGATCGGACCAGTAGCCTACGAGTTGGATCTACCAACAGAGCTTAAGAAAGTTCACCCAGTATTTCATATAGCCAACCTCAAGAAGTGTTTAGCAGACGAGAACCTTCATGTTCCTCTCGAGGATATCCAAATCGACGAGACAATGCAATTTATCGAGAAACCCTTGGAAATTGCCGACCGAAAGGAAAAGCAACTCAAAAGAAGTCGCATTCCCCTGGTTAAGGTCAGGTGGTAGTCGGCACGTGGACCTGAGTATACATGGGAGCGTGAGGATCATATGCGTACCAAATACCCACAACTTTTCTCTTAAGGTACTCTCTTCTTAAATTTCGGGACGAAATTTCCTAAAGTAGGGGAGACTGTGACATCCGCCTAAAATGGATTCGGGTCAACCCAACCCAATTGGAAATTTAATAAACCCTACTCAAGATTACTTGACGCTAATAGGATCAAAACCCATACACTACGATATAAATTGACGTTAATAGCAACATAGTATAGTACAACGTTATAACTATAATCAAATTAAATTATGATACCATATTAAAATCAAATCAAAGTATAATGCTCTAATTAAATTAAAAGAATCAAACTTGAATGCTATAATTAAATTAAACTTCAAATCAAAGTAGATTGTTATAATCAAATAATAACCTATCTTTTATAAAACTCCCTTTTTATAAACTTTACATTAAATTTTATAAAACTCTATTTTTATAAACTTTACATTAAATTTTATAAAACTCTTATATTAATTATGTAAAAGATGCTTGTGTTAGTGGGAAATTATGAAGACCACCAAAAGCAAAAAGATTATGCCCATGGTCTCCCACTCACACCTCCCATCCACTTTCCTTTCCTTTTTCTCCCAACACATTATTCTCTTCACCACTTAAACCTTCTCTATTCTTTCTCTCACTCTCAATCTCGAAATTCATACAAGAAATACTCATATTCCAGCCAAGAACAATCTATTATACTCAAATCTTCATCCCTCTTGAAGCATTCATCAAGGTATGTTGTTAAAAGTTTCAAATTCATACAAGAAACAAATTAAATCCACCAAACTATCTAAAACTCATTTTATGCATAAAACTGATTTTTCTCAGAGTCCCATCAATAAAATAAGAAGTTCTGGAAATTTTCAGAAAATAACTTATTTTTATTGAATTACTATAATTATTGCAATAAAGTAGGGCAATAATTCACATAAAATACTTTTTGCATACAATAAATTCTGAGAAAATTCTGGGATGACCTATATATTGATTAAACATAATTTATGAAGTTTCATGCATTTATATTACTGTTTACTATTATTTATGATTTTATTTATTAATTAATAATGAAATATATAAAAAATACTTCTCATAGTCACAAATATCCGAAACTTATACAATGGGCTCTATATCATGTTATAAAACTATGGTTAATTTTACAGAATTTTTGGGAATCATTTATTATTTTTCCCGGATTTTGTTGTTGTTTAATCATTAAAGTATTAAATAAATACTAAAACAGTTTAGAAAAATATAAAATTTTTACAGTAATTAATATTATATGAAATAATGATTTCCTAATAATTTCATAATTTTTCAATACTGTTTTCTATTTAAAACCATTTTCCTAAGTATTTAAGCATGTAAAAAATGCATTTTAATGATTATTTCATATAAATAATTGTTAAAATCTGTAAATAATTATAATTGGGCAAGTTATTATTTTAATAAGAAATTATTAAAATCTGGCCTAAATTGAAAATATAAATTAATTATGCAAAGTAATTAATTCAATTTAAAATTCATTTAACAAATGAATACCTTAATATTCTAATCAAAATGAGTTATTGTTAATTCATCTAATATAAGAATATGTGTCTAATTATTTGTATTAATACTCCATTCTCGTTTAGCAGTTCCTAAACCAAAACTATTAATTATATTAGGTTCTACGCCATTTTGACCCGAACCGTCTATCGTACGACACACGCATTTCGTTTTGGGACTAATGTGAGTAATCTACCCCATATTTTATAATTTTCAATACTTTTAGGGTGTATCATGTGGTTCTAATATGTTCCAACTTCATTTTATTGTTTTATCACAATTGAGACATTGTTGGGACATTTATACTTGAGTCATTAATTGTATAACTATAGTTTGTTTACGCTACATGTACTTGTAGTGCATTACCATTTTTAGTGAATATATCATCTAATACTTACAAGTGAAAATACTATGTAATATTCACAAGTAAATGCATCGTTTAATATTTAAATATGAATATATTGTATCATATTCACAAGTGTATATACTATATATTATTCATATGTGAATATACTGTGTAATATTCATGAATGAATATACCATGCAATATTTAGATGTGACTAGAATGTGTAATATTCACAAGTAAATATACCATATAATATTCACATGTGAATCTACCATATAATATTCATATGTGAATATACTATGTAATATTCATTTGTGAATATACAATGTAATATCACATGTAAATATACAATATAAACAACATATATCATATAATATTCACATATGATTATACATTCATGTGTGAATATACCATGTGATAATTAGAATGTGATAAATCGCTATTATTATGAACTAAAAGTATATTTTTAACATTTTTTATGTGTATTCACATGTTTTTCAGGTATCGTTATAACTCAATAAAAGAATAACATTTCAATCAATGGTTTGTTCATATCCTGGTGGTTGACGATTGGTTGACGTAATTGAGAAGATATCATTGACGAAGACAATATGTTTTTATATTCACGTGTAAATATTATACAATTTAATATATTCTTCATTTTGATCGTCTTAAATTCAAATGCAAATGATATTCATTAACCAATACAATGTTGTTTGTCTTAGTATAATGTTGATTTTACATGTAAAACAATATTGTTACAATATACAAAAAAAAACTATTCACAAACCAATTCTTATAGTGTATTATTTATTTATATATATAAATGTTGTATTCACAAAATAAATAAATATACATGTATAGTTTATTCACATAAATACAAATAACAGATTACAATGATGTTTTTACTAGTGAGATGGAAGTTAGTAACATCATCAGTAAATATGCCGTTATGATTTTTAAACTTTATTCATATATGAATAAATAACATGTCATGATGATGTCATCACTAGTAGGAATGAAAATTTAATGTCATCATCAAAACAATTTGCCGCAATGAAGTTTAGTCTCGGAATTGGACGAAATTCGCATATTTGATGTAAAATGGTGCGATTTACAAAACTCACAGCTTCGCCGTGACGTACGGTGTTTTTCGGCCATTCGGGACTGTTTAGGACCTCAAAATGACGTTTTTCTATTTTTATAATTTTCCGAAAAAAAAGTTATTATTTATTCACAAATGAATATAACATTAATAAAAATATATATGCTTATATAATTATTTTATTAACCTAAAAAGATTAGTTGTATGTGAATAAATATATATTCTTATCAAATACTTTTTTTTATCTTTAATTTTATATATTTTGTAGTCTTCGGTTTTATTGACAGTTTTATTCATTTGTGAATAATACATATATATTCACATTTGATTATTACATATATATTCATTTGTGAATATTACATATGTTCACATGCGGATATAATTCTTATATGTTATTCACATATGAATTACAAACTTGCTTAGGACCTCAAAACAATGTTTTTTTTCGAAAAAAATACATTATCATTTATGAATATTACCTGTATTCATTTGTGAATATTACATGTATTCTCATGTGAAAATAATTTTTATATGTTATTCACATATGAATTACATAGTTACTCTGTATTTTTAAAAGACATACATTGATTCTCGTGTAAATGCATATTCACTTGTGAATATTACGTGATATATTTAGTTTATGCATTTCATCGAACAGTTGGCGTGCAAATAAATTAACTTATATAATTATGGTAAAAAATTAACAATTGAAGCCAATAATTACAACACAAATCAAATCCTATCAAAATTGATCAATAATCAGTAGGTTTAGATCAAAAATTGTGAAAATTTCTATGAAAAACTAAGTTTTTCAAGCCTGAAAAGCGATTTTAAAAAAAATCTTCAAATATATGGTTATGTTGATGCACTTTCGATTGCTATCTGTTTTTTGATATTGGTGAATGTTCAATTGATGAAGTTTCGATGACTGATGATCGCAAAATGATGTGACATCGATAAATATGGATTATGTTTATCGATTTTGCTTGACATCAATGAAACTGGACAAGATTGAATCACGACTTACACTTAATAGTACGAATAAATACTTTTGATGATGAATCACAACATTTTGATGAAATAACGAAGATATTTGATGAAGAATTGATGTTTTATGAAGTGTCGATGTTTTTTGATGATGAACATGTGACGTTGATGTTTTTTTGATGAAGAACGGATGGCGTTGATAAAGAACAGATGATGTCGATGGAGAAGATATGATGTTGATGAAGAACAGAGGAACGATCCAGATGAATGAATAACAGATGTTGTTGATGAAGAACGAATGAACGATTCAGAAAAACAGCGTGTCTTTAATGACTTAATCTAAATGTGTTTTACATATATAAAAATGATTGGCTGAGAATAAATCCTCCATTCTCAACCTTTTATTTTTTTCTCAATTGAACTTACCTCTCTTCTTTCTCTCTCTCTCTCTCTCTCTCTCCCTCTCTCTCTCTCTCTCTATATATATATATATATATATATATATATATATATATATATATATATATATATATATATATATATATATAGGTTCAGATGTTTAAATTATTTATTGTGTTATTGTATGCATAAATGTGGACCAATCAAAATTTAAAATATAAATAAATAATTAAATAAATAAATAAGGGTGATTAGGTAATTTTATAAACAACTTCCCCAAATACTTTCCTATAATTATGCTAGTTGATTTTAACCTAGTTTATCCCCTTTTAAGAGTAACGATACACACACACCCGCACATAGTTCCAAAGTTGAAGTCAAACATAAATCCTGGTTAAAGCGATGCGCAGCCAATCACCGTCCTTCGATCCAGCCAATCGGTGTGTCCTTCGATCGAGCATCGTTTTTTAACTACCTTTTTCTTCTGCCTTTTCTTGATTCCAATCTTGATCAAATTCACCTCTTAATATACTGATTGGCTGGGTTTTGATTCGAAGCGCGGTCTAGGGTTTTGCACTTTGTAATTTGTTATCGATCTATAGTAGTGAAGTGTGTATAGTAATGGCAGAACTGGGAGTCGATAAGAAGAAGAAGACAGTGGTTGTTATTGGTGGCGGCGTAGCAGGTTCTCTTCTTTGCAAAACCCTTCAAAAGCATCGACATTTTGATTTCACCCTCATTGATTCGTAAGTTTCTAATCCTTCTCTTCTCTTCTCCCATGTTTTTTGATTGATTAGAATTTTTCTTAGCTGATATTCAATCGGAATGAAGAAAGAAGGGGAAAGAAAGTCCGATTTCTTGATTTCTGATTTCATGATCGCCTCAGATTCGATTTGATTTTGACGAGATTTTTAGTGTACAATTTAGGATTTGTTTTGATTTTAACTTGATTTTTGGCTGCATTTTATGAATTGATTCATATTTCAATTTATGTTTTTTTTTTCTGATTTAACACTTCATTTATGTGGACAGTGCAGGATCTTGACAAGGTTGAATTCTGAAAATGTATCAACTATGTTTATGTAGATGATTCAATGGATGATATTGGTGAGATTCCAATTCTATTGGAATGGAATCACGAATTCTAATTCTGTTGGAATTGAATCACGAATTCCAGTTCTGTTGGAATCACAGAAGTTGATGCTTGAAGAACGGATCATAAAAGTGAAAGTGATTCTAAGCAACATTATTCTTTTAGAATGTTTTAGTCGTTGTTAGATTTTGATGTTTTCTTTCCCGTTTTGAAAGTTTTTTTAGTTTTATTCTTTAACAATAAATGTAATTTTTAACAATTGTTACCCGTATTCTCTAAGAAATAATGTATTTTTTGTTTTTATTCTTCAATTGATTGTTCAAGAATTTGTTATTCTACAAGAAGTTTTTAAATTCATGATCAAGAAATAGGTTCAAGAATATTTTTATTATTTATGGTTCAAGAATATTTTTATTTTTGAATATACTCATAAATATATTCTGTCAGAATGTCCGAATTAAAAGAATTATAATTCGTAAAATCGGATTTTTAAAATTAATAGAATCTATGATCCCTTAAAAAATGCAATTTTCCTTTATTAAATCTATATTATTTGACTAAATTACCCTTGTAATTAATTAAGATGATATTTTTCAATTATATTTAATTCAATAATATATATTAATCATTTTCTTAAAATAAGTAAAATTGATTGGCCCATATTTATGCATACAATAACACAATAATTACTGTGAATAGAATAACCTAAGTCTATATATATATATATATATATATATATATATATATATATATATATATATATATATATATATATATATATATATATATATATATAGGGAAGGGTTATTTGGAAAACAAAAAAAAACCCTAAAAATCATAAAAATGCATAAAAAAAATACCAAGACATCACATGACTTTTTTTTGAACTTTTTTATCAAAAAATCGCAGCATTTTTTACAATTTCGCTGAAAAAAAATAAAAAATCATTTTTTTTTTTGGAAAAAAAAATTTCAAATTTTTTTTTCAGCGATTTTGACCTAAAAGTTGCGATTTTTTGATAAAAAAAATTCAAAAAAAAGTCTTGTGATCTTTAAGTATTTTTTTATGCATTTTAATGATTTTTAGGGTTTTTTTAGGGTTTTTGTTTTCCATAGAACCTAAACATATATATATATATATATATATATATATATATATATATATATATATATATATATATATATATATATATATATATATATAGTTGCGAGACTATGTGTAAGGAAGGTGGGTCCTAGGACCCACCTAATTTTTTTAATTTATCTAAAATTTCTATAGAAATTTTTTAGGGACCTACCTTAAAAAATATTTCTATTTAGGACCTACCTTACCAATAAGTATATTTGAATTTACATAAAAAAATGTATATAGAAAAATTAGTGAACCATATGGTTTTTTATTCTAGACTCGCCATTGTGTATATATATATATATATATATATATATATATATATATATATATATATATATATATATATATATGAACCATATGGTTTTTTATTCTAGACTCGCCATTGTATATATATATATATATATATATATATATATATATATATATATATATATATATATATATATATATATATATATATATATAACACCAAAGTATACAACTCTATGTCTATGTAAAATGTAATTCTTACTGTATGGGATTTTGAGTATTAAGTAATTTATATATTGTTTAAGTAGACATTTTATCTTTTTTGATAAATATTACTTTGTGGCACACATCAAAATTATGGAATTGTAACATTGAAAAAGAGTCAGGTATTCGTTGATTCGGTAGATACGGGGATGAATTCAATTATTTAAAATCCTAAGCGTTATCGGAGTGGGGAGCGTCATGTTTTTAAATTTTTTTAAAGGATTTGGATCAAGGGTGATTCGTTCCAAACCCACTCCATTGACAGGTCTGATTACAACAACTTTTGACTTTATAGGACTCTTCTAGAATAATATATTTTAGATATTTGATTTTGGATACGTCTTGATATCCCCCCCCCCCCCCCCCCCGCACGCAAGATGGGGAATCCATCGGAGACTCCATGTAACATCCTGAAATAAGGTAAATTTTATCATTCTTTGAATCTTTATATAAAGTGTCGCATTTGGTACCTAATAGAAAAATTTGGCAAAAGAGGTTGTACGCGGGGCGTACATATGAGTAACTTACCGTACTCATGCAGCCTGCTTGGTCGCGGAGAGCCAGCTAGTACGCTGGGCGTACATGTGGTACGCTGGGAGTAATAGCTAAGGTGTAAAACCCTAATTTTAAGGGTTGTCCCTATTTAAGGAACATTATGGCTTTATTTCTAGTCACTCTTATCAGCCTCCAACCCTCCCATAAACCCTAATCTCGTGTGTGTGGCTTGTGTGTGTGTGTTATTGCAAGTTTTGAGTGTTTTTGGCTCTTGTAGTTAAAGAAGGAGGTTAGAGAAGAAGAAGGTGCTAGAAAGCTTCAAGATCTAGAAACTTCCCACCTTTGTCCATCATTTTCAGGTATAAAGCTTATACCTTGGCTAGTGTTCTTCTAGATCTCTTTGGTTTAAGATTTATGAGCTAAAAGTCCCCAAGTTTGGAACTTTTTGATTTTGGGACTCTCCAGAGGGTTTAAGTTGTCCTTTCAGGCATATTAAGACATCTAGATTGATAAAAATGCTTGCTTGATCTTCCCCTTTGGCTCATGCATGAGTAAAGTATATTAGAATGGATGAAGTGATACTTTGGGCCTTTCCTAACCATGCAATGGCTTAAAGCCCACGACTTTATGGATTAAGAGGCCTTAAATTAGTCAGATCTGTAGTTGGGTTGTTTGTCTTAAAGGATTAAGACACCAACTTAGTGGATTTGCAGACTGATGGAGTACGACGGGCGTACTCCTGGCTACGTTCAACGTAGCCTGATTCCTCCCCGATGCATGTTAACCTAGTTGTACGCCCAACGTATGGAGTGGTACGCTCAGTGAATCGTCCCAAATAAAAGACGCAAAAATTTCATTTTAATTTAATAAAACCAGTATTCCAAAAACATCATCCATACAATCCGAATAAAACAAGTGTATCAATCGACCTATAAAATCAGAGTAAATCACAAAACGCGGAACGAGGTGGTGTGTGCCCTTAACTGGTCCCACACAATCTTATAACACTTTTAACCAACCATAGTTTCCACCCATGGTATCATCACGTCCCCACTAACTCTAAGTCGAAATCGTATCCAACTGCATCCAATCAGATGCTCGGGTCATGCTTAGAACTCTAAAGCCCTTAACCTGGTCTCAACCACAAGCCTGCTATGCATAACAAAGAAGACGCCGACCATCGGTTGGAAGTTTTCATGAACTCCCACTTACACAACCTCAAACTAAACGGCACTTGGGTCATCTCTCCTCCTGACCAGGATGTGAAACTTGCCTTAGTTCCACACCCGATCCAACTCCCGGAAATTCTGATTGATCCTCCCCCACTTGGATTCGACGAAGCTCTCTCATCCCATAAATATGATGGATTCCCAACCCATAAAACCTCGCATAACATGAACCGTCTATGTCCTACACTTACCAAAGCTAGCGTTCTGTTACCATCCAAGCGCGATGACCGCCCAACTCCTGAAATCCAGAAGAATATTCCCCGAAATCCTAGCAGGTCCGATAGCTCCAATCACCTCTCTTGTGAAACATAAAATTTCCCACCGGTACTTCCAATGACCAAACAACTCATGCAACTGTCATCATCATTGTCTTACTACCGCTCCTCCCCTAGCAACGAGAGTGTTCGAACCCCAAGTTCTTCCATAGACGACTGCCGATCCCACCAGATCAAAAGATACAACAACTGAACCCTGAATTCACTGGAGAACTAACCCACTAAACATGACCATAGATCCTCAAAACAATACCTCTGAATTGATCCCATCAAGAACCGGAATAGCAACCGAATACACTGAAACCCGCTCAACAAGATACGACCCACTGTTGATTCATTAAAGACTCTCGGCATGTAGAATGACATAAAACATTCCTTGATAATATAGCCCAGACAATAGCAGAAAATCAAACCCGAGATATTGCTTACCCAAACCCAAACTTGACCATAGATCCTCAAAACAATACCCCTGAATTGATCCCATCAAGAACCGGAATAGCAACCGAATACACTGAAACCCGCTCAACAAGATACGACCCACTGCTGATTCATTAAAGACTCTCGGCATGCAAAATGGCATAAAACATTCCTTGATAATATAGCCCAGACAATAGCAGAAAATCAAACCCGAGATATTGCTTACCCAAACCCAAACAAAATTCCAAAGAAATAAAAATTTCTGATAATAACCCAGAAGAAAACAGAAGTTAACACACCCGCAAAAGCATCTGAAGGAATCCTGACCTCTCCTCCTGAGGACATGGCGCAAAACTCACATCCGATCCCAAATGACAAGAACTAGCAATAGGATCATCCTTCCTGAAGGATTCTAGGGATCCACAAGAATTGGGCTCTAGATGAGCCCCCAACTTCCCCGCTACAATCTCGGCTCGAAAGGCCCCGAGATGACCATCCAAGAGTTCTAAAATCCCTTCCTTTACTGAACCAAGATCACACGTACCCATTCCAAAATATCGCGGGTAATCTCCGACCAGATGAACTACCGCATTCGCCCCTCGACCGGCTCAGTACCTGCACCTGATCCTAACCCAAACCTAAACCTCCTTCCCAATAGCTCATAACCATACAGAAAACATCATGCAAAAAGATCAGAACATGCCTAATAATCCTCATCCCACAGGCTCCCTAGATTCTTTGAAACTTTCCCCGATTCGAGTATGGATCATGTGGTTTCAGTAGTACGGGCCCAATACTACCTTCCACACTTATCCATACTTTCCTCAGGAATCATCCCAAATCCTCTAGGTCACCTTCTCAAACTGATACTCCACAAGATCGCTAAACAACGCAAATAAAACCACCGAAGCACCTCCTAGGCTTTCCCTAGGTTTCCAACCTCACCCTGCCCTCAGCTGCTGAAGAACTCCCCATAATACCAGTTACCCACCTCATGAATACAATCATATGCAACAAAGCTTAAATAATCCTTCGAGTAACAGACTCATCCCTACAACGGTTGGACTTAGACAAGAGTTACACAATAGGGTCAAATACATCACTCTGAGATTATTCAACCTTTGTCACATATGACTTAACATATTCACTTAGTGGCTAACTCCCATCATATAAGAGTTCCACAAAGCACAAATCAAGCAGCATTCATGCAGTAGCGCTCCAAACCACAGAAACACCAAAGGACATTCAACTCACACTAGGAGCTCCCACTCCCGCTACTGATTACATTACAAATTATACCCAATCTAGCATCCCATGCTTCCTAGGCTACAAGGAAACATATATCAGGCCAATCTACCACTGACTAATCAGAACTAGGATGCAAGTCTACAAGCTCATACAATAGGCACACAAGGCATCTCTCCTTGCATTTTATCATGCAAACACTAAGCAGATCCTTATTCCTAACTAGCATGCGATTCATAGATGTATAAATCAAATCATATCAGATAACATGTATGGGTATTTTGGGAGAAACTTACTTGAGCTCGGTCGATTGCATGCACCACACCTGTAACATCAAAAAAATTCACGCCAAATTTAGACTTTTTCAATCACAAATAAAACCAGATAGTATTTGTTTAAAAAAATGTTTCCAATCATTATTCATCAGAGTGTCCCAATAACCAGATCATAAAGATGAGGAGCAGTACGGTCACGCCTTCACCTTGCTATGATCTCCTGAAGTACCTGAAACAATAAACTGAAAATTGTAAGCCCGAGGGCTTAGTGAGCTACCCCCAAAATACCAATACCACACCGATAATACCATATCAGTAACAGACAATCAACAACATGCATACTGGGCCATCGGCCTGACTGGACCGCCCTGTAGGGCCTACAGTCTATCTAAATCTGTCCCGAGCCTTCGGCATAACTGGACCGCCACGTGGGCCTACAATCTCTCCGGACCGCTCATAGGGTATGTTGGCCTTCAGCACAAAGCAGGACCGCCTCAACCCAAGCAACAATCAAATAACCATGTGCGCATAACTAACATATACTAGCATATACAAGCATCAAACATATCTATCTCACTGATCACCAATCATAGCAATCTCTCGTAACTAGAGCACCGACCTAGCAGGTCACTAACATATCAATCCCTACAGATCATAAGAGCATAACATACTGTCTATCCTAATTCCGATCTAACAGGTCATAACCACGTGTAGCATACCATAACAATAACAACTAAAGGGCCGACCTTGGTGCCTTAGACCCTATCGATATAGTGAGGATAAATCACCTTGCAGATGTCGACTCGGTGGATAAACTTCAACCCTCGGATCACTGCCACAAACTCCACCACCTATTACCATAGTATAACCATACTGTAAGTTCTCAACCTCTCAAGGTACCCCATCAGTCAACTAGTCAACCTTTGGTCAAAGTCAAAGTCATCAGTCAAGGTCAACAGTCCATGTTGACCCTAACTCGCCGAGTACCCTCAGCTACTCGCCGAGTTCCATGAAATACCTGACCACTCGCCGAGTCACCGGAGTGACTTGTCGAGTTCTAAAGCTCACGATTGGAACTCTAAGGCCACTCGTCGAGTTTTCCTTCTTGCGAGTCGACGGTTGCACACGCATACATAAATTGGGGAAACCTCAACCGACTCGCCGAGTTGTTCATCCACTCGTCGAGTCTACGGCAATCTTCATCGGACTCGCCGAGTTGTTCATCCAACTCGTCGAGTTCAATTCCTATCTTCATATGACTCGCCGAGTTGACTATGCGACTCGCCGAGTCTCTTCAGCCCTTTAGCCATGCAGACACTTTCTAGGCCATGCCCAGGCCCCAAATTGCAGATCCAACTTCCTTAGGCATGCTTATCACGTAAAGTTGCAAACTTTACGTGCATGCAAGGCTTTAAGACCCTAAAATGGCATAACTAAGCTTGCAATGAAGTCACATCCTTGAGAGAAGGCTCATACTAGACAAGGCTGATGGCTTTATGAATCTAGAAACCAAGGGGAGTCCAGATCTGAAGTTACAACTTCAGATCTTGGCTTAGACATAATAATCCTTTCCTAAACTTATGCACAAAGGGTTTAGGAGAAAATGAGCCAAGGGAAAAACGATTTAATACCTTCAAGAGAGCCCTTTCTGATGCAGAACTTGAAACCCACAAGCTCTTGCTTCAACTAGCTTGCCTCCCAAGAGATTCCCTCACCAAAAATATTCCTCCAAGCTAAAATTTCCAAAGAATACACACACACTCGAGTTAGGGTTCTTCTGGACTCTCAATGGACTGCAAAGAGGCCAAAGGAGGCTTATGCTTCTTTAAATAGGGTGCAAAACCCCGGGATTTAGGGTTTCATCTGCCAGCTCCTGCTCGTCGAGTCCCTTCTTGGACTCGGCGAGTAGGCCACTAAATACGCGAACCAAACCGCTGCTACTCGACGAGTAGGGCAACCAACTCGTCGAGTAGGCCTTGAAACCAATTAAATTCTTATTTAAACAATACCTGAGAATCGGGGCGTTACAATTCTCCCCTACTTGAACTAGACTTCGCCCTCGAAGTCTGCTGGAATAAACAACGCCGGGTAATGCTCTCGCATTTCCGCCTACGGCTCCCATGTCCACTTGGATCCCCTCCGATGCTCCCACTGCACTTTTACCAAAGGTATTTCTTTGTTCCGCAAAATCTTCTTCTTCCTTTCCAAGATGGCCACAAGCCTCTCTACGTAATTCAGGCGCTCATCGACCTGAATATCATCCAGCGATACTACTGCCTCCTGATCCATAATACACTTTCGCAATTGCGAAACATGGAATGTGCTATGAATTCGGCTGAGCTCCTCTGGTAGCTCTAGCCTATAAGCCACTTTGCTCACCCTGGCAATGATCCTGAATGGCCTTATATAACGAGGACCCAATTTTCCCCTCTTCCTGAAGCGGATCACACCCTTCCAGGGCGAGACCTTCAGAAGTACCATGTCACCAACCTGAAACTCTAAATCCGATCGGCGTCTATCAGCGTAACTCTTTTGCCGGCTCTGAGTGGTCTGCAGCCGCTGTCTGATCTGCTGGATCTTTTCAGTAGTCTGCAAGACTACCTCCGTCCGACCCATCACTATGTGTCCAACCTCACCCCAACAGACCGGGGTTCTACATCTCCGACCATACAACAGCTCAAAAGGCGGGGCGCCAATACTGGAATGATAGCTGTTGTTGTAGGCAAACTCTGCAAGCGGTAGGTGGGAATCCCAACTCCCACCGAAGTCAATGACGCACGCCCTCAACATATCTTCGAGGGTCTGAATGGTTCGCTTACTCTGTCCATCGGTCTGCGGATGGAACGCTGTACTAAAGTGTAGCCGCGTACCCAGTTCCTCATGGAACTTTTGCCAAAAACGGGAAGTAAACCTGACATCCCGATCGGAAACGATGGAGACTGGAACCCCATGGCGAGAGACAATCTCGCTGACGTACATGTCGGCCAATTTCTCGGCCGACGAACTCTCCCGTATGGCCAAGAAATGGGCACTCTTGGTCAACCGATCCACAATGACCCATATAGCATCGAACCCCTTCGCCGTCCTCGGCAACTTCGTAATGAAGTCCATCGTGATCTATTCCCATTTCCACATGGGAATCTCCATAGGCTTCAGCTTACCATGCGGCCTCTGATGCTTGGCCTTGACCATCCTACAGGTCAGGCACCTCTCAACATACCAAGCGATTTCTTGCTTCATACCGGGCCGCCAGTAACTCAAACTCAGATCGCGGTACATATTGGTGGCTCCCGGGTGTATAGAAAAGTGAGACTTATGAGCCTCCTCCATCACTGTCTGCCGGACCCCTTCGGACATCGGAACCCAAACCCGACCGTGTCGGGTTAATAATCCGCGGCTATCCTGAACAAACCGGGCGCTCTCGCCCTTAATCCGCTCCATCTTCTAGTTCTCTGGTCTCATGCCCTCAACCTGAGCATCCCTAATCAAGCTCACAAGCGGGGAATCCACCACTATCCTCATACACCTTGCTGGGGTGGGAGACCCAGCTGACTTGCGGCTCAAGGCATCCGCAACCACATTCGCTTTACCAGGATGGTAAAGGATCTCACAATCATAGTCCTTGACTACATCCAGCCACCTGTGCTGCCTCATATTTAGGTTCAGATAATCCATGATGCGCCTCAAACTCTTGTGATCCGTGTATATAGTACAACGGACCCCGTACAGATAATGCCTCCAAATCTTGAGAGCAAATACCACCGCTCCCAACTCAAGATCGTGCGTAGGGTATCTCGTCTCATACGGCTTTAGCTGTCATGATGCATAGGCTATCACTCGTCCCCTCTGCATGAGGACTGCCCCCAGTCCTGTGATGGATGCATCACAAAATACTACAAAATCCTCCACTCCCTCGGGGAGCGTCAACACTGGCGCCTCACATAAACACCGCCGGAGGGTCTCAAACGCCCTCTACTGCTCAGGGCCCCACCGGAAATCCACCCCCTTCCTCGTTGGACGAGTGAGGGGTACTGCAATCTTGAAGAAATCTCGAATGAATCTCCGGTAGTACCCTGCTAATCCCAAGAAAGTCTTGATGTCTGAGGGAGATTTCGGAATCTCCTACTGCATAACCGCCTCAACTTTGGCCGGATCGACCAAAATCCCCTCCTGGTTAACGAGATGTCCGAAACACTGGACCTCTCATAACCAAAACTCACACTTCGAGAACTTGGCATACAGCCGTTCTCGTCGCAGAACCTCCAGCAGCTCCCTGAGGTGCTCCTCGTGCTGCTCTCGGGTCTTGGAATACACCAAGATATCATCTATGAACATAATGACCGAGCGATCGAGCATCAGTCTGCAGACCCGATTCATCAATTCCATGAACACTTCCGGCGCGTTGGTGAGCCTAAACGGCATCACCACGAACTCGTAATGACCATAACAAGTCCGAAACGCGGTCTTCTCCACGTCTTCCTCCTTCACCCTGACCTGGTGATACCCGGATCTCAAATCGATCTTGGAAAACCAAGATGCACCCTGCAGCTGATCGAAAAGATCATCTATCCTTGGGAGTGGATAACGGTTCTTCACCGTTAACTTGTTCAACTCCCTATAGTCAATGCACATCCTGTGCGAACCGTCCATCTTTTTGACGAAGAGGATCAGTGCTCCCCAGGGTGAACTACTTGGGCGAATAAACTGCTTGCCCAGTAGCTCCTGCAACTGAGATGCCAACTCCTGCATCTCTGGCGGTGCCAGTCGGTACGGCGCCTTAGCGGTAGGGGCCGCACCCGGCACTAGATCAATCCTGAACTCTACCTGCCTCTCCGGAGGCACACCAAGTAACTCCTCTAGAAACACATCAGCAAACTCCCTAACCACTGGAACCTCTGAAACGGAAGTATGATCCTCAATCCGCGTATCTATCACATACGCTAAATAACCAATACACCCGTGCTGAATGAACTGCCGAGTCCTGGCGGCTGAACAAAACCCTGCTCCCACTCTGGTGCCCTCACCATACACTACCAGTTCTCCCCCACTTGGGGTTCGAACTACCAATCGATGTCCCTCACAGTCGATCATGGCGCCAAACCGGCTGAGCCAATCCATCCCTACGTTCACACATACTTCCCCCATGGGAATAGGAATCAAATCTATCGGGAATGATACCCCGAAAATCTCCAGCTCGCATCCCCGGTAGACCAAAGAAGCAGAAACCCCGTGCTCGTTCGCGATCGAAACTCGCAACGGACACTCAAGCTCATCTACCGACACACTGAACTCTCTACTGAAATTCTGAGATACAAATGACCGACTCGCCCCCGGGTCGAATAAAACCAAAGCAGGCAAAGAGTTTACTAGAAACGTACCTAAACACAGGTACCACCGATAAGCATAACACATATATAATAACTGAAACAGAAAATAGAAACATACCAGCAACCACATCCGGTGTTGCCTTGGCCTCCTCGGCCGTGAGCTGGAAGGCGCGCCCCTGAGCCTTCGGAGGCTCCACCTTGACTGACCTCCCATCTCCCATCCTCAAAGTAGCCGGTGCGGATCCCTGCGCCGGCTTGGCGGCGAGCTGCGGGCAGTTGGTCTTCACGTGACCAACCTGATGACAATGGTAACAAATCCTCATATCTGCTGGAGGGGCGGACTGGCGACAGTCCCTGGCATAGTGCCCCTCCTTGCCACATTTTTGGCAACCACCTCCTTCTCGGCAAACCCCAGAATGACCCCTGCCACACTTTCCACAAGTGCGGCTCTGCTGACCCCCGGTCCGAGTATTAGCGGTCTTGGACCGCTTAGGTGCCGGCTGAGACTGTGCCGGAACCTGGCACTACTCCTTCAACTGCAGCTCTAACTCCAACTTGCGCCGCCTCGCGGCTTCCTGAAGATCCAAAAGAGTCTCACAATGTTGCATAGCAACAAACTGTCGAATATCAGTCTTGAGCATACTCAGATAACGAGTCATCTGAGACTGCTTTGAAGCAAACTCCGGGCAAAACATAGCCCTCTCCGTGAACATACGAGTGATCTGCATCACTGACTCCCCATCCTTCCTCAATGTCAAAAACTCCTGAGCAAGCCGCTCCCGCTCAACGCGTGGAACGTAGCGGGTGCGGAACATATCCCGGAACTGCTCCCAAGTGACAGCAGCCCGCTGATCATCAGTGTACGACCCTGTCGTCAATCTCCACCATTCGTTTGCCCCAAGCCTTAGCAGGTTCAGGGCACACCCGACCTTCTGGTCAGCAGGACATAAACACGTGAAGAAACAGCCCTCCATGTCAGATAACCACCTCATAGCCCTGATCGCATCCTGGGTACCATCAAACGTCGGGGGCTTCGTGTTATCGAAGTCCCGGTACTGGAAAGCCCTGCCGGCTCCTCCTCCAACCCCTGCCGCGGTTACAGCCGATGTGGCTGCAGCGGCAGCTGTCTCTACTAGAGCTGCATATCGATCATCAAAGTACTCAACCATCGCGGTCTTAATCGACCCAAACATCTTTGGCAGCTGCGCTCGGAATGCTGCAGCAATATCGTCGTGCAAAATCTCTCGGATCCTGGCATCCAAATCCTCTGTCCCTATCTGTACCACGGGCTCAGGTGCTATCGGCACCTCCGACCCTCCGTCTCCCGGTCCTGATCCTGATCCTGATCCGGATCCAGTAGTAAAACGTCTCGTCACCACCATACTGAAAATATAACCAAGTTGTCAGATAAGCAACATATATCGGGAGACCAATTCCCACCACCCTAGGGGTTGTGACTTCCTTGCTACGCATATGGGTCCTGTGCTTTCAGTAGTATGGGCCCATACTACCTTCCACACCTACCCATATTTGTCTCAAGTATCACCACAACGCCCTAATACTATCATCAAAATAATATGCGCTCAACCCTCACTCCTAGGGGAATATCGACTATATCGCCACTGGTCTCACAGCTTCCACAACTCACACATCCATGAAACTTTCACCAACCCTGCAACACTAGTGTATGCTAGCCACACAGAACGCTGGACCCGATAGACTTTCGAATATCCAATCCTACACTGAGGTCGAATCAGACATTCTCAGGCTATAAGATCTTGGTTATACACAACTGTGATGTATACACTAAACACCTACAGTTATGATGTCAATTCTATATACAAGAAACCCTAGGCTAGTAGGCATCATATAATCAGGCAAGTCTATCATGCGATTCCTGAAGATTCCTAGCCTAACACTAGCATGTTGTTCTATCATATCATAATATCAAATAACTGTATGGTATTTTGGGGTTTACTTACAGGCTCCGGCTGATCGTACCCTCTGCATCTTCCATCCTTTATTTTGAAAACCATTTTAGAATTTATTCCGAAAATTCCCTTGATTTGAGACTGGGTTCACACGAGTGTTTCCCCCAATTCACTCAAACCAAGGCTCTGATACCAACTTGTAACATCAAAAAATTTCACGCCAAATTTAAACTTTTTCAATCACAAATAAAACCAGATAGTATTTGTTTACAAAAATGTTTCCAATCATTATTCATCAGAGTGTCCCAATAACCAGATCATAAGGATGAGGAGCGGTACGGTCACGCCTTCGCCTTGCCATGATCTCCTGAAGTACCTGAAACAATAAACCGAAAACTGTAAGCCCGAGGGCTTAGTGAGCTACCCCCAAAATACCAATACCACACCGATAATACCATATCAGTAACAGACAATCAAAAACATGCATACTGGGCCATCAGCCTGACTGGACCGCCCTGTAGGGCCTACAGTCTATCTAAATTTGTCCCGAGCCTTCGGCATAACTGGACCGCCACGTGGGCCTACTGTGACAACCCGAAACTTTGTCCGTTTCCGTTACACGAGTTTCGTTAATAAAATTTCGAATTTGTTAACTTTTCCGTCAAACTTTTTGGTTTAGAAAATAATCTAGTTATATTTAATTAAACTATTTACGAGTTGGAACCAAAAAAATCGCGCAGAAACCCGAATATCTCGAAAAATCAAGCATTTGCGGTCTAAATGAGATTACGACCGTAAATGTGTTTACGACCGTAACTCATTTACGACCGTAAACTCGTTTACGACCGTAAACCTGTTTACGGTCAGTGAAGAGTGGACCCCCACTACACCCCTATAAATACGATGCCTCCACCTTCATTAGAACATTTCTGGCCAAAACCTCTCTCCTTCTCTCTCTAAGAATCTTAACCGTAAACACTCAAAACACCTTCAAGCTTCGGAAAACATCGAGAAACCACGTTTGGAGTCACTTGGAAACGCCTGGAAACTATTATCTCTTCGAAATCACCAAGCAGAACCATTTTTCTTGAGTTTACGGTCCACCTTCAAGAACCGTAAACCCTGTTCTGGAGTTTACTGTCCAACCTTCAGAAACCGTAAACTCTGTTCTTGAGTTTACGGTCCTAGTCTTCAAGAACCGTAAACTCTGTTCTTGAGTTTACGTCCGTAAACTCACCGAGCATTCAGAAACCGTAAACTACTCTTCAACCGTAAACACCTTTTTAGTGGTGTTTTTGACTGAAAACTCACCTTCTTCGATTCGATCAAGTCCCGGTAACATTCCTCAACCGAATTCATGTGTACCCCTAACTCGTTATCTAACGAAATCGCTAATTTAGATACATATACGTATTTATTTGATATTAGGATTCCGTTAAGTGTCGCGTGCATAAACTCGAGGATCTTCATTTCAGTCAACAATTTCACAACAAGAACTGTGAGTTCATACCCCTACATTTTCTGTATTTTTAATGTTTTCAGGGGGGATACAAGCTAATCATAAATGTTTTCAAAACTTATGCAAACCTCATACTTTAACCCTTTTGTACTGTGTTGAGCATAAGGGACGTTTTCACAAAAATTTGCATAGTTTTCCGGACACGCTATTCACTATACATGCAAACTATAATCGGTATAGTTTGGGATTTTCTAAACATCATGAGTACAGAAACTTTCACTATTAAACATATGCACGAAGACAGAAATAGTTTACAGTTACATCACCACTTTATCATGGTTTTTCATAACTGTAATTATCATTATATACGGTATACATACGGATTTTCACTACGGTAGAACGCTACTACACTACATGTAAACTAGATTGTACGATACTGTGAGGCGCTACTTCACTACTGTACCCTTAGGTGTACAGGGATAAATCCTACCACTGTATAACCAGAGTCTCCTGGAGGGAGAGCGTGAGATTTGTGAATAGATCTATTCGGGACTGAAAATCCCACATCTGGACTGCTAGCTACAGTTAGGCGGGCACGCCTGAGATGTACAAATGTCATTTAACTCGACGCCTGAAGAACGTTGGAAAGGTCTCTAGTCATATCAAGCATGGTTATACGACTCACAATATGTATAAATCACCTTTAGTTTTCAGCTTAACACTCTTCAACAGTTCTATTTTTACTAAATAGAACTGATACACACTACGTATTCTGGCTAAGGCCAGGGTTTTTCAAACAGAACCAATGATGCAATGGTTTCACATATAAAATACTTTCACTTCATGATTAGTTTTAGCTAGTCACATGAGGTAGTATTCCCACATATCACTACAGTTTTCAGTAACGAACATTCATGGTTTTATACTAAATCGATAACGCTACCCTTTTCACTAAAGAAAATATCGGATTTTCTTGGAAACATACAGATATTCATGGTTTATTACAGAACTGATAACACTACGTTTTCACTAAGGAAAAATATCGGATTTTCTTGAAACTATTCAAATATTTTCCGAACCCATCAACGATTTTCACTACAAACCACCGCTTATGAACTCACCAGCTTAATGCCGATACTCTTTTAAACTACTTGTATTCTCAGGAAATCAGTAGACAGGTGCCTGTTGGGTTTTTGAAGAGTTGAAGCAATAAGAGTTTAATGTTATATTCATACAAGTTATATGATGTAATTCAAACAAGTTTCAGAATTGATGTAAACATTTTTACATAAGTATTCACTGTAATGGTTGTGTTGCTATGATTGCTGTTATTCATTGGTTGTGATGCTTTACATGACGTCCTCCACCCCGAAACGTTTCCGCCATCGGTTTCGGGGTGTGACAGATTGGTATCAGAGCCCTTGTTTATAGCGAACTAGTATACAGAACCTTACGTGGTATACAACTATAAACACTAAGGGGCCTAAGTGCTCTACGCTAAAAGTATACTTTCAAAATATAAAGTATTTTGATAAAAAGTATACGAGCATGCATACATAACAAAATTCGTGTCGCTAGTAGAAAAGAACAAAAGTATTTGGATGCTGGAACGTTGCGGTTAAACCTGGGCAGTTATGTGATCATGTCTAGGGTGAATATAGCCTGATCAACTATATTCAGTCGAGACATGACCAACATGTGCTTGGGAGTGACTGTGGTGTTACAGCAGGCCTAAAACTTACCAAACATCATCTCACATAAAATACTATAGGAGTATTTTTTCTAGGACCAAACTCAGTATACAGATTCACTCTAAGTGTTGCTACCTCTTCTTCCTTAAGCGATAACTTACTTGTATTAGTAACCTTTCTGTGTTTATCGCTCAGTTGAATACTTTCATTATCAGGATGAGATATATTTTGTTTTATATCTCGAGGACTTACCATGCTCTTCTCCCTGATTGTTTCTAGAACAAGATGCCTCCTCGACCAAGACCCCACAGTTCGACCCCGTCATGTTTCAGGCAGCAGTTACAGCTGCCGTGACTGCAGCAATGGCTCAAGTGAATGCTGGTGGGGCTGGAGGTGGAACCGACCCACAGAGACAAGATAGAAGTCAGGGACATCAAAAAGAGTGTTCCTACAAGGACTTCATGACTGCGAAGCCCAAGTCCTTCGACGGAAATGGAGGTGTCATCGCCCTGACTCGATGGATCGAGAAGATCGAATCCATCTTCGAAATTTGCGTTTGTTCTGAAACAAACAAGGTGAAGTTCGCCGCCTGCACCTTCACCGACAGAGCCTTGACCTGGTGGAATGGTCGGGTCAAAACCCTAACCCTGCCAGTGGCTAATGCCATGGGTTGGGAAAGATTGAAGGAGCTCATGCTCGCTGAGTACTGCCCGAGGGGCGAAGTGCAAAAGTTGGAGCACGAACTTTGGAACTTGAAGATGAAGGGTTCTAACATTGCTGCTTACACTGCTAGATTCTGTGATCTGGAACTTCTCTGTCTGGGAATGGTCATCCCGGAAAGCAAGAAAATCGAGAGGTACATCTGGGGGCTGACACAACCAACAAAAGGAAATGTCTTGGCTGCGAGGTCGACCACATTTGAAAGCGCCAAGGATCTGGCACAGACTCTAATCGATCATGGAATCGATCTGGATGAAGTGGCAGTTGTCTCTGAACCACAAAAGGAAAGCGGTGGGAAGAAGAAGAAGTTTGGTAACAAACGAAAGGGTCAGTCTTCGCAGGAGCCCTCCAAGAAACAACAAATAGTGGCAGTTCATGCTGTTACTGCTCCTGCTGCTGCTCCCACTGCTGTTCCAACCACCCAATCCACTACCGGTGGTTATGCTGGAAAACTACCTCTGTGCAACAAGTGTAACTTCCATCATCACGGACCCTACCGTGAGCTGAGTTGCAACAGCTATGGAAAGAAAGGACACACAGCTCGATACTGCAAGACACCAGCTGAACCAACCAACCAGGCTCCGGGAGCGGGCGCTGGTCAAACTTGTTATGGATGTGGAGAGGCTGGGCACTTCAGGAGAAACTGCCCCAAGGCAACAACTGGTGGCAATGCAGGGAGAGTTCTAGTGATGGGCCAGGAGGAAGCAGTTGCTGATCCTACCGTTGTTACGGGTACGTTCCTCCTTGACAACTCTTATGCATGCATTCTCTTCGATTCTGGTGCGGAAACGAGTTTTGTTAGTCATACATTCAAACATCTAATTAAATGTAAATCCCAACCTCTAACCGAAACATTTACCGTCGAGATGGCTAACGGAAAGAAAGAGAGCACTAACGACATATTCATAGGCTGTACTCTTACCCTAGACAATTATTCTTTTCCTATCAATCTTATGCCTGTGTCCATCAAGAATTTCGACGTCATTATCGGCATGGACTGGCTAAGCTCCAATTGTGCTGATATTCTTTGCTTCGAGAAGGCTATCCGTCTCAATATTCCCTCTGGCGAAGCTCTCATGATTTATGGAGATAAGCCTAGCTCGAACCTCCGTATCATTTCATGCATCAAAGCTCGGAAGTATCTGCGAAAGGAGTGTCACGCATTTCTAGCTCACGTTATAGGCGTGACGCAAAAAGTTAAAGACCTCGAGAGTCTTCCCGAAGTCTGCAACTTCCTTGATGTCTTCCCTGAAGATCTTCCGGGAATCCCTCCCGAACGCCAAGTCGAGTTTCGTATCGACTTGATCCCCAGAGCTACTCCCGTAGCTAAGTCTCCTTACCGCTTAGCGCCAGCGGAAATGCAAGAATTATGCAGTCAGCTCAATGAGCTGATCAGCAAAGGATTCATAAGGCCGAGTTCCTCACCCTGGGGAGCTCCGATCTTATTCGTGAAAAAGAAAGATGGATCCTTTCGGATGTGCATGACTACCGAGAGCGGAATAAGCTGACTATCAAGAACCAATATCCCTTACCCAGAATCGACGATCTCTTCGACCAACTTCAGGGAGCCAGTTATTTCTCAAAGATCGATCTGAGATCAGGGTACCATCAGTTGCGAGTTCATGAGAATGATGTGCCCAAAACAGCATTCCGAACTCGCTATGGACACTCTGAGTTTGTAGTAATGCCCTTTGGTCTAACCAACGCACCGGCAGTATTCATGGACCTGATGAATCGAGTGTGCCGCCCTTTCTTAGACAAGTTCGTGATTGTGTTCATCGACGATATACTTGTCTATTCGCGGAGTGAGAATGATCATAAACAGCACTTAAGGCAGGTTTTGGAAACATTAAGGGCAGAAAAGCTATACGCGAAATTCTCGAAGTGCGAATTCTGGATCAGGAAGGTGGATTTCCTTGGACACGTGATTAGCAAGGAAGGAATACACGTGGAGCCTTCCAAGATCAAGGCGATTGAGAACTGGTCTGCACCAAAGACACCCACAGAAATCCGGCAGTTCTTGGGTCTCGCGGGCTGTTATCGCAGGTTCATCCAGAACTTCTCCAAAATCGCTAAGCCCTTAACTACCCTGACGCAAAAGGGGTAACATTTAGTTGGGGAGTCAAGCAAGACACTGCGTTTCAAACATTGAAGCAGGTCCTATGCAGCGCACCTATCTTGTCCCTGCCCGAAGGGACAGAAGACTTCGTTGTCTACTGTGATGCATCCAATCAGGGCCTAGGGTGTGTGATCATGCAGAGAGGAAAGGTCATCGCCTATGCCTCGAGGCAGTTGAAAACACACGAAGTCAATTACACAACTCACGATTTAGAGTTGGGAGCAGTGATCTTTGCGTTAAAGATCTGGAGACACTATCTCTATGGAACCAAGTGCACTATCTTCACCGACCATAAGAGCTTGCAACATATTTTCGATCAAAAGGAGTTAAACATGAGACAACGGCGATGGGTAGAGTTACTCAGTGACTACGAATGCGAAATTCGCTATCATCCCGGAAAGGCCAATGTGGTAGCAGATGCCATCAGTCGAAAGGAGTATTCAGGACGTAAGGTGAAGGCGCTAACAATGACCATCCATTCCCATTTAACCGCGCAAATCAGAGAGGCTCAGCTGGAAGCCTTAAAACCCGAGAACGTGGCGAATGAGTCACTGCAGGGAATGGATAAGAACTTGGAGGTCAAAGGAGACGGAGTGAACTATTTCATGAACCAGATCTGGACCCCAAAGTTCGGCGGGTACAGAGAGGTTGTTATGAATGAGGCTCGCAAGACGAAATACTCCGTTCATCCAGGTTCGGACAAGATGTACCTGGATCTCAAACAACTTTGTTGGTGGCCAAACATGAAAGCGGAAATTGCTACCTTCGTGGGCAAGTGCCTGACTTGCGCGAAGGTGAAGGTCGAATATCAGAAGCCCTCAGGAGGCTTATGCTTCTTTAAATAGGGTGCAAAACCCCAGGATTTAGGGTTTCATCTGCCAGCTCCTACTCGTCGAGTCCCTTCTTGGACTCGGCGAGTAGCCCACTAAATACGCGAACCAACCCGCTGCTACTCGACGAGTAGGGCAACCAACTCGTCGAGTAGGCCTTGAAACCAATTAAATTCTTATTTAAACAATACATGAGAATCGGGGCGTACAACACCCTTTTCTTGTACTAGAAACTAATTTTTTTTCCTTTTTTAAATCATTTTTTTTTAAACTTTACCGAATCCTCAGTTTGAGTTAAGACCCACCTGAGAGTGTGTTCGAATCCCTCAAACCAAGGCTCTGATACCAACTTGAAACGTCCCAAATAAAAGACCCAAAAATTTCATTTTAATTTAATAAAATAAGTATTTCAAAAACATCATCAATACAATCCCAATAAAACAAGTGTATCAATCGACCTATAAAATCAAAGTAAATCACAAAATACGGAACGAAGTGGTGTGTGCCCTGCAATCATCCCGAGTTCCTACTTTTGAAACCAGAAACACCTGAAACATAAACTGAAAACCGTAAGCACAAAGCTTAGTGAGTTCCCCAAGATACCATATACCACACATACATAAATCACATACTGGGCCCCCGTTGTCCATCGGGCCTCTCCCGATATCGAGTTCCACTCGGCCTTGGGCCTCGCTTGACATCGAGCCCGCTCGGCTTCGGGTCCTACTCAGATTACAGATCTATCACTCATCAGGCCCCTCCTAACATTGGGCCCCGCATGATACACACATAATCATATAACCATATAATCTTACTAGCACATGCAATAATCGCAAAGACCATAGTATACCACACAGTCATCGAGCCCTGCCCGACATTGGGCCTCGCCCGGTAAGCATAGAAACACATAATGATAACTAGCATACAATATAATCATCAGGCCTCGCCTGGCATCAAGCCTTGCCCGGTACGTATACCATACATACACATGCAAGTGTCACACAGACATCTAGCATACTAACATATCAACCATGGGCCGACATTGGTGCCTTCGACCCACTAAACCCAGTGAAGAAACTCACCTCGACTGTTGAATCTCACTAAAAATCCCTGGCTATTGGTCCAATGAATCCCCGAGCTAATCAATACCAAAACAACGCCCAATTAACATTTGGGTTCTAATCCATAACCATAAATCCATATTTGGGGTAAAAAGATCATTTTACCCCTAACCTAGCTTGGTCTAAGACCAAGGCCCAAACTCACAATCTAAAAGGACCAAAAGCCAATTATTCAACCAAGGCCCAATTATGGTCCAATTTTCCAAATTGGGCCCAAAACCCTTACATGGGCCTTACCCTAAAGCCCAACCATTTTTTCCTAGTCCAAAATACTTGCACTCAGATGGGTTTAGCTGGGTATAGCTGTATTATGATGACCATATGAGTTTAGCTGTTATTTTATGTTATGTTATGATAATTATATGTGCCTGAGCCTGCCGATAGCCAACCAGGGTTGCTGATAACCCATCGAGTGTGCTGTTAGCTCACCGGGACTGTTGATAGCCCTAGGGTTGCAGATAACCCATAGTTGTTTATTTATGTTGTGTTATATGTGGTATCTTGGGGAACTCACTAAGCTTTGTGCTTACAGTTGTTGAGTTATATGTGGCAGGTACTTCACAGGACCGCGGGAAGGCGAAGGTCTGATTGTACACACGCGTCGGGGAATTTACTACTAGGACATGTTATGTACTCTGATAATTATCATACTTGTTGTTTTGGGATGATCCTGTATTCGATAAATTGGTTGTGAAACTATGATTTTTGGTAATTTAAAAATGAAAAATTTGGTCTAAAATTTGAGGTGTTACAATTTGGTATCAGAGCCCTGGTTTGAGGAATTTGGATGAACCTCTGGGTGATTCCAAACTTATACTAAGGATCTGAACATATTTAAGAACTTAACAAAAAATGAAGACTTTTACTAGAGGAAAAACCTAGAGAAGCAGTGTGTACAATCGACCAACGCTCGAGCGGCAGTTTCCCAAAATACCTCAATTTATATTTTGAATAGTGCAGAGCAGACGTGTTTATATTATGAGCTGATAGGGGGTAGGCTAAGGAACCTTGCAGAGTTAGTGTGAAAATTTTGCCTGATTTATGATGCCTTAGCCTAGGAGTTCATCCCTTATGAGATTAAATTTGTCTTTATTATATGCTTAGTGTAAGCTACATAGTTGTACATAGTTAGGATTTTATAGCCTTAGAATGTCTAATTTAGCCTTTCTTCTTGTTCCTTGTTTGGTTGTGGATTTGAGGTAGGATCATTAATTTGAATGTATATCGAGTCTCGTACTATGTACAATTGGCATATGCGAAGCAAATAGCGAGGGCAGCGGAGATCTCGTGAGGCAGAGCAGTGCTGGGAGCAGTCTAGAGCTAGTGTCTAGATGTATGGTTGTGCTTTTAAGGAACCGGTAGGGCGAGTCCATAGCTGATGTGAGGAGGTAGAGTTCTTGGGGTCTCGAGGGTACGACTCGGGACAAATACGGATTAGTGTGGAAGGTAGTATTGGGCATGTACTACTGGAAGCATTGGATCCGTATGCGACTCGAGGAATAACCTCGAGGGACTAAAGAGCTTGTAGGGGTGTGAGTGTCAGTATTTGTGCTTTAGTCTGTTGCTGATAATTTTCTTATGTATTACAGTATGGTGGTTACCCGAGGTTCAGGCTCCAGCGACCCCGAGAGGCCGAGTGCCAGTGATGATGAGATCCGTATGATTGTTGTCGTAGAGGTGGCCGCAAAAACCGTAGAGGCTATCCCGGAGATGTTTGGGTCCGTCAAGATCATGTTGATTGAGAATTTTGATGGGCGCTATGTTGTTGTCACTGAGGTTGCTACTGTCGCAACCACCACAACTCTTATTGTTGTGAGACCGCATGGGGGTGATTCATTATGGTATCGAGAGTTCACCAACACGAAGCCATCTGAGTTTGATGGGACCCAGGATCTGATTGGTGATATGAAATGGATCTCTGACGTTAAGGGATGTTTGTATACCTGCTCCTGTCCGGAGAATTTGAGGGTTCGATTCGTATTGAACCTGCTTAGCTTGGGAGCGAAGGACTGGTGGAAGTTTGTAACGCCTGACTACACACTTGTAGAGAATGTTGCGATGACTTGGGAGAGGTTTACTGTGATGTTCAAGGATGAGTTTGTACATGCAGTTGAGTAGGAAAGGTTAGCCCAGGAGTTCCTATCTCTCAAGCAGAAGATAGAGACGGTGACTGAGAGCACCAGGATGTTTCATGAGACGGCTTTGTTCTGCCCTGAGCAGGTATCCACGGAGCAGGCTCGTGTGACTTGGTATTTGAGTATTCTGAGGAGGGATATGAGGGAGTTCATGGCGAACACCACGTATAGGACATTGGTTGAGTTTCAGACCAATGCCAGGAGGAGAGAAATCGAGCTGGAGACCCAGGCTAAGGAGGAGTGGGAGACCCAGGGGAGAGACAGGAGGCCAGTACAGTCGTAGCCGGCGACTAAACAGGTCAAGCCCGCTGATCAGAGAGCTGTTAGCAAAAAGGGCCACACTTGTGGGAAGTGTGGCAAGGGCACGAGGGACTATGTCGGTCTGGGTCGACTTGCTACCTGGGTGGCAAGGAGGGGCATATGGCTAGGGATTGACTTAAGGGATTTCGGGTTTGTTTCAACTGCAACCAGATAGGTCACGTGAAGGCAAATTGTCCTCAGATTACATCTAGGGCGGTTCAGAATCCTGTCCCAGCGACCCTGTGTATCACTGATGGCCGGGAAGGGAAGGCCGAGGCACCGAGGGCTCGGGGCAAAGCATTTCAGTTGACAGCAGAGGAGGCCCGTGCAGCTCCAGACGTCATGGCTGGTATGTGTGATATATATTTCTGTTGATTTATTTATGTTGCTGATATTATCTATTGTGTAGGTATTTTTCTTCTGAATTTTGTGTTTGTACTTGTGCTGTTTGACTCGGGTGTGATTCGATCATTTATGTCATCATCATTTTGTCGCGGTTTTAGTAATCCGCGAGATACTTTCAGCAGACTCTTGGGAGTCTCGATACCTGAAGAGCGTCCTGTCTCCACTACTGATGTCTACCGGGGTTATGTATTATAGATCTTCGGTGTTGGATATCCTATAGACCTCATCCCTATCATGATGGGAGATGTTTGTGTGATCGTGGGTATGGACTGGTTGAGCAGGTTTGGGGCTCTGATTGACTGTTAGTGTCAGCTAGTGACAGTTTGGGATCCTAGTGGGGGATTTCTGACTATCTATGGTGAGGGTACTAGATCAGGATCAACTTTCTGTTCTGCCGCCAGGGCAAGACAAAGTTTACAGCATGGGTGTATGGGTTATCTAGCATATGTAGTGGATACTCGGGTTGAGAAGAAGGGATTGACCTTTGTTTTTGATGTTCCGGTGGTATGTGACTTTCATGATGTTTTTCCCGAGGAGTTACCGAGTGTGCCTCCTGAGAGGCAGGTGGAGTTTCGAATCGATCTGATTTCGGGTGCGACACCGATCGCCAAGGCACCGTACCCTCTTGCACCTCCTGAGATGCAGGAGTTATCCTCTTCGCTACAAGAGCTTTTGGGAAAAGGGTTCATTAGGCCGATCTGTTCTCCTTGGGGAGCCCCGATTCTTTTTGTCAGGAAGAAGGTTGGTTCGCACCGGATGTGCATTGATTATCGGGAACTGAACAAGCTGATAGTGAAAAACCGTTACCCTTTGTCGAGGATTTATGATCTATTTAACCAGCTTCAGGGGACATCTTGGTTTTCCAAGATCAATTTGAGGTCTGACTATCATTAGATGAGGATACGGGAGGAGGATATTCAAAAGACGGCCTTTCGAACTCGTTATGAGCATTATGAGTTTGTGGTGATTCCCTTTCGGCTCACCATCACACCGACAACGTTCATGGACCTCATGAACCGGGTGGTAGGCCCATGTTGGATCGATCATTGATTGTTTTTATCAATGACATTCTGGTATATTCGAAGACTATGGAACAACATGAGGAGCATCTTCGAGAGATTCTTGGGGTTTTGAGAATGGAGAGGCTTTATGCCAAATTCTCCAAGGGTGACTTCTGGTTGCAAGAGGTTCAGTTTTTGGGAAACTTCGTCAATCAGTACGGTATCTTGGTCGACCCAGCCAAGATAGAGGTGGTGTTGCATTGGGAGGTACCAAGATCTCCATCTGAGATTAGAAGCTTCCTCGGATTGGCAAGTTTTATAGGAGATTCATCAAAGACTTCTCCAAGATTATTGTTCCTCTCACCAAGTTGACAAGGAAGGATGTTGCTTTTAGTTAGGGGCCTGAGCAGTAGGCATAATTCGAGACTCTTCGCCAGAGATTATGCGAAGCACTAGTACTTTCCCTCCCTGATGGAGTTGAGGATTTAGTAGTCTATTGTGATGCATCCATTGCAGGATTGGGTGATGTGTTGATGCAGAGAGGGCATGTGATAGCCTATGCTTCGAGGCAGGTGAAGCCTCACGAGGTGACATATCCTACTCATGATTTAGAGAGGGCATGTGATAGCCTATGCTATGGTCATGATTCCATTTGGGCTCACCAACGCACCAACCGCGTTCATGGATCTCATGAACCGCGTATGCAGACCGATGTTAGATCGGTCTGTGATAGTGTTCATCGATGACATCTTGGTCTATTCTAAGACTCAGGAGTAGCACGAGGAGCACCTGAGGGAGGTGCTAGAGACACTGAGGAGGGAGAAACTTTTCGCACAGTTCTCCAAGCGTGAGTTCTGGTTGCGGGAGGTGCAGTTCCTTGGACACCTCGTCAACCAGAAGGGTATACTAGTAGATCCGACCAAGATAGAGGCCGTGATGCAGTGGGAGGTCCCGAGGTCTCCATCTGAGATTCGGAGCTTCCTAGGTTTGGCAGGGTACTACATGAGATTCATCCAGGATTTCTCCAAGATAGCAGTTCCGCTCACTCGGCTGACCAGGAAGTCGGTGGCATTTCGCTGGGGGCCTGAGCAGCAGGCAGCATTTGAGACCCTCAGGCAGCGATTGTGCGAGGCACCGATTCTTACCCTCCCAGAGGGAGTGGATGACTTCGTAGTCTACTGTGATGCTTCGATCACAGGTATGGGAGCAGTGTTGATGCAGCGAGGGCATGTGATAGCGTATGCCTCTAGACAGTTGAAGCCTCACGAGGCTAACTATCCGACGCACGATTTAGAGCTGGGGGCAGTGGTGTTCGCCCTCAAGATTTGGAGGCACTACCTCTATGGGGTCCGTTGTACCATTTACAGGGATCACAAGAGTCTGAGGTACCTTATGGATCAGCCGAATCTAAACATGAGGCAACGTCGGTGGTTAGATGTGGTTAAGGACTATGATTGTGAAATCCTTTATCATCCGGGCAAGGCCAACGTAGTGGCCGACGCCCTGAGCCGCAAGGCGATGACGGCCCCGATCAGAGATATATGTCTGAGGATGACAATGATTACTCCGTTATTGGAGCAGATTAGAGAGGCATAGGTTGAGGGCCTAAAAGAGGAAAGACAGAAGTGCGAGAGGATCGTGGGCCGAGTAGCTTCTTTCGATTATGACAGTCGAGGATTGTTGACCCTTCATGGGAGATTTTGGGTGCCGTACTGGGGAGGAGTATGGCAGGTTTTGATGGATGAGGCCCACAAGTCTCGGTTCTCCATCCACCTAGGGGCGACGAAGATGTACAGAGATCTTCGACCCGATTATTGGTGGCCCTGCATGAAGCGAAACGTAGCTTGGTACGTGGAGAGATGCCTGACCTGCAGGAAGGTCAAGGCAGAGCACCAGAGACCCCACGGAAAGATGCATCCGTTAGACATTCCCGTGTGGAAATGGGAGGATATCACTATGGATTTTGTTACTAAGCTTCCCAGGACTGCACGTGGAGTTGATTCGATTTGGGTCATAGTGGATCGGTTGACGAAGAGCGCATTTCGTACCGATCCAGGAGAGCATATCGGCCGAGAAGTTAGCCGATATTTATGTGCGAGAGGTTGTGGCACGTCATGGAGTGCCTGTTTCAGTAGTATCAGATCGAGACGTCCGGTTTACTTCCAGGTTTTGGAAGCGGTTCCAGGACGAGATGGGGACTCGTCTCCTTTTCAGCACCGCTTTCCACCCTCAGACGGACGGGCAGAGCGAGAGGACGATTCAGACTCTCGAGGACATGCTTCGGGCATGTGTCCTAGATTTTGGTGGCAGTTGGGATACGAACCTTCCATTAGCGGTATTTTCGTATAACAACAGTTACCACTCCAGTATAGACCGGCCTCCCTTTGAGATGCTCTACGGGAGGAAGTGTAGGACCCCAATATGTTGGGGCGAGGTCGGTCAGAGAGTCATGGGGAGCATTGAAGTGGTGCTTAAGACCACAGAGTTGATACAGCAGGTCCGTAGCCGGCTCCAGACTGCTCAGAGTCGGCAGAAGAGTTACGCCGATAGGAGGCGTTTTGATTTGGAGTTCCAGGTAGGCGATATGGTCCTCCTGAAAGTGTCACCCTGGAAGGGTGTCATCAGGTTCCGGAAGAGGGCCAAGATGGGCCCCAGATTCATTGGTCCCTTTAGGGTTTTGGCCCGGGTAGGTCGAGTTGCTTATCGGTTAGATCTTCCAGCAGAGCTTAGCCATGTCCACAACACTTTCCATGTGTCTCAGTTACGGAAGTGTTTGGTGGATGAGTCAGCAGTTGTACCGTTGGAGGATATTCAGGTTGACAGCAGCCTAAATTACATCGAGAGACCAGTTGCGATCTTGGATCGGAAGACGAAGACCTTGAGGAACAAGGTGGTTCAGCTAGTGAAGGTGCAGTGGCAGCATCGGAAGGGTTCATAATGGACATGTGAGACCGAGGAGGAGATGAGGGAGCATTATCTGGAGTTATTTTCAGATTCAGTAGCAGCAGACTTCGAGGACGAAGTCTGAGATAAGTGGGGGAGAGTTGTAACGCCCCGTTCCTGGTATGCATTTAAAACATTATTTTTCTTTTTTATTTTAGAAGATAATCGACGAGTCAGTGGCCCTAACTCGTCGAGTAGCAGCGAGTTAGCACGTGGAGTAGGCATGGCGACTCGACGAGTCCATATTCCAGACTCGGCGAGTCTGCCAGTCTGGATGAAGCCCTAATTTTAGGGAGTGTACCCTATTTAAACACCATTATAGCCCCAAACCAGTCTCCTTCACCTCTCAGAGACTTATTCCCGAAACCCTAGCCTCCTTGAAGTGTGTGTGAGTGATTTTTGCCCTTGTGAAGGAATCTTGGTGCATTGTTGAGCAAGAAGAAGAAGGAGAAGGTAGAAGAACTCAAGGAAGAAGAAGTAGATCCAGATTATACTCCTCTTTGGCCATCCTTTCTGGTAATAAAGCTTTCATCTTGGTTATTGTATTGCTAGATCTAGTTTGTCCCCAAATTGATGGTTTTGAGCTCAAAAACCCCAAATCCCTAGTGATGAAGCTTTGTAATCAAGCCATATCTCGGATCTAACCTCTCTTGAGTTCCAGGAGCTCAAGAAAGCCACCTTTTGGCAGCCATGGCCTTGTTCTAGACAAGTAACCCCCATTATAGCCAAGTTTGAGTGTTATTGCTTCATTGCATCATAGATACACGTAAAGTTAGCAACTTTACGTGTTCGGATTGTCCCAGAAACCCAGATCTATGAATTGAATGCACTGAAACTGATTAGAATCGACTGAATAGAAACTGCATGCAAAGGACTCGACGAGTCGTTCTTCGGACTCGGCGAGTCCGGTCGCGAGTCTTAGATTCCCTATTCAGTAGTAGCAAGTCCGTTAGTGAGTGGAGTAAAGACTCAGTGAGTTAAGAGATGGATTTGAGTGTAGAGGGACTCGGCGAGTCTACACCCTGACTCGGCGAGTCCAAGGCAATATCCTTACCCGTAAGAACAGACTCAACGAGTTGTTCATACAACTCGGCGAGTCGGATGAAGGTTGGCAGGATATCAGTAAAGAAGGAGAACTCGTCGAGTTTTGGTTAAACTCGACGAGTAGAGTCGGGAAGGGGAGTAGAAGGAAAGATAGGGACTCGACGAGTTGGCGGCCCAACTCGGCGAGTCAGGTCAACGGATTGTTGACTTTGACCAGGGGGTAAAATAGTCATTTTACCCAAAGATTAGCTATCAGTGTCTGATTAAGTGTCTTTTGGGAATTGTAGCCGGTGAGTTATCGGAGCAGCAGTGAGACAGTTCCCGAGCAGCATTTCAGCAGCCAACTTTACGAGGTGAGTTTTTCCTTCTAGTAGGAACGGGTCTACGGCCACAATGCCGACCCGTTTAGTTAGCAGTAGTTCCGGACTACAGTCCGATGCAGTAGTTCAGTATGCTTGGTGTCTTTGTGATGCAGGCATGGTATGTGTTATGTGTTCCGGACTATGGTCCGATGCAGTATGCAGTATATGTGTTCATATTATATGCTATGATTATGTTATGCTTTGTTCAGTCAGTTCCGGACTTCGGTCCGATGCAGTGGGCAAGGCCTTAGTCAGTTCCGGACTTCGGTCCGATGCAGTGGGCAAGGCCCTAGTCAGTTCCGGACTTCGGTCTGATGCAGTGGGCGAGGCCCAGTATCTGCTTTATATGTTATTGTATGGTATGTGGTAGTTTGGGGGAGCTCACTAAGCTTCGTGCTTACAGTTTCAGTTTTGGTTTCAGGTACTTCAGCTAGCAAAGGGAAGGGCTCGGGATGATGGCATGGCACACACCACAGTTTTAGCCTGGGAGTTAGACTCTGATATTTTGATATGATCTTGACACTAATTTCGATTTGATAAATTTATTATGACATTTTGAGACACATGATTCATGGTTTTATCTTTTAATATTTGATATTATGGTTTATGAAAGTTTTCAAACAAAAAATTTTGGGTTGTATTTTTGGGATATTACACCTACCGGTTGGAGCTACCGGAGGAGCTGAGGCAGATCCATGATACCTTCCATTTTTCCCAGCTGAGGAAGTGTATAGCCGATGACGCGGCTGTGGTTCCCTTGGAGGACATTTAGTTCGATCATTGTCTGCATTATATGGAGAATCCTATATCCATTTTGGACCGGAGAGTGATAACCTTGAGGAACAAGGTTGTGAACTTGGTCAAAGTTCAGTGGCAGCACCGTAGAGGTTCGGAGTGGATGTGGGAACGTGAGTGCGAGATGCGTGAGCAATACCCTGAGTTGTTTCCAGAGGACGACTTCGATGGCGAAGTTTGAATTTAGTGGGGGAGAATTGTAACATCCCGAAATAAGGTACACTTTATCATTCTTTGAATCTTTATCAAAAGTGTTGCATTTGGTCCCTAATAGAAAAAGTTAGCAAAAGAGGTTGTACGCGGGGCGTACATATGAGTATGCTTAGCGTACTCATGCAGCCTGCATGGTCGCGGAGAGCCAGCTAGTACGTTGGGCGTATTAGCTCAGGTGTAAAACCCTAATTTTAAGGGTTGCCCCTATTTAAGGAACATTATGGCTTCATTTCTAGCCACCATTATCAGCCCCCAACCCTCCCATAAACCCTAATATCGTGTGTGTGTGTGTGTGTGTTATTGCCAGTTTTGAGTGTGCTTGGCTCTTGTAGTTGAAGAAGGAGGTTAAAAAAGAATAAGAAGGTGCTAGCAAGCTTGAAGATCCAGAAACTTCCCACCTTTGTGCATCATTTTCAGGTATAAAGCTTATACCTTGGCTAGTGTTCTTCTAGATCTCTTTGGTTTAAGATTTATGAACTAAAAGTCCCCAAGTTTGGAACTTTTTGATTTTGGGACTCTCCAGAGGGATTAAGCTGTCCTTTCATGCATATTAAGGCATCTAGATTGATAAAAATGCTTGCTTGATCTTCCCCTTTGGCTCATGCATGAGTAAAGTATATTAGAATGGATGAAGTGATACTTTGGGCCTTTCCTAGCTATGAAATGGCTTAAAGCCCACGACTTTATGGATTAAGAGGCCTTAAATTAGTCAGATCTGTAGTTGGGTTGTTTGTCTTAAAGCATTAAGACACCAACTTAGTGGATTTGGAGACTGATGGAGTACGTCGGGCGTACTCCTGATTCCTCCCTGATACATGCTGACCTAGTTGTACGCCCAGCGTATGGAGTGGTACGCTTAGCATACGCGTTGAGGGTTGACTTTTGTTGACTTTGACCCTTGGTCAAGTTTTAGGGTTTTTGGACCATGGGATGGGCAAAATGGTCCTTTTTCCCTTAGAAGCTTTAACTGATGGATTTAGACTCGTAAGTGAGTTTTGAACCTTAATTATTAATTAGGGTTAGTTGTTTTGTTGACTAGACGGAGTCTAGATCCGACAGTTCGGGTGCGAGATTTTTCGTGTCATCAGTATCGGGTGAGTCTCCTCACTTACTCTTACCTGTATGGTAGGATAGATGTAATGTGATGACCAGTTGGGTTTAGGTGTTATGTATGCTATGATAATTATATGTGACTGAGCCTGCCGATAGCCAACCAGGGTTGCTGATAACCCATCGAGTGTGCTGTTAGCTCACCGGGGCTGTTGATAGCCCTAGGGTTGCGGATAACCCATAGCTGCTTATTTATGTTGTGTTATATGTGGTATATCGGGGAACTCACTAAGCTTTGTGCTTATAGTTGTTGATTTATATGTGGCAAATACTTCACAGGACCGCGGGAAGACGAATTTCTGAGTGTACACACGCGCTGGGGAATTTATGTTGTGAAACTATGATTTTTGGTAATTTAAAAATGAAAATTTTGGTCTAAAATTTGAGGATTTACACTCCAATATTGGAGCATAGATGAAGAAGGGCGTTGCGTCTTAGTGGTTTGGTAACAACATCAACGAGCTGATCGGTCAAGTTGCTGTGCAAAACTCTTAGCGAACCGTTAGCCACCTTTTCACAAACAAAATGGTAATCTAAGGCAACATGTTTCATGCGAGAATGGTACACTAGGTTGGCACACAAGTAGGTTGCACCCGTGCTGTCACTAAACAATGTAGTTGGATGAGATCTTTTGATGTCAAGATTATTGAGTATGTGTTCTACCCAAGAAGCTTCAGATGTAGCATTGGTGAGAGATTTATATTCAGCTTTTGTCGAAGATATGGAGACCGAATTCTGTTTTGATGAATGCCAGGAAATGATGTTTGACCCAAGATATAAAGTGTATGCGGTTGTTGAAGGTCCGCCATTAGAAATTCCTCCCCAATCCAAGTATGAGAATATTGATAGATCAAGAGGTGAGTTGTGCCTATGAAATAGACCATGATGAATCGTACCCGTCAAGTAACGTAGAACTTTCTTTAAAGCTTCCCACTGAATTTGAGTAGGCGAGTGCATAAACTGAGATACTTTATTGATGGAAAAAGCAACATCTGGCATGGTAAGGCTAAGTATTGTAAAGAGCCCACGAGTTTCCGATAATGTGCAGATCAACTTGCGGTAAGTCATCCATGGGAGCAAGAACCACTAAAGAGCTTAAAGGAGTTGCCACCTCTTTCGCACCATCCATATGAAATTGACTAAGAAGGTCTTGAATGTGGCGATGTTGGGATAGAACCAATCCATTAGGTGTATGAATGACTTCAATTTCGAGAAAATGATGGAGAGAACCTAGATCTTTGATTGAGAAATGATTTGCAAAAGTGTTGATGAGGTGGGAAACGAAGTCAGAATTGTTACGGGTAAGGATGATATCATTCATATAGACCATAAGGAAACATGTCACCCCCTCTTGAGTATATATAAAAAAAGAGGCGTCATCATGAGATTTATGGAGGCTAAAACCAAGAAGAAATGAGGTTAGCTCCATGTACCAAGCCCGAGGGGATTTCTAGAGACCATAAATTAACTTTCGAAGCTTACACACATGATTTGGGACTTGGGTATGAGTAAAGTTAGGTGGTTGTGTCATGAATACCTCCTCATTGAGAGTGTCGTGGAGGAAAACATTATTAACATCCAATTGTCGGAGGGGCCAATTGTTACCAAGGGCAATGGAATGAATAATACGAATGATTACCGGTTTAGTTATCGGGCTAAACGTTACAAAGTAGTCATTTCCATATTGTTGATGTAACATCCCAAGATGAGGTACTTCTAATTTTGACCCTATATTTGAAGAATATTGCATTTTGGCCCCTGAAGTTGAGAATGAGTGAAAAAGGGCCCATTGCGGCATTTTGGTAATTTCAGACTTTTGGGAGTACGCTGAGCGTACTAGATCGCGCCCTAGTATGTTGGGCGTACATCTCGTACGCAGGGCGTATGCACAGGATATCCAAACCCTAATTTTTAGGGTCCTGGCCATATATAAACACCATTATAACTTCATGCTTCATATCCTCAGTAGTCCCCCTCTGTAAAAAACGCCTTCAAGCAACCCTAAGTGAGAAAAGTTCATTTTCAAGCCCTTAAGAGTGTTTTGGAGGTGTGTTGGAAGAAAAAGAAGGTGGTGAGAAGAGCTTGGAGCTTAGAAGCATTTCGGATCTGAGATTCCCTCCATGTTTGCAACCTCCAGGAGGTATAAAGCTTGTAACTTTATCACTCCATCTTGTAAATATATACATTTCATTCCATTAAGTTACTTTTTGTCCTAAAATGGTGATTCTTTAGCATAGCATGTTCTTGACCCAATAACTCGTCCTTTTAGACCTTAGGAAGGGTATTAAGTCATAAAAATGTGGTCTTAATGGTTAGTTTTGCTCCATGCACTCTTTAGAGGTCTGAATGCATTAAGATGTTGTACTTTGGGGTATTGGGCACTTTGGGGGAACTCAATAAGCTTTGGCTTACTATTTTTAATTTATTGTTTCGGGTACTTCTGCTGATCGCGGGAAAGCGAAGGCATGACCATACACATCCTCTGTTTATGGTTTTATGATTTTGGGATACTCTGATATGGATAAAAAATTTGGGAACAATGATTTTGTAAACATTTTATGACTACGGTTTGTTTTTAAAAGTTTAAATTTGTTGTGATTTTTGAGTTGTTACAAGTTGGTTCCAGTCTCAAACTAAGGAAATACAAAGGTTTTAGAAATGATTTTCAAAATAGTTTTCAAAAAAAATTAATCAAGAGAGGATGCGATGTGTACGATCAATTAAGGCCAGTAAGTAGACCCCAAATTACCACATAGTTATTCGATATTGTGATATGTTAGAACATCATGTTAGTGATAGGCTAGGGATCTTCAGGAATTGCATGATAGAAATTGTCTGATTATATGATGCATGATAGCCTAGGGTTTTCCTTATATGAAATTGACATCATTACTGTAGTTGCTTACTGTATGCATCAAAATTGTACATAACTAAGATTTTATAGCCTGAGAATGTTTGATTTAGCCTTATTTCATGTTCCTTGTTTGGTTGTGGGCTTAGGGTAGAATCAAGTATTCTACTGTCTATAGGATCCAGTGTTATGTATGATTAGCATACACGAGTGTTGCAGGGTTGATGGAAGTTTCATGGATGAGTTATATGGGGTTAGCCGATAATTTGAGGGATGTCTAGCCTTTCTATAGGAAGTGATAATAGGGTGTATGTGTATTCCATTGAATGTTGTTAGGGTTGTTGTGATGATCCCCTGAGATAAATACGGGTAGGTGTGGAAGGTAGTATTGGGCCCATACTACTGGAAGCACAGGACCCATACGCGTAGCAGGGAAGTTACAACCCCTAGGGTTTTGTTGGATATGGTTCCTATGGTATGATATACGTGTAATCTGATATCTCCTTGGTTTATTTTCAGTATGGTGGTTACGAGCCGATTTGAGACAGGATCCGAATCAGGAGCCGGGACAGGTGGCCAGGATGGGTCAGGATTGACTGAGGATCGGGTTAGGGAGATCATTTGTGAAGAGGTTGTTTCTATTGTCTGGGGGCAGATACTAGAGTTGTTTTGGTCTATCAAGACCCTTATGATGGAGTTCTTCGATGACGATATGTTACACTTTCAGAGCAGTTTTATGAGTTGTTCCGCTCGAGATATGTTACGTTGGTCAAGCGGGAGAGGCTGGCCCAAGAGTATTTGGACCTAAGGCAGGGGACTGATTCGGTGATGGAGATCACCAAGATATTTACAGAGAGCTATGTTTTGCCCTGAGTTTGTTGCTTCTGAGCAAGCTCAGATGACTCGATACTTGAGCATGATCAAGACAGACATCCGCCACTTTGTGTCTACCCAACGCTATCGATCACTTCTTGATTTAAAGGAGGCCGCGAGGCGGCGTGAGTTGGAGATGGAGCTCCATAAGAGGGAGCAGAGGCAGGTCCCGGCGCAGTCGCAACCTCCGCCAAAGCGGTTCAAGGCCGTTGATGTCAGATCTGGGAGTCAATGATGGGTTTTGAGCATTCTAACAACCTTAAGGTGCACATACAACCCTAAATGCTTTGGATCTATGTTTTCTCTAATTATATATGCAATTTGTTTTTCCAAAGCATTGTCCTAACTAGCAAACAAAACATGGGTACTTGTATAACAAAACTAGTTAGATGACATACCTTTTCTTGTAGCTTGATTCCTTGGACCTTTAAGAGCCTAGCACCCTAAATGTGATGCCTCAAATGCTTCACACAACACCACCAACCATGGAGGACTTGAGAGAGAATATCTTGCACACAAAAATCGGCTATGCTCTTCCAAAGATCACTAGGGTGCCGATTTTAGTAGCCTAGGGGCTTCTTATATAGTGTGACAAAATTAGGGTTACTCCATGTATATCCTAATATGCATGACCTTCCATATTCCTTAGGATCCATGGGTTTAAACCTCCATGGAGAATCCATGGGTTGTCACATTGGTTTAGCCCAACTTAAAGAATTATGGATCCTTGGCCCACATTATAAGAATCAATGATTTACACAATCAATCCCCATATATTTAATTAGTCTCTTTTGATCACTAAATTAATTCCCAATTAATTTTTGACCAATACTAATTAAATGATATAATTTCATATTAATATATTATAACTTATAATATATTAATAAATCATAAATAACCTCTTCTCAAATGTCCATCCTTCTGATTGTTTTGGTGCCATGCAACCCAGATGGACCATGCTACTCTCGGGTCAAGTACATACCAAATATAGTTATGGACTTAGACACCTTATCCAACAGTCTCCCACTTGGATAAGTCTAATAACTATAGCTGCAAGTATGACCTCAAACACCGACTAGCAATCGTAGCTCTTAAAAGCCTCTATCGAACTGTGACGCGCCATTTTAGATAAGTGATCATATAGTCCTCTGTTCTTAAGATATCAGCCGGACAAATACATGGAACATAGTCATTCTTATTGTCTAGCATTTGTTTCCCGATTTCCGATTTGTTTGACATAGAAGTTAATCGAACACATCAATTGAGTTCTGACCTGGCCCGACACATAGGTCAAAACAAAATCATCGAGGGGCCCAAGATATCACTTTTAATCCTCCAAGAACTAAAAGGAACAGATAAACTTCGACAGTATATACTTGTACTAACTATTTGTTAAATCATACACAATAGTGCGTTTTATAACATCAAGTTACTAATGCGGTTTCACACTATCAATGTACAACCAAATCATAGTCAACAACTCATATATCTTGGTTTGAAGACTTTATATGATATTATCGTCTCACGATCACTCGAGATAAATTCCATGAAGTGATACAAATGAACGTGGGTTTGATCCAATACTCAGACCTTATGAGCACTCATGAATGTTGTAGCAAACTTTGCTATGTCTAATACACTTCAGACAATCTACAAGCCAAATTCACGACAGTCTTGCTTTAATACCTACTTCCAAAGTATGATTGACTGTGGATAGTTGGAATGATATAATTATTTTGGAAGTCAAAACATGCAAAATGAAACAATAGTAAATGATTGACACAAGATAGTAACATTACTTATAAAATAAAAAAACACATTTTATTTAATCATCAAATGTCAATTACATTTCAACTATTACAAGTTTCAAAACTATCTAATCATTAAAACTAATATCGTCCTTCAGCCTGATGCGCCTCGCATGCTGTAAGTGCTTAACCCTACTCAGTCCCTTCGTGAGGGGATCTGCTGGGTTCTCCTATGACGATACCCTCTTTGCTACGAGGAGTCCTTCTCCTGTTCGATGTCTTATGAAGTGATATTTTCTTTCAATGTGCCTGGATCTGCCATGATCCCTTGGTTCCTTGGCTAAGGAAACCGCACTCTCGCTGTCACAGAAAATCTCCATAGGCTCCTTTATAGCAGGTACAACTCCAAGGTCTCCGATGAATTTCTTCAGCCATATCGCCTCCTTCGCCGCCTCGCTTGCTGATATGTACTCTGATTCGCAAGTTGAATCAGCTACTGTCTCCTGCTTGGAACTTTTCCAAGTAATTGCTCCTCCATTCAGGGTAAATATGTGACATCCCCATTTTCACGGCCATAAAAGACCAATTTTGTTTATGCTTGTTTAAAAATCCGAGTAACATTTTAAAGAAAAGTGTTGCGGAATTTGTTCCCAGAAAAACATGATAAATACGTTATCAAAGCATTTTCGAATAAATGTATTTTTATTCATTTTAAAACATTGGGATGTCATCGTCAATACATAAACATAAGCATAAACAGAACTTACATTCATTATCACTAGTGATTTATATCTCCTTAATCTCTCAGTGTAATGTAACTTCATATCGACACCTGCGATACAAATAATCTGAGTGGGTCAGGTTGGGAAACCTGATGACTACATAGGGATTTCAATCCCACAATTTTATATCATATATATTTTAGATCTCACAAAATATACAATTTCCCCACATATAATCAACTCTTACCCCACCCCGTCAATCCTCACAACGAGACTATCCATACTCTCGAACCTTAAATTTTACCTCTTACTCCCGGATCTAATCCATGCTCTCGGATCAATATTGGTACCCATTCCATACTCTCGGATTAGGGACAATTGTCTACGTCCAAATCCATACTCCCGGATTAATGACGAATAACTATGTCATGTCCATACTCCCGGACTAAGGACAATTGACTCTTTCTTAATCCATACTCCCGGATTAATGACAATTGACAAAGTCCAATCCATACTCTCGGACTAGAGACGAATAACTATGTCTAATCCATGCTTCTGGATCAAGGACATGTTTAAGGGTTCAATTCTCCGTGTATATCTCACTCGTACTCATAAGGAAGTACTACCCGATATTTCCTCATAATTAATTTAGGTTTACTCTTTATCCTAAATCATCATATATTATTAGCTATGCTCTTTAACACGTATTTCAGGAAACATCAAATAATTCGCACATAAACATATATTTAATACTTCAATCAATACTTGTATTAAAATCATGTTCATGAAGGGGACTATGCACTCACTTGTTAAGGTGGTGATTCCGAACTTAGACAGCGCCTCGCTTCTATTAATTTATTTTCGTTCGACGAAACCTAGTATCATTACCACTAGATTTAGTCTAATATTCATTGCGACTAATTATTAGTCTAGATTCATCATGAACTCAGAGTCTACATAATGATCTATCAAGAAAGGATCAGCCAGGCAGGACAGTTGGGATGCATGACCATTTCGGCATATAGCTTTTCTGAAATCCAACAACCAAACCCAACGTGACCATTCTAGACACCTCTCCCGTAAGTAGTTCAATCAGTATAACGACTTTGAATCACTGAAAAATCTTATCTATAAGTTCATAATAACGATATTATATTTAAATATAAGCTATATTTAAGGTAGGGTATGTGTATCTCACTTACAGCGGGTTTTGCTAAAAACCGAGCTTTACACGGGCAGAGCTTCTGAGCCGAAAGCTCTTCTTCTCGGAGATTTCCGGCGTTCTGGGACTTGCTTCTAACACCTTGGAGGTGCTAGGGAAAAACGTTGAAGGTTTGGGGGTATTTGGGAGAAAAGAAGGGGAGAGTTGTGAAGAAAATGGGAGATTTGCACCTCTATTTATAGGCTGAGTTCGGTGCGAACGCAACGCGTTCCCTAGACGAATTATTAGTCTAGATTCATCATTAACTCAGAGTCTACATCATGATCTATCAAGTAAGGATCAACCAGGCAGGACAGTTGGGAGGCATGATGTGACATCCCCTAATTTCTCGGCCAGAAAAGACCGATTTAATTTATGCTTTTTCAAATAAAATCAGAGAAATCTTTTTAAAAAATATTGCGGAATTGGTCCCCAATAGAAAATATGATAAAAGTTTGTCAACACCTTTCTTTAATAAATATATAATCTCAATTCATATCAAAACCTCGGGATGTCATGTTCCGATACAGATCAAAAGCATAAACAAGACATTATAAGCCTTTCAACAGTTATTTACAACTACTGGCCTATAATCCAAAAATCTCTCATCATCCTCCGACTATGCTCGGGGTCCACTACCTGTAACATAAAACGCTGAGTGGGTCAGGCTTGGGAGCCTGGTGAGCATATAGGGTTTTCAACCCACAGTAATAATAAACTTATTAAGTTCATCAATCAACAATAACCCTGATTACTCATTTCCCGTTATCCTCACTTTACGTCCCTAAACACTTATCACAAGGGACCTAGCCTAAAGAATATCATCGGGATGGACACTACTGCTAAGGGGTTTCCTCAGCCATACATGTCCTAAAGGCAACCATGAGGGGGATGGAGTACAACGAATGAACACCCAAGTTCATTAACACCTACAGGTTGCGGGCCTGCTAGCGTTTCCACTGGACTGTCTAGAAAGTCCGTGGTCGTCATCCAAACTCCGCTAGATGACTGGATCACAAATCACATCGAGGCCTCTCATCATTATATCTCATCACACATCAACTATCTACCCATGTTTTACCTAACATATTTGTAGATAAAAATACATATACAGTTTAAAACTTGTATAAAACATCAATTCAACAGTCACCTCAATTAAACAATTAATATAATTACACGTAGCACGTATTTTATATAAAATACTTCATATCTAGGTGTAAGATGAAGGTGACTATACACTCACTTGATTTGATGAAAATCGGGCAGCAATTTGTTTCCTAAAACGTTCGTTTCTAATAAAACCGGGAGTTTTATTCAGAAACCGGGCTCTACGAGGGTCGGGCTTCGAAACCGAAAAGATAAATTTTTCGGGCTTCTCGGGCTCTTCGTGGCGTATTCCGGGGGTTATAATCGATACCGGGGCTTTGGGGGATGTTAAAACGAAGAAAATATGAAGAAAGGGGCTAAAAGTGACAAAATTCAAAAAGTAACCGAGAAGGCTCTCAAGCCCTCTATTTATAGGGGTCCGAAGTCGGCTTAAGGAGGAGAGGAGTCAGCATGCGAGGGCAGGTGGCATCAGGACCGAAGGCCATGCAGCAGCAGCTGGGCGAGGGTGCGCAGGTGGCTCGCACGTGATCTGCGAATGCGAGGGGCTCGCTGGCAGCTCCTGATTGGACCGAAGTCCGGGTCCGAGGTGGGTGGCTCGTGGCTTCTGCGAGGCTCGGATGCACGAGGGAAGGGGGCACGCGTCGCCTTCTCACTGGACCACTTCGGATGACTCAGCATAATTTCGGACACGTGTTGGATGCGAGGCGAGGACACGTGGCCGAAGTCCACGTATGCGAGATTTCTCGGTTTTGGGGATTTTTCTCGATTTTCGCGCCAAAACTTCTAAAATCCATAACTTTCGCATACGAGTTCCGTTTTTGACGTTCTTTATATGCACGTGTAGGTAAAGTTATGCTCTACAACTTTCATTTAGACTTTGTCGGCTAATTTTGACCTTAATTTTTATATTATTATTTTTAACAGACCGGGACAAGAAATCCATTAAAAATTCATAACTTCTTCATCCGACGTCCGTTTTCGTCTGTCTTTTTACCGTTGTGCTACTATTGACGCGACCTTTGATTCTCGTTTAGGTCGTGTCGGCTAAAAATCACTCGATCTAAAATTCGAGTTTTTAGATGTCTACTGCTAAGCTGAAACTTCGAAAAATCATAACTTCCTCGTACGAAGTCAGATTTGGGCGTTCTTTTTATACCTACTCTCGGTTGAACGAACACTACGAGTTTCGTTTAGATCACTAAGGCCAAAAAGCAGTTTATCAAAAACTTACTTTTTACGACATTCGGCACCGTACCGGTTTGTCACGAAACTTCGACAGGTCATAACTTTTTCGTTATAACTCGGATTTCGGTATTTTTTATATCTCCGTAATCCTTGTCACGCCCACTACAAGTTTCTTAATAGATATCGGCTTTATCTAATATTTATTTTTGACGCTCATTTTTATTCTTAATTAATTAAACCCTAATAATTAAGCATAAAACACATAATTCACATAATATTCACATAATTCCTTTTCATTTCTTCAAAATGAGTTACAAAGGTTACACATGACCATTTCGGCATATAGCTTTTCTGAAATCCAACAACCAAACCCAACGTGACCATTCTAGACACCTCTCCCGTACGTAGTTCAATCAGTATAACGACTTTGAATCACTGAAAAATCTTATTTATAGGTTCATAATAACGACATTATATTTAAGTATAAGCTATATTTAAGGTAGGGTACGTGTATCTCACTTACAGCGGGTTTTGCTAAAAACCGGGCTTTACGCGGACAGAGTTTCTGAGACGAAATCTCTTCTTCTCGGAGCTTTCCGGTGCTCTGGGACTTGCTTCTAACACCTTGGAGGTGCTAGGGAAAAACCTTGAAGGTTTGGGGGTATTTGGGAGAAAAGAAGTGGAGAGTTGTGAAGAAAATGGGAGGTTTGCGCCTCTATTTATAGGCTGAGTTCGGTACGAACGCAGCGCGTTCCCTAGATGAACGCCCACGTGTCGCCATCTTGTTCCAAGCCGTGGGGAAGAAGGTGTGGCCCAGATTGCGCCACGTGTCACTCACAGATTACCCCAAAAACTATTTATCTTCTAAAATCCGTAACTTTCGCATACGAGCTCCGTTTTTGACGTTCTTTATATCCACGCGTAGGCGCCAACATGATCTACAACTTTCATTTAGACTCCATCAGCTAATTTTGACTTTATTTTTAAAGTTATATTTTAACAGGCCGGGACAGGAAAAGTCCGTTAAATATTCATAACTTCTTCATTCGACGTCCGTTTTCATCTGTCTTTTTACCGTTACGCTACTATTAACGAGATCTCCAATTCTCATTTAGGTTGTGTCAGCTAAAAATTGCTTGATCTAATATTCAAACTCCGGGTTGTGTACTGTTGATCTGAAACTTAAAAAAATCATAACTTCCTCATACAAAGTCAGATTTGGGCGTTCTTTTTATGCACGCTCTTGGTTAAACGTATTCTACGACTTTTGTTTAGCCACTAAGGCTAAAAATTGCTCTATCGAAAAATCACTATTTACGTCGCGCAGTGTCGTGCCGGTTTTGTCGCGAAACTTTGACGGGCCATAACTTCTTCGTTATAACTCGGATTTCGGCGTTCTTTATATGTACGGAACCCTTGTGACATATTCTACAACTTTGTTAAGATTATTTATTCTAAAAATCTTTTGTCGAAAAGTCGTTTTCGACACTTATTGTCTGTAAATTGACTAGCCCGGATCTGCGGACGTTACAATTATCTCCCCCTTAGGATGATTACGTCCCGGAATCATCAACGAAACAGGGATTGTATAATGAGTCCATAAGTTATCTCTTAATTCCTAGGTAATAACCGTATCTTCTATGTTTCTTTTAATGAGTATCTAACTCCTGATCTCCTTGACTGAAGGCGATGCTCGATCTAGCACCCGCTCTCTATCTCATGTTAGACTCCCAGTTATGACCTTCAAGTCACAATCTCGATCCTTATTGGAGACTCCTTATTCTTCTTAACAAACTTAAGATAAGTTATTTGATTTCCACAATAGACCGGTAGGTCACGTTCTAATGACCTCTCATCGTATGTTGCAACGCTTAGACTCAGGTCTCTTAGAGTCAAATTCCAGAACGGAATATACCTTCCTTCATGTCCTATTGCGATATAATCACCTTTTAGTATGTAGCACTTCTAGCTACAAGTTTCTTACTTTAACAGTGATCGCGATACTTTTACTGACGGCTTCGATCATCTTTCATTTTGTCTCAAGTCAGATGTGACATCGAACTTAGTTCTCTGAACCACATAACATATTCGTCTTAGTCGGACTCGATTTGATATGACCTTTAGGGTCGAAATGACAATAATTTTCTTAATCATTACCGAAACAATGGTAATGACATACATGAACAAAACGAAATCAATTACTAGCTCCTTGGTAACCTTGTGACTTTCCCTGATCCAAGTTCGAGTCTTGTGCTTCCAGTAGTATAGGCCTCTACTACCATTCACACCTTCTCATACTCGTCCCAAGTATTGTCCATCAGTTTTTCCAAGTCACCATTCAATAATTTCACATAATCATTTAACATATCAGATAACATAACAAAGCTGTATATTATTTCTTGAAACGATTACATAGGTGTTCAAGTTCTCCCTATACTATTCCTCTAACAGGCTACACCACGTGGTACTACCTACATGGCTACTTCGTATCTCGATCTTGGGATATAAAATCCTTATTCCCGATTCCTTGCATTGTCAACTTCTTCGTCAAGGATCATTTGAAATGCTCTTGCCTTTGGCTTTGACGGTACGTTTGGCTTTGTAGCTTCTTCTCTCCTTGGGCAGTCTTGTTTGAAGTGTCCTTCTTCACCACACTTAAAGCAGACTTCTCTCTTGGTTGTGCATTTGTTGTCGTAATGACCAGTCTTCCAGCATTTGAAGCAGGTCATCTCTTTAGAGCATCTCCCAATGTGCTTTCTTCTGCACTTATCACACCATTGTGCTCCTTCTTCAAACTTCTTCGAACCAGACTTCGGGAATTTTCTCTTCTCGTCGGACCTTGTGGATCCTTCAAACTTTCTCCTCTCGCCAACTTCAACCTTGCTGGCGGCTCTTCCCTTGATCATATCTTCAACAGACTTGGCAGCCCAGATAGCTGCCTCTAGAGTAGGTGCCTGACGTACTGGCACTGTGTACTCCCATGAAAGTCCTTTTGCGTACTTGTTTATTTATGTCAGCTCATCTAGGACAAGACGCAAGGCAAACTCCATCTTCTCTGTGAAGTTGTTGGTGTATTCATCAATGGACATGCTTCCTTTCTTCAAAGTCAGGAATTGGTTTTCTAGCTCGATTAGATTTTGGGCTGAGTAATACTTGCGCTTGAAATGCACCAAAATTTTTGCCCAAGTCGGTTGCAGGGGCTCATTGGGGCTTAGAGTCTTCCCCAGGGTGTTCCACCAGCGAACAGCGCCTCCTCTGAACTGACGCACTGCAAATGTGGTTTGTAGCTTGCCTTTGCAACCACATGTCATGAAGGCTAATTCCATCTCTGAGATCCAATCCATGACTCCGATTGGATCTTCCTTCCCAGTGAAGGTCGATGGCTTGCAAGTTAGAAAATATTTGTACTTGCATCCATTTCTTTTGACCCCGTCGTCTTGGTTGTTCCTCCTAATCACTGGCGGATCAGCTTGACTAACAGTCCTGCTGTAGTTTCCCTCCTCTGACTACCCATCATTTAACTCGGGTTGTTCAACAGGCATCGTAGGTTCGTCCCTATCTTGTAGCAGTAATCGCCTTATCTCCTCCATTTGACGATCCAACATCATGTGGATCATCGCTTGTACCCCGGCCATCGTGATTGGCTCAGGTGTAGCTGCTACAATAAGTACTTGCTCAATTACTTGAGGTTGAGGCTGTTGATTCCTATTTCTGTTTACGTTCCCGACTCCACTTCGGGTTCTTTCCATTTCGATCTATACACCAAATCAGACGTTCGGTGCGAAATGACGATAATTAAGATAGGAAAGATTTTATCTACGATTGACGTATAGTTCTCCTTATCTCTCCGAAAAGTTATATGCCAGTTCTAATACCGTAATTAAATGTTTAGAAACCTGAACACATAAAGTTTCCAGATCCGGTCGGCAACAGACCATAGATTCATATCATAAATCATTTAGCACATAAAAGCATGTTAGGCATTTTCCCTAAATAAGCTAGTGCTTGAGTCTATTCAGGTGTATTACCTACATTTATTAGACACACTCCTCACGATCATCGCTTAGCATTCTAAGTTTAAGTCTAGAAATAAATCATTATTCCTAGTTCGCTTAAACTAATGCTCTGATACCAACTGTGACATCCCCATTTTCACGGCCAGAAAAGACCGATTTTGTTTATGCTTGTTTAAAAATCAGAGTTACATTTTAAAGAAAAGTGTTGCGGAATGTGTTCCCAGAAAAACATGATAAATACGTTATCAAAGCATTTCCGAAGAAATGTATTTTTATTCATTTTAAAACATTGGGATGTCATCGTCAATACAGAAACATAAGCATAAACAGAACTTACATTCATTATCACTAGTGATTTATATCTCCTTAATCTCTCAGTGTAATGTAACTTCATATCGACACCTGCGATACAAATAATCTGAGTGGGTCAGGTTGGAAAACCTGGTGACTACATAGGGATTTCAATCCCACAATGTTATATCATATATATTTTAGATCTCACAAAATATACAATTTCCCCACATATAATCAACTCTTACCCCACCCCGTCAATCCTCACAACGAGACTATCCATACTCTCGAACCTTAAATTTTACCTCTTACTCCCGGATCTAATCCATGCTCTCGGATCAATATTGGTACCCATTCCATACTCTCAGATTAGGGACAATTGTCTATGTCCGAATCTATACTCCTGGATTAATGACGAATAACTATGTCATGTCCATACTCCCGGACTAAGGACAATTGACCCTGTCTTAATCCATACTCCCGGATTAATGACAATTGACTAAGTCCAATCCATACTCTCGTTCTAGAGAAGAATAACTATGTCTAATCCATGCTTCCGGATCAAGGACATGATTAAGGGTTCAATTCTCCGTGTATATCTCACTCGTACTCATAAGGAAGTACTACCCGATATTCCTCATAATTAATTTAGGTTTACTCTTTATCCTAAATCATCATATATTATTAGGTATGTTCTTTAACACGTATTTCAGGAAACATCAAATAATTCGCACATAAACATATATTTAATACTTCAATCAATACTTGTATTAAAATCATGTTCATGAAGGGGACTATGCACTCAGTTGTTAAGGTGGTGATTCGGAACTTAGACAGCGCCTCGCTTCTATTAATTTATTTTCCTTCGACGAAACCTAGTATCATTACCACTAGATTTTAGTCTAATATTCATTGCAACTAATTATTAGTCTAGATTCATCATGAACTCAGAGTCTACATCATGATCTATCAAGAAAGGATCAGCCAGGCAGGACAGTTGGGAGGCATGACCATTTCGGCATATAGCTTTTCTGAAATCCAACAACCAAACCCAACGTGACCATTCTAGACACCTCTCCCGTAAGTAGTTCAATCAGTATAACGACTTTGAATCACTGAAAAATCTTATCTATAAGTTCATAATAACGATATTATATTTAAATATAAGCTATATTTAAGGTAGGGTATGTGTATCTCACTTACAACGGGTTTTGCTAAAACCGGGCTTTACACGGGCAGAGCTTCTGAGCTGAAATCTCTTCTTCTCGGAGATTTCCGGCGCTCCGGGACTTGCTTCTAACACCTTGGAGGTGCTAGGGAAAAACCTTGAAGGTTTGGGGGTATTTGGGAGAAAAGAAGTGGAGAGTTGTGAAGAAAATGGGAGATTTACGCCTCTATTTATAGGCTGAGTTCGGTGCGAACGCAACGCGTTCCCTAGATGAACGCAGCGCGTTCGTTGCCACGTGTCGCCATCTTGTTCCAAGCCGTGGGGAAGAAGGTGTGGCCCAGATTGCGCCACGTGTCACTCGCAGATTATCCCAAAAACTATTTATCTTCTAAAATCCGTAACTTTTGCATACGAGCTCCGTTTTTGACGTTCTTTATAGCCACGCGTAGGCGCTAACATGATCTACAACTTCCCTTTAGACTCCGTTGGCTAATTTTGAATTTATTTTTAAAGTTATATTTTAACAGGCCGGGACATGAAAAGTCTGTTAAAAATTCATAACTTCTTCATCGGACGTCCGTTTTCGTCTGTCTTTTTACTGTTACACTACTATTTACGAGATCTTCGATTCTCGTTAAGGTTGTGTCGGCTAAAAATCGCTCGATCTAATATTCAAACTCCGGGCTATGTACTGCTGATCCGAAACTTAGAAAAATTATAACTTCCTCATACGAAGTCAGATTTGGGTGTTCTTTTTATGCACGCTCTCGGTTTAACGTATTCTACGACTTTCGTTTAGATCGCTAAGGCTAAAAATCGCTCTATCGAAAAATCACTATTTACGTCGTAGTGTCGTGTCGGTTTTGTCGCGAAACTTCGACGGGCCATAACTTCTTCGTTATAACTCGGATTTCGGAGTTCTTTATATGTACGGAACCCTTGTGAAATATTCTACAATTTGGTTAAAATTATTTATTTTAAATAATCTTTTGTCGAAAAGTCATTTTCGACACTTATTGTCTCTAAATTGACTTGCCCGGATCTGCAGGCATTACAAAATACCCAGCCCGAATGAGAGCGGAAATTATCTATGTCAGTCTGAAAGCTGGCGTCACTATACCCCACCACTCTCAAGTCATCACTCCCACTGAGGGTAAGGACCCAATCCTTAGTCATCCGCAGGTACTTGAGAATGTTCTTAACCGCAGTCCAATGAGCCTTACCAGGATTCCCTTGATATCTGCTGACCATGCTCAAAGCAAAGGCCACATCAGGGCGAGTACAAGTCATAGCATACATGATCGAACCAACCGCGGAAGCATATGGTATTCGACTCATCTCAACTATCTCAGCCTCTGTACTCAGACTCTGAGTTTTACTCAGTCTGGCATTGCTCTGGATCGGTAAGTCACCTCTCTTGGAATCCATCATGCTGAATCTTTTCAACACCTTTTCCAAGTAGGTACTTTGACTAAGTCCAATTAGTCTCTTACTCCTCTCTCTCAATATCCTTATCCCTAGGATGTAAGCAAATTCTCCAAGGTCCTTCATAGCGAAACACTTCCCAAGCCAGGACTTAACTTCCTGCAAGGTTGGGATGTCATTTCCTATGAGTAGTATGGCATCCACATATAACACCAAAAAACTAACTGTACTCCCACTAGCCTTGACATATACACAAGACTTTCTCGAAAAGCCAAACTCTTTGACTTTCTCATAGAAACAAAGATTCCATCTGCGAGATGCTTGTTTCAATCCATAAATGGATTTCTCAAGCTTACACACTCTATTAGGGTACTTTGCACTGACAAAACCCTCTGGCTGACTCATGTAAACATCCTCAGCCAAGTTTCCATTAAGGAAAGCGATTTTGACATCCATTTGCCATATTTCATAGTCATGAAATGCAGCTATGGCTAGCATAACCCTAATAGACTTAATTTTTGCTATTGGTGAGAAGGTCTCATCATAATCAACTCCCGGAGTTTGAGTAAAGCCCTTCGCAACCAGTCGCGCCTTATAAGTGTGTACTTTCCCATCCATGTCGGTCTTCTTCTTGAAGATCCATTTGCACCCGACTGTCTTTCGACCCGGTACATTGTCAACCAAGTTCCAAACTTGATTGTCATACATGGACTGAATCTCGCTGTCCATAGCCTCTTTCCATTTAGCAAACCCGGGGCCTGCCATGGCTTCCTTGTAGTTGTTAGGTTCATCCAAATTTACCAGTGTGCTATCACTGATAAATGTATCACCTTCAGTAGTAATATGGAAACCATAAAACTAAGGTGTATTTCTAACTCTACTGGAACGCCTCGGAGGTACGGACTCGTCAATTGGATCAACATGAGTTTCCTCCTCAGGTTGATTGCTAATGTTTGAGGTTCCTTCACCGCTTGACTCTTGAAGCTCTTCAAGGTCGATTTGCCTCCCACTGTCTCCTTGGCCTATGAGCTCTCTCTCGCGAAAGACTCCTCTCCTCGCCACGAAGACAACATTGTCATTCGATCTGTAGAAGACATAACCAAAGGATTTATGTGGGTAGCCGATGAAAATACACTGCTCACTTCGAGGTTCGAGCTTGTCGTGAGTCTCACGCCTCACGAAAGCCTCGCAACCCCAAACCTTTATGTGTGCTAACATGGGAACCTTCCCTGTCCACATCTCGTGAGGTGTTTTGGCAACCTTCTTAGTTGGGACTCGAGTAAGGATATGGGCGGCAGTCTCTAAGGCATACCCCCAGAATGAGATAGGTAACGAAGCTCGACTCATCATGGAACGAACCATGTTCAACAAGGTTCGATTGCGCCTCTCAGCCACACCATTAAGCTGTGGTGTACTAAGTTGCGTCAATTGTGAAACAATCCCACATTCCTTAGGGTAGTCTAGGAACTCGATACTAAGATACTCACCACCCCGATCGGATCAAAGCATCTTTATCTTCCTGCCCAGCTGATTCTCCGCTTCTTGCTTAAACTCTTTGAATCTTTCAAAGGTTTCTGACTTATGCTTGATTAAGTAGACATAGCCATATCTACTGTAATCATCAGTAAAAGTCAAATAGAAGCGATTAGCATCCCTTGTGGCGGTTCTGAATGGCCCACACACATCTGTGTGTATGAGATCCAAGAAACCTTCACCCCTTTCACAAGTACCAGTGAAGGGTGATTTAGTCATCTTTCCAAGCAAGCAAGATTCGCAAGTGTCATCCGACCTTAAGTCGAATGACTCCAAAACTCCAGCCTTTTGGAGTTAGCCTATGTGCTTCTTGCTGACATGTCCAAGACGATAATGCCACAAGCATGACTTATCCAATTCATTGGAAGAATCAACGTGCAACACATTATTTCCTAAGTTGTCTACAATCATCATAGTTTCATATACACCATTACAAGGTAATGCTTTAAAATCAAAAACACCATTATAATAAGCATTAATAGCACCAATTTCATTATCAAATGAAAAACTAAAACCTTGTTTGTACAAACCATGAAAGTAAATAACATTTCTCGCCATTTCAGCCGAGTAGCAACAATTATTCAAATCTAATTCTAACCCACTACTCAGCAATAAAGAATAAATTCCAATCTTGGTGACAGGTGAAACCTTCCTACTCCCCATGATCAAGTTCATCTTCCCGTGCTCCACATCCTTACTTATTTTTAGTCCCTGCAAATCAGAACAAATGTGAATTCCACAACTTGTATCAAGGACCCAAGAACAAGAATGTGATGAGTTATTAGATAGAATAGTATAAATACCTGCATGGGTAGCCTTAACCTTCCCATCTTTGACATCCTGCAAGTATTTGGGACAACTGATGGGTTTTGAGCATTCTAACACTCCTATGGTGTGCATGTAACCCTATGTGCCTTGGATCTATGTTTTCACTATTATACATGCAAATATACAAAATTCCAAAGCATCATCCTAACTAGCATATTATGGAGCAATTAGACTACAAAAGTCTAGTTTGATGACATACCTTTTGATAGAGCTTGGAGTCTTGAACCTTTAAGAGCTTAGCCCCAATAGTGTGGAAGCCTCAAATGGAATCACAAAAGCACCACCAACAAATGGAATGACTTGAGAAGAAGGTTACTTTGGTTCTCCCTATGAAAATCGGCCCTTGCCCTCACTATGTGTATCCACCAGTGCCATTTCATGAACCATGGGACCCTTTATATAGTGTGGCTCATTAGGGTTACACCATGTAAACCCTAATGTGCATGACTTTCCATTTCCTTCATGATCCATGGGTTTTAACCTCCATGGAGTATCCATAGGTTACCACATGGGTTCAGCCCAACATGAAGGACAATGGATCACAAGCCCACATATATAAGAATGAATGATTTACATAATCAATCCCCATATATTTAATTAGTCTCTTTTGATCACAAAAATTAATTCCAAATTAATTCTTTATCAATACTAATTAAATAATATGATTTCATATTAATATATTAGAACTTATAATATATTAATATAAATCATAAATAACCTTTTCTCACTTGTCTATCCAATTCTTCCGATGTCATGCAACCCAAATGGACCATGCTACTCTCGGTTCGAGTACATACCAATAATAGTTATGGGCTTAGACATCTAATCCAACAGTCTCCCACTTGGATAAGTCTAAAACTATTATTCAAGTATGACCCCAAGATCCCGACTAGCAATCGTAGCTCTTAAAGTCGCTGTCGAACTCTGACCTAGTCAAATGACGTGTCCATTAGATAAAGGATTATATACTCCTCCATTCTAGATATCATATGGACCGATACATGGATTATAATCATTCTCTCTATCCATTTGTTGTTTTCGGATTTCCGATTTATGACGACTGACTAATTGAACAAATCAAATTAGTCCAGGCTTGGCCAAGCACTTAGGGGTGTCATCACTAAATCATCGAGGGGCCCACAGATATCGCTTTTATCCCTCCAAGGGTAAAAGGAATGGATAAACTTCGACCCACATGCTCGCTTGTACTTACTCATCAAATCACACACAATGATATGTTTTATAACAACCAAGGTACTGGTTGCGTTTACATATGTCATTGTGAAACCAACTCGCAACTACAACTCACACATCTCCGTTTGAAGAATATAAGATATTATCGTCTCATGATCACTCGTGATAAAATCCATGAAGTTATTCGAATGAGCGTAGGTTTAATCCAATACTCGAATCTTATTCCAGGAGCACTCATGAATGTTGCAGCAACTTTTGCTATGTCTAAACACCTTTAGACATCTACAAGCCCAATTCACGACAGTCTTGATTCATACCTACTTCCAAAGTATGATTGACTGTGGAGAGTTTGAAAAAAATTAGTTATTCGGGAAGTCAAAATATGCAAAGTGAAACACAAGAATAATCGAATCCAATATGGTCTCAGAACTTATGAATATAAATAAAACACCTTTTATTTAATCACCATATTGATTACACATTATTCATTGCATAATGTTTCAAAAAATCAACTTAATACTTGAATTAAAACAATAGTTGTCCCATGCTCCAAGCATGCACACTATGTTTTCTAAACAATAGTTATGCCATACTCCAAGTATGCCCACTATGTTTGTCTATTTTACTTACTTTGTGAAATAGATCAATTGAACATGATTCCAATGATGCTCATTTCACAATTCCAAATCCTTACTGCAAGTGTAAGAATTCCAAATTCTTGTCACTGCTAGGAAGTGTTAGATTCTAAACTATCATGCAATGATTCTTTTGTATTGTCTAGGTACCAAAAGTCACAGAGACTTGACCAATTACAAAATATTCCTTTGGAGATTGTTACAAGACAATTCCATGGAATTGAAGTCTCGAATTCAAAGTACATTCCTTTGAACATCCTTCTTGCATAAAAGTTTCTAACTTTCTCATCTATTCTTCAACCCCCTCAATATGGAAACATTCCATATTTTCCATACAACAATTCATTATTAATAGACTCCTGTCTATTCATAATAATGTCAATATGGTCCTTCCATTACCATACTTCCAACTTTCCTTAAGCGATCAATCTTTGGCGAACCTTAGATTGTCCTTAACAGTTGCTCAACCACTTTAGTCATAACCGGTTCTAGTCCCTTTTCCCTCTTAATGCCCTAGGCATTTGAAAATTTTAGAACACGAGAATATTATATTATTTGCCATGTTCTCAAAATTCGAATTATGAAAAGGGATGTCGTAATCATAATCAAAATTTGAGAACGCAATTAACAAATCCATATATATAATTTCCTTATGTTCAACCATTCCAACATAACATTCATATATATATTTGACTAAATGTGATTAAAATCTCAATCTAAGCTTTTAGAATTGAAATGAAGTATGAATTCCTCTCCCTTAATTATAGCAAAACAACTTTTTCAACCCCTGCAACTTCACGAATTGAAACCTTTTGTTTTCTATAATTAACATTGCTAACCTGAAATATTTACCATAATTAATTATGCTCCCACTAGCATAATAATTATTATCTTACTAGCATAACACTTATGCTCCCACTAGCTTTGACATGTGTTCAGAAATCAGCTGGACTTCTAGAAATCAACACTTTGTTGACTTTCTTAGCAAAGTTCAGATTTCTGATACTAGATGCTTCGATAAGACTTTATCTAAGCTTCTTAAACTCATACACCTTCCCTTAGATAGCTCACATGTGTGTCTAAACAATTTAAGAACTATGAAGAGGTATTCCGTAATCATAGTCTCAATTGTTTAGACCTTTGCCATTTCTCACAAGTCCATGTTAGTGTGTCGGTTAACCACACACACTCCACTAACGACTTTGAGAATGCAAATATCACAATTGCTATCTACTTAAAATCTTCTTAGTGAAAGCGTTTCCTTGCCATCATTTTCATGAATCGAAGAGAAACCTTATGACACTTAGATTTTATGGTGTATGTGTTCCTATCCATGTGAATTTGTCAAGACCATAATAACAATACAAGGTTAGTGACAAATTCAAACTCATATGGACTGAACTTGTTCAATCTTAATTTCTTGCCACCTGGCAGCACAAGGGCCTCCCATTGCTTCCAGGTTGTTATGCAACCAATTGAGAACTCTCAGAACTCACATGCATAGTCAACTTTAACTGGAATGGGCACAGAAACAAGAACATGTCAACACGACAGGTCACAAACCTCAAGTCGTGTGATAATGTTTAACAGTAGGTTTATTCTTGATTAGTTCTTGAAACTTGTCAAGATCTTTAAGACTCCCACTGACCTCTTGACATATATGACTCACTTTGTCAAGGAACATTACTTGACAAACAAATATTCAAGAGTTAGTGCGGACTCTTATCAAGACAAACACTTCACACAATTGGCCTTAGTTGATCTTTGTTTTATCCAAAACATCACAACTTACCAATTTCAAATGTACAAGAGTAGAAAACATTTTACTCTACATTTGACAAGTGTTATAAATCTTCTTTAAGATATGTCACTCAAGTTACAATCTTGGAGTATGACTCTAAGAATTGTTTTGGAACGAAGTATGACTCATAATCATTAAGATGATCATAACACATGATACTAAAGTACTCTCCCATCTTTTCAGATTTGAGAAACTTTTATCTTTCTGCCTAATTTGATTCTTCTCATTCGTTCTGCCATACATTGAAACTTTTCCAATGTTTTAGAATTATATTTAAACTTGTAAGTATAACCAAATTTACTAAACTTTAGTAAATCATTACGAATAGTCTTATCGATCTTTGTGGTGGACTTGACCAGTGCACAAGAATGTGTACTCGATCCCTTAGTCCTTCACTTGACTCACATATACATGTGAACAAGGAATTAGTCTTAATTTTCCAAAGATGAAAATTCTCATTCATCATACAATAAAACTTGCATGATTCCAAGTTTCGGTCCAATTGAAACTTGGGTGATGAGAATCTTCCTTATTTGGTAAATTTAGACACTACCACACATGAGAGAATCAAATTCATATTTCCAATATTGCTAGAAACATACAAACATCAATTTTTCATAAATGCCATTGCAAGAAGATATAAAACAAAAAAAATTATTTATATATAAAATGCGGAAAAACTTTCCTTACAATGCAATTACAAGTGAAAAACTATGTTATTACATATTTCCTAACAATCTATCATAACTCTCAAACAGTAGCTTAGAAATCCGATCTTCGAACCATGCGATTGAAATCCATCTTCACGATCAGATTCAACATACTCTTCTTTTACGCTTCCTTCCCTTTGCTTGCTCCTGCCAAACATCAAAATGCAACCTAGTCACATCATGTATTAAGAATCAACAATTAGAAACTTAAACAGAGTTAGATAGTGTACTTACCTGAAGCAGAGTCAAACATTTTGTCTCTACTTTCTTTCAGATCTTTCAGGTAGTCAGGGTAGCTTTGCTTCCAATGTCCCTTCTCTTGACAATGAAAACATACACACTCTTTGGGAATGGTACACGGGACTATCACAGACTTAGCCTTTCTCTCTACCATTTGGTCATTCGGGTTGACCATGGCCAATCCCTTTCCATTGGGAAGAGAAAACTTTTCTGGACTTCCAATGTTACCATTGTCAATGTCCATGGAAGTTTGAGAAGTAGATCTTCCACCCAAATTTACTTTTTCAGTGCGCCAAAACATTGCTGATTCAGTAGCAACAAGAAAATAAGTGAGATCAATAAGGGTCATGTCGTGGTCTGTCACATAGTAGTCCTTAATGAACTCACTATATGACTCAGGAAGTGACTGAAGAACCCAGTCAACAGCCAACTTCCTTGAGACTTCGACACCCAACACTCTCAGACTGTCGATATGTGACTTCTTCTCCAAGACGTGAGTACACGCAGGCCTTCCATCTTCATGTTTCATTGCAAGTAGGTCTTGAGTGACCTTGAAATTTTCAAGTCTTCGAGCTTGTAGGTTAGGGAGAATAATTGGAGGAGGTGGAGGAAGAGAAGTATGATTTCCATGATCCAATCACGGGACATCATTTTCATTAGGAAAGCTTGTTCCAAGGGATTTGGGAAGACCATATTTGTCTGAACCAGACATCTACAATGGGAGAAATTCAAGTTAGTTGATTTAAGTCCTTAATATAACACCCAATATGAAATATTAAGGCTAGGACCCAACACAATATTTTATTACTTGGAAGAGGGATGTTGTAATCCAAGCTATAAAATATTTGAAGGTAGGCGAATGACGATTCACCAATTTCCACCATGAAAAACGAAATAGGTATTAGGTTTTAATTGGATTGAAACTCCTAGATCTTTTGAGATTCATTGAACTTTTCGATGCCATGTTTAAATCTCGATTGTGCCCTCTCAAGTTTGTGACTGGGATGCCAAGGATCACAAACAAGGTGTGAATAACCATGCAAATTAACTTGGTACCCTTAATTTTTATCACCTAATCGATGTGCCGGTTAACCACACGCGCTCCACCAATCTATGATAAATATTAAGTTACCCTTTGCCACTCTTACTAGTCCATGTTAATGTTCCGGTTAACCACACACGCTCCACCAACGACTTGGTAAGGTACAAAGTGTAATTTCATGGGTTAGCACCAAATTCACATTTTCCTAAAGTAACTAAGATTGGGAATTTATAAGTGTTTAGTTACTTTATATTTATCATTATACTTTTAATGAAGAGAGAATTAGAGTCCTATCCTACCCGTTCGGCTAACGACCCTCCACCAATCAAGGAAGCGGTGGGTAAGAGTGGACACCCATTAAGCTGCCATTTTATAGGCAACAACCTTATACCCCCCTTATAGACCGGCTTCGTGAATGAGGCCTACTAATGGTAAGATTGACTTTACTCTCATACATATATATATAAATATTAAACCTATAATATTATAATAGTATAAGGGTTGAATTTTAAACTTTTAAAATTCTAGGGTTTGGAACTAAATGTGTCTAAAGAAGACTCTACATTTACAAATGCCAAAACTTGAGGGCAAGTTTTGAATAATTCAAAAAACCTTTGGAATCCATAACATATGAGTTTAATATGGCTTTTAATGGAAAGACTCTTTAAAATCCATAACACAAGTTATGGATGTCATAAAACAATTTATGGGAAAAACTCTTCAAAAACATAACTCATGACTTTTAAAGACTCATTAACAAGAAAGACTTTTGGTGCCCCAGCGTTGGTGCCCCACCTTTTGAGCTCTTTCAGAGTTTTCCTACAACAATAGTTATCACTCTAGCGTTGGTGCCCCACCTTTTGAGCTCTTGTATGGATGGAGGTGTCATACCCCGATTTGTTGGGGAGAGGTTGGTCATAGGGTCATGGGAAGGACCGAAGTGGTCCTTCAGACCATGGAACTTATTCAACAGATTAGGCAGAAACTGCAGACTGCTTAGAGACGGCAAAAGAGTTATACCGACCGACGCCGATCAGAGTTGGAATTTTAGGTCGGCGATATGGTATTACTGAAGGTATCACCTTGGAAGGGTGTGATACGCTTCAGGAAGAGGTGGAAATTGGGTCCCCGGTGTACAGGACCTTTCCATGTGATCGCCAGAGTAGGCAGGGTGGCCTACCGATTGGATTTGCCGAGTGAGCTCAGTTAGATCCACAACACTTTCCATGTCTCTCAGTTGCGAAAGTGTGATGGACGGTGAGGAAGTGGTTCTTTTGGATGATATTTAGGTCGATGAGCACATGAGTTATATTGAGACACCGGGGGCTATTTGTAGATGAAGATGAAGGTCCTGCGCAACAAGGAGATACCTTTGGTAAAGGTTCGTTGGCAACATCGGAGAGGCTCTGAGTGGACCTGGGAGCCGGAGGCTGAGATGCAGGAGCATTATCCTGAGCTATTCACGTCGGCCAACTTCGAGGACGAAGTCTAGTTCAAGTGGGGGAGAATTGTAACATCCCAAGATGAGTTACTTCTAATTTTGACCCTATATTTGAATAATATTGTTATAACATGCCGTTTAAAATATAGTGATTAAATAATAAACCGGAGCCCCGAGATGTAATTTTTATTTTTAATTTATGTTATGATAGCCCAAAATCAAATAATAATTAGCGGGGTGTTGGTTCGGGGAGCCTAATGTCAAGATTTAAATCTCTAAGGGGTTAAAGTGTAATTGTGGGACTTAATTTGTAAAGATTTTCATAAGTCAAGGAGTGTATGGTATTATTTGGACTTAATATGTAAGAATTTATGGAAGTAGGGGTTAAAGAGTAAATATCGGACTTAAATTGAAAAGATCTTGGATGATGGGGGCTGATTTGTAAATTTTACGCTTATTATGAAAAGAAATTGGGAAGGAGGGACCAAATGTGTTAATATGCACATGTTTGATGTTGGACACGGGTTAATCCCGTCACCCTCTTTAAGCCTATATATATATATATATATATATATATATATATACACTATACCCCCATGTAACCATAACCCTAATATTCCCTCCCAGCCGCCACCTTATGCCCCCATCCCTCCGACCACCACCCCCTTCTCACTCCCGTTCCGATCAGCCGACGACGACAGCGGTCACCAGACGTCCGTCGTCCTCTTTCTTTTCCTCCACTGCTCCAGCCACCGTTTGAGTCGCCGCCATGGGCCTCTGACCGTCGCTGTCCAGCCGTCGACGAGAGTCATCAGCAGGCGCCATCTTCTTCTTTGTTTCTGCCGCCGCTGCTTCCAACAGCCGGTCGAACGACATCATTCCTTCCCGTCTTCTTCTGCCATTCCAGGCGGCTGTTGTGGCTGGTGTTCTTTCCGGCTACCTTGCGTTGCCACGGGAGTGGCTGAGATCAGAGTGCGCGGTAGCTCACGACGTTTAGGAGCTCGTGTGGACGTGTGATGCTGGGCAGGGAAGAAACTCGCCACCACCGTGAGGTGGTGGCTTCCATCGCAAATCATCGCTGCATTGCCGACCGACCGTCGTTGCTGCCACCTCCGACCACCGCCTGCCGCCACAGTATGGCTGTGTGTGTGAGTTTATATTAGTGCGTGTGTAGGTGTTATTGTGTGTGTGCGGATATTTGGTTATCGCGTTGTAGCATTGTAATTGATCGGAATAACAAAGGAAAATCTGTCACCACCACCGTTAGGTGGTGGCCGCCGCCGTGAACCGCCGTTGACCACCACTACCCGAGGTGGTAGTGGGTGGTGCACGACCAGCGAAACCCTAATGGGCTAGTTTTGGGCTGTAAACCCTAATTAGGGTTTGGAAAACCCTAATGGCATAAAACCCTAATTTTTGGAAATACCGAGACCCGCACTTGAATTAATTACTAAACTTAAAATGTTAATTAATAATCATTGCAAATTAATCTAAGATAATATTGGACTTAGTGGATTAAGTCTTTAATGGTTTAAGTTGGAACACTTAACCCTAATCGTTATTTCATGTGAAAACCCTAATTTCACTTGGGCCTTAGGTTGGGCCTCACTTTTGGGCTTTGGTGATTGGACTATTGATAGGCTATCCAAGAACAAATTAATGGACCAAAATAATTAGATGGGCTTTAGGTTAAGGCCCATGTGAGAGACTTGGGCCCAATTTGGAAAATTGGGCCATAGATAGGCCATAGCTAGGCCTTTCGGATTATGTGATATTGGGCCATGGGAATACCAGGATTTGGGCTAGAATAATTAAATGGGCCTTAAGGTAAGGCCCATGTGAAGGGTTGGGCCCAATTTGGAAAATTAGGCCATATGTTGGGCTTTAGCCCATTGGTTGACTATTGGGCCTTTGGAGTGTGACTTGGACCTTGGGCTTGGAACCCAATTATTAATTGGGTGTTGTTTGATGTTGACAGCTCGGGAATCTGTCAACCAGCAGCTGGAGTTTTATCTGCGGGACTTCAGCAGTGCCATGTGAGTTCTCCTCACTATATCAACAGGGTCTAAGGCACCAATGTCGGCCCTTATCGGATTTGTATTCGGGTTTATTGCATGATATGCTTATTGATTTACATCCTGGTAATTAGGATAGTGATATGCTTAGTGACCTGGTAGGTCTGTATCCTGGTTTCTAGGATTATGCTATGTTAGTGATCTGTTAGATCGGTATCCTGATTATAGGATGGTTGGTATGTTATTGATCGGTTAGATCTGTATCTTGGTTATAGGATGTTGTTATGATTATTGATCTGTTAGATCGGTATCCTGCTTATAGGATGGTTGATATGTTATTGATCGGTTAGATCTGTATCCTGGTTATAGGATGTTGTTATGATTATTGATCTGTTAGATCAGTTTACTGTTATATATGCTAGCGTATGATATTTATGTGCACATGTTGGTTTGATTTGGGGATAGGCTGAGGTGGCCCTGCTTTGTGCTGAAGGGCAACATACCCAGGGCGGTCCGGGTAACCTGGAGGCCCTGCAAAGGGATTCAGTCAGGCCGAAGGCCTGGCGAGCGGTCCGGATAGGCTGTAGGCCCTGCGAGGCGGTCCAGTCATGCCGAAGGCTCGGGAGCGGTCCAGATAGGCTGTAGGACCTGTGACGCGGTCCAGTCAGGCGGAAGGCTCATTATGCATGTTGTTTGTTTTGTATTCGTTATATGATATGGTTATATTTGTATAGCGTTGGTATTTTGGGGGAACTCACTAAGCTTCGGGCTTACAGTTGTTGATTTTGTTTCAGGTACTTCTGATGATCGCAGGAAGGCGAAAGCGTGATCGTGCACCTCCTCATATTTTCATGATTGATTATGGGGATACTCTAATGCTTAAACTATTTTGAAAACAAATTGTAATAACTTAATGGTTTCTAAATGTCTTAAAAAGTTTTAAATTGGCTTGAATTTTATTGGAGGAACACTCGTGTGAATCCAGTCTCAAATCAAGGAAATGATTTTAAAATGATTTTTTTAATGTTTTCAAAATAAGAAAAGGAGGATGCAGAGTGTACGATCAGCAGGAGCCAGTAAGTAGGCCTTAAAATACCATACAGTTATTTGATATTGTGATATGTTAGAACAGCATGCTAGTACTTGGCTAGGGATCTTCAGGAATGGAGTGATAGAATTGCCTGATTATATGATGCCTGATAGCCTAGGGATTTCCTTATATGAAATTGACATCATTATTGTAGTTGCTTAGTGTATGCATCACGGTTGTACATAATTAAGATCTTATAGCTTGAGAATGTTTGGTTCAGCTTTATTTCCTATTCCTTGTTTAGTTATGGGCTTAGAGTAGGACCGAGTATTCAGATGTCTATGAGGTCCAGCGTTATGTGTGGCTAGCATACACTAGTGCTGCAGGGTTGGTGGATGTTTCATGGATGGGTGGGTTGTGAGGCCTGGAGGCCAGTTATGAGATATTTAGCATTCCTCTAGGAGTGAGGATTGAGCGCTCGCTATGTTTATGTATATTGTTAGGGTGTTGTGGTGATACTTGAGACAAATATGGGTAGGTGTGGAAGGTAGTATGGGCCCGTACTACTGAAAGCACAGGACCCATACGCGTAGCAAGGAAATCACAACCCCTGGGGTTTAGTTGGGAGTTGGTTCCCTGTTATTATATGGATTATCAGAGATCTCTCTGGTGTATTATCAAAATGGTGATTACGAGACGTCTTGAGACCGGATCCGGGTCAGGATCGGGAGCTGGCAGCCAGGATAGGCCAGTATTATCAGAGGATCATGTCAGTGAGATCATCCGAGAGGAGGTGATCAAGATGGTCCAGGGATAGTTACCGGAGATGTTTGGGTCTATTAAGACCGCCATGGTTGGGTATTTCTACGAGCGCTATGCAGCCTTACAGAGACGTTGAGCGTATGTGTGTACGGGCGTACATCTCGTACGCAGGGCGTACGCGCATGATGTCCAAACCCTAATTTTTAGGGTTTTGTTCATATATAAACACCATTATAACTTTATGCTTCATATCCTCAGTAGCGTCCCTCTGTGAAAAATGTCTTCAAACAACCTTAAGTGATGAAAGTTCATTTTCAATCCCTTAAGAGTGTTTTGGAGGTGTGTTGGAAGAAGAAGAAGGTGGTGATAAGAGCTTGGAGCTTGGAAGCATTTTGGATCTGAGATTCCCTCCATGTTTACAATCTCCAGGAGGTGTAAAGCTTGTAACTTTAGCACTTCGACTTGTAGATCTAGAAATTTCATTCCATTAAGTTACTTTTTGTCCCAAAATGGTGATTCTTGAGCATAGCATGTTCTTGACCCAATAAGTCGTCCTTTTAGCCTTAAGAAGGGTCTTAAGTCATAAAAATCTGGTCTTAATGGTTAGTTTTTCTCGATGCACTCTTTAAAAGGTCTCAATGCATTAAAATGTTGTACTTTGGGGTATTGGGCACTTAATGGACATGCAACGTCATAAAGTTGGAAACTTTATGACTCTTGAGGATAATTTAGCCTTGGATCTGAAAGTTGGACGTAAGAGATTAAGGCATTAAGCTCTTAGTGAAGTTTTGAGAAGTCTGGGCGTACGCCCTGCGCAACTTGGGTACGCACCGCGTACACGGTCAACCATCCCATATGCGGTCAAGAATTGAGTACGCCCCATGTACCTTTGGAGTGCACCCCGCGTACGCGTTTTGTGTCGACTCGGCTGGGATGAGTCGGCTGGGTTGACTCAGCTGACTTATAGTTATGACCAAGTTTGACCAAGGGTGATTTAAGAATTTATGATTATTTTATTAATGGGAAATGTTTGGACATTTAGGACTTCGGTGGAGTCGGTATTCGGGATCGGAGTATTGACCAGTTTCGTCAGGCTGTGAGGTGAGTCCTTCTCACTGTACTTACGGGTCGAAGGCACCAAGGCCAGCCCATTGGATTGGATATCCTGTTATATGATAGTATGTTATTATGTTGTATAGATCTGTTAGATCGGTATCCTAATATATTAGATGTTAGCATGCGGTAGTATCTGTAAATCTGCCTGTTGTCTGATGCCTGGTTATATTTTTACATGTGATGTGTACGTAGACATGTTATGGTTGGTTGGGTTAAGACGGTCCTACTTTGTGCTGAAGGCCAAGATACGAAAGGCGGTCTGGATAGACTGTAGGCCCTGTGAGGTGGTCCAGTCAGGCCAAACTCCCAGCGAGCGATCCGGATAGGCTGTAGGCCCTGCGAGGCAGTCCAGTCATGTCGAAGGCTCGGGAGTGATCTAGATAGGTTGTAGGCTCTGCGAGGCGGTCCAGTCAGGCTGAAGGCTCAGTTATGCATGATGTTGTTTGATATCTTGTATGTGGCGGTACTTTGGGGGAACTCACTCAGCTTTGGCTTACGGTTTTTAGTTTATTGTTTTAGGTACTTCTGATGATCGCGGGGAGGCGAAGGCGTAACCGTAAACATCCTTTGTTTACGGTTTTATGATTTTGGGATACTCTGATATGGATAAACAATTTGGGAACAATGATTTTTTAAACATTTTATGACTATGGGTTGTTTTTAAAAGTTTAAATTTGTTGTGATTTTTGAGTTGTTACTGTTGAAGGAAGCCTTTGACAACTAAACGAGCTTTGTATTTATCAATTGCTTCATCTGGTTTTCGTTTAATCCGAAAAACCCATTTGCAACCAATGGGTTGATAAGAATCTCGAGGAACAAGTTCCCAAGTACCGTTTTGCAAAAGAGTATTGAATTCAAGGTCCATGGCTTGACGCCAATTAGGATCTTTTAGATCCTGATGGTAAGTGTGAGGTTGAATAGTAGGTGGTATTGGATGACGGGTAGTAGAGTTGATAAAGAATAAGTTATAGTATTTTGGGTTTTATTTTATGTTGCGAGGAGGTGGAGGAGACGTTGGAGGTGTGGGATCGGTTTCAGTGGAATCAGGTGTGGTGTATGAGGAGTTAGACGAGAGTGATGTTTGGGAAGTGTTTAATCGTGGGGTGTGTAGCTCTTGAGAGGGAGGAGTGTTGTTTTTGGGAGGTATTAGTGTAGAAGGCAGTGATGTGGTGTGTGTGTTTTGAGAAGATGTTTTTGGGAGGTAGCAGTGTAGAAGGTAGTGATGTGGTGCGTGTGTTTTGAGAAGATGTTTGTTAGGTAGGAGTTAGCAGGGAGTTTGGGGTGGACGGTGAGGTAGGTGTAGATGGTGGGTAAGGGTGGATGACACTGATGGTGAGGTGGTATGCCTGGGTAAAGAAGTAGGGTTAGGTGGGATGAAAAAATAGTGTTTCTTGAGGAAGTCGTCCAGGCTAGGAAGCAATGATGCGGAAGAGGGATGAATAGATGGAATTTGGATTGAATGAACTCAACATGACGATAGTGGTATTAGCGACGCGTTTGAGGATCAAAACATTTGTAGGCACATTTTGAGGTGGAATAGCCAAGGAATATACATGGTGAGGAACGAGGTTGAAGCTTGGATGTTGTATACAGTCGTAGCCAAGGATATCACAGATACCCGAATGGTTTTAGTTTGGTGTAGTTAGGTAGTTGGTGGAAAAGGTGTTGGAAAGGTTTTGACTATTTAGGACAAGTGTGGGAAGTCTGTTGATGAGATAAATGGCTATTTGAAAATCATGGGACAGGAATGTGAGGGGTAGATTGGCATAATGAAGCAGAGGGAGGCCGGTTTCAATGACATGGTGGTACCGGCGTTCAGCCACCCCATTTTTTTCAGGGGTATGGGGAGGCATAGTGTAGTGAGAAATACCATTGCTTTGAAGAAAGGGAAGGAGACTGATGTATTCTCCTCCATTATCGGTGAAAAGAGATACCAAAGGTGTTTGAAAGAATTTTTCCACAAGGGTTTTAAATTGTGGAAAAATGATTGCCACATCAGATTTCTTTTTCATAGGATAAAGCCTGATGTATCTGGAGTAGTAATCAACAAAGATAACATAATAGGTGAAATGATCAATTGATTGTTGAATAGGACCTCATACATCACAGTAAACAAGTTGTAGTGGCTTAGTTGTAACAAATGAGTTTTGACCAAATGAAAATTTATGACTTTTATTTATTGAGCAAGAGGGACAATGTAAACTTGAAGCAGACAATAGTTTAGAATTAATATTTAGACTTTAAATAATTGACCTAAACACTCTCATAGATGGATGACCAAGTTTATGATGTTATTGAAGTATAGAGAGGGTGGTGATGACATTGACTTGAAGGTTTGATGGTAAGGTGAAATGGTAAACATCCTCAGTTTTCCCCCCTCCCCCCGAATGAGACGCGCCCCCGTGCATAGATCCTTCACAAAATTGAGAGGGAAATATTTCAACCGAAACATGGTTAGTCTTACATAATTTTGCCACAAATATAATATTTCTACGCAAATGAGGAACACGCAATACATCAGGTAAATATAATGTTTTGTGTATTGTGTGAATGTGCTTTGAATCAACATGGGAAATATGTAAACCTTTTCCATCATCAAGTATAATTTAGTCGAGACCACCGTACTCTGAGACATTGTACAGGATGGAACGATCAGATGTTACGTGATGAGATGCACCTACATCAAAAAACTAGGTTGGTGAGATGAGAGATGAGCGATCTGGTGTTGTGACATTAGTAACCGGAGCTGTAGCTTGAGGAATAACAATAAAGATGTTATATTTGAGAAATTTTTTTAGTTTGCGACATTTTTGAGTATGATGACTAGGAATATTGCAAAAGTGACAAAACATATTACTTCGATTCTGACGATGTTCATGCTGATTTGTAGACCATTTGGACCGATTATTGTGTTGTTGTGGTTGTTTCCCACTGGTAAAGGTTCGTGGGTTCTGCTAAAATGAGTTTGAAGATTGAGATCTTCCTTGTTTGGTGGGTTGTATAGTTAGCCATGCGTAGGCACCATAACATCAACAGTGGGTGTAGTTTCTTTGAGTCCTCTTTCAAAATCAACTAATTTATCAAATAGCTCTGGGTAAGAGAGTGGTGTTTCACGAACCTTAACATAAACAACAATAGCATTGTATTCATCACCGAATTGGGAGAGAACATGAACCAGGATATCCTCTTCTGCAACCGGGCTTTGTGTAGAGCTAGGTCATCGACTATATTCCTTATATCCTAAAGAAACTCTTGAATCGTGCAGCTTCCTTTTGGATTTTTGATAAATTTTGACTTGGCAGATATTACATGGATTCCTGAAGCACTGACAAAACTTGAATTGAGTTGGTTCCAAGCATCTTGGGTTGTGATTGCTGATGAGATAAGAGGTTGTATAGGATCAGAGCAGCTCCCTAAGATTTCACTGGTTATCATTTTGTCATGCCTATACCATAGCATGTAATTAGGATTTGGTTTATCGCCTTCTAAGGTTTTCGGTGGTTGTTTGGTGATATTGATGAATGATTCAAGATCAAGGCCGATTAAGGTAGATTTGACCTGCTTACGTGTAACACTCGGATTCAGGTATGTTACATTTTAATCCTTTGGATAATAATTTTATTGCGAAAGAGGTCCCTTCGAACACTGGGCGTACGTCTATGTACGCTTAGCGTACATGGGCTTGGCATTGTGGGAGTCTGAGCCACATACGTGGGGTGTACGAGGAGTACGTGGGGCGTATGTGGCCAAAGCTAAAACTCTAATATTAGGGCATGAGCCCTATTTAAACACATTTATGATTCTTGGATCCTCATCCTGATCAGCCTCCACTACCTTTGAACGACCCTAAAACCCTAGATACCATTGAGAGTGAACATTGAGCTTGAAAGTGACTTTAGTGGCCTTTTTGGTGTGTTTGCAAGAAGAAGAAGCTTGTGAGCAAGCCTTGGACGTGATTGATCTTCAAGATCCCGAATCTGTATCATCTTAGGAAGCTTTTGAAGGTAAAAAGCTCATACCTTGTTGATCCTTTTGATAGTTAGAGTTAGCGTTTGTTTATAAGCTCCTTTTTTATCCATGGATTCTCTTTTGTGAGTTTGGGCGTCTCCAGAAGCTAGAAACGCTAGATCTTAGTCCTTTTGGCATGTTAGAAGCATAAAAATGTTATCTTGGTGATGGATATGAAACCATGCATAAATCTAGGTCCTATAAGTGAGCTTTGATGAACAAAAGTACATGTTGGACTCCCATAAGACATGCTAAGGTATAAAGTTACCAACTTTATGCCCTAGGAACCTCTTAATGATTGAGATCTGGTAGTGGGATCAAGTGACTGCATGGATTAAGCACCGAATGGTTGAAGGGGTTGAGCAGCGTAATACGCTGGGTGTACCAAGGTGACGCAACGCGTACTGCATGGAGGGTGAGTATGCTCAGCGTACTGGGATTACGCTGCATGTACGCTCCCAGTGAGCTTTTGGTCTTGTGTTGGGCTTTTGGGTTATTTGGGCCCTGTTTGGTTTTGGGCCTTGATCTGTTTAGAGTAAGTGGGCCTTTAAATTTGCTAATGGGACTTAAGTGGCATAGTTGGGCCTTGTGGGCCTTGGAGCCCGTTATTGCTTTTGAGCCAGGAATAGTTAGGCCCATTAAGGGAAAAAGCATGTGAGCCCTTATTTTAGGAGTTTGGACTTGGTGCTTAGGCCCATGATTTGGGATTGTGACCAAATTCTGATTAAGGCTAATTGTTTGTGTAGTGTGGGATCTTTCAGTTTAGCAGTCAAGCATCTCGTTGCTTCCAGCAGAATGAGGTGAGTTTACTCACTGTATCAATGGGTCGAAGGCACCAAGCCTGACCCATTATTTGTTTATAGGATATGGATTACTTGCGTGTTATGTGTATGAAAGACCAGGTTTTGGCCCCTGGCACCTGTATGAAAGACCATGATCTGGCCCCTGGCAATTGCATGAAAGACCAGGATCTAGACCCTGGCAATTGTATGGAAGACCGGGATATGGCCCTCGGCAAGAATTATATGTCGGACTATGGTTTGGGCCATAGTAGTAATTCGTATGCCGTTATGTGGTACTTTGTGGAAAACTTACTAAGCGTTTTTATTAAAAATTGTGTTTATGGTTTCAGGTACTTTCGGTACTAAGGGGAAGGGCCTAACGTGATGGCACAATATTCTCTCCTGTTATTTCCTCATTTTGATATTGTACTCTGATTATGTGATTTTTATACATTATGATGGTTTTTGGAACAATTATATACCTACAGTACTTGTTTTAAAATGAAAAAATTTATCGTTTTTTTGGGGTTGTTACATTACGCCATACAGGAAAATTGACATGAGTGAGTCTGATTGGAAAAAGCGTCGCACCATAGAGTTGAACCAGTTTGTCCATTGACAACCGATTAGAGATTTGGAGGTGGATGATCGGCTTGTTTGAGGTGGATATGCTATGATACCATATAAAGATATAAATGTAACTTGATGATGTATTCTAAGAATCGTGTATGATTTACAATGGGTACGTGATATTTAAATAGACAATTCTATACAAGGAAATGAGAATTCCTAGGAGAGACATACGGAATTACAATTAATGAATTACAATAGCTTTTAACTAGCTTTTGACTTTACAGGACTGTGATAGAATAATATATTTTAAGTACTTGATTTTGGATTGGTATTGACACTTGTGTGGTCAAAATATGTTTGCATGTGTCGACACAAGATCAGTATGTCCTTGAGAGATGAATTTCATCTCTACACCGGTTTCACGTCGGTTTTAACATAGTTTGGTATTTTTGGGACTGGTTTCGGAAGAGTTTGTTATTTTCTGGACTAATCCTAGACGGCCTCGGTTCGGTCTTTTCTAGACCAGTTTTTTTCGGTCCACTCTTTTTGGTATCAGTCTCATTCTTGTTCATTACAGTCTTTACGTGTGCCTGTTTAGGTTCCGTTTCAGGGTTTTTCGGTTCGATTTTGGTATTTTTCAGTTTTCGATTTCTATTAACAAATGTATGATTAAAACCAAAAGTATACAATAAGATTTACTAAAAAAGATACGTTAAAATATAATAACACAAAAAAAAGAGTGAGGTTGGATAATGTGATATATATATATATATATATATATATATATATATATATATATATATATATATATATATATATAACATAACATAACATTCTCTCCCGTTATTTTCGCATTTTGAAAAATTTATCCTTTTCTTGGGTTTGTTACAAAATGATATCAGAGCCTTGGTTTGAGTGATTCGGGCACACTCTCGGTTGTGTCAGAACTGAAACTGAGGAAATGATAATAATTTCAAAGAAAAAGAATTGAATTTTTCTGAAAAAGGTTTTCTTAAGTAAAGAGGGAGAGTATGATGCATGCGATCGGCCGAGCTCAAGTAAGTGTTTCCCAAATTACCTATGCTTATGTGTTGCGATTAATATGCTTGATATGTGAAATTGCATGCTAGAGTAGGGCTAAGGATACCATCATGAACTATGTGATAAAATTGCCTTACTTGTGTGATGCCTTATAGCCTAGGAAAATTGAATACCATGTATTAATTGGAATCGATGTTGACTCTGTTATTTCCTAAGTGTATGCTTTCAAAGTTATATACGATTAGGATTGCATAGCCCTAGAATGATGGATTTTGCCTCATTTCATGTTCCTTGTTTGGTTGTGGACTTAGGGGAGAAACTTTATTTGATAGTCTATCTGATTCTATTTGTGTATAACTTGCATGTATAAGGAAACATGTGGTGTTGATTGAGGTTTATGGTTCTGTGTGTAGTGAGGATTGAGGAATCCTAGAAGAGTCTAGGATATGTGTGTGTGTGTGTGTGTGTTGTGTTGTATAGTTTATGCTTCCTGTAACTCTTGATTTGGGTATCATTTATTTCTCAACATTTTAGGATTTTGGACTGGAACTCGACGAGTTAGGGAGCTCCGACTCATCGAGTAAGGATCGTTTTGGACGCGGGATTAAGGGTCTACTCGACGATTTGGAAGGCCTCAACTCGACGACTAGAAGCTGGAAAGGAAGACCCTAATTTTTAGGGTTTGCACCTTATTTAAAGGCCTTAAGCCTCATTGTTAGCATCCCTTACCGCCCCCTTTTCCAAAGAGACCCTAGTTCGTGCTTGTTCTCCCATTTTGAGTGTGTGAGCGCTTAAGGAGTGCCTTTTTGGTGTTTATGTGAAGAAACTTGAAGTGGTTGGTGCATAGCTGAAGGAAAAGACTGTAGATCCGGTTTTTACTCTGCTGAGGCAACCATTCTAAGGTATAAAGTCGATACCTTGGCCTTTAATTACTTAGATCTTCTCCTATGAAAGTTTATGGCCATTATTAGCCTAGTTTGGGGACCATTCTTGGATTTGAGCATGTTATGAAGATATGGCTTTAGATCTGGACATATCAGGGCCTTGTAGATCAAGTCTTGGCCCTCCTTCATGCTCTAAGTCCCTTGATAAGCTTTGTTCGAGTGTTTTAGCCCTTTGATGCCTTGCATGGATGTAAAGTTTGCAACTTTACGTGGTATCTTAACCCTAGGGGACTGGATCTATAGTTTGGGGCTTTAGATTCGATTGGAAGGGGATGGATATGTTAAGACAAGGAAAACTCGACGAGTTTCCTTGGCAACACAACGAGTTGGATCGGGTTTTCCCGCTTTCTGAATACAGAGTGAACTCGGCGAGTTAATAAGATAACTCAGCGAGTTGGCTAGGGTTTTTCCCGGTTTGCTGAACACTGAAGGAACTCGACAAGTTACTAGATGCACTCGATGAGTTGGGTCAACATGGACTGTTGACCTTGACTTTGACCATGGTTGACCAAGTTTGACTTTAAGGGTATCTTTGGTTTTTCGGGATTCTGATGAAGTTAGTCACATGGTGGTTGTAGGCAGTTGAGTTCGGAGCTGTGAGTTGGGATTTGACTTTTACCGGTTCAACATTTCTTGAGAGGTGAGTCTCCTCACTATACTCTATGAAAATGATTTTTTTATTAAAATGAAAAATTTTATTAGAAATTTGGGCTGTTACAAGTTGGTATCAGAGCCTTGGTTTGAGGGATTCGAGCACACTCTCGGGTGTGTCAGAACTCAAACTGAGGAAATGGTAAAATTGTTTTTCAAAATCAAAGTTAAAAACTTCTTAAAACTAATTTCTTGTAAGAAAAAGGGAGAGTGCAATGCGCGTAATTGGCCGAGCTCAAGTAAGTGTTTTCCCTAATATGTTAGCCATGCAATATAGATATTTGGAATATTATTGTTGGATAGAACTTGCTATGTGTATGCTTTCAAAATTGTATACGGTTAGGAGCTTATAGCCTTAGAGTAATTAATTTGGCCTTATTTTCTGTTCCTTGTTTGGTTGTGGTCCTAGGGCAGAGTCTGTTATTCAACAGTCTATTTGATCCTGTTCTATGTATAATTTGCATGCATAAGGCAACCTGTTATGATTGATTTGAGTTCTGGTTTGATGGGATTGAGCAAATCTTAGGATAAGCTAGGATTTGAGTTATGCGGTAGTTGTGAGATATGTTTTGTTCTGGGGCGAATTGGAGTTATCAGTTAGAGCCTTGGGGAAGGTACAGGTAGGTGTGGAAGGTAGTATTGGGCCCGTACTACTGAAAGCACAGGACCTGTATCCGAACCAATGCTAGATCTAGAAGCTCTAAGGAGACCGGTGTGGAAGGATCCCCCTTTTGAATATTTTGATCATTCTGGCTTATGGTATTTCAGTGCAATATGGTGGTGACACGTCGTGGAGCAGGGGGATCAGGATCAGGATCCTGATCTGGGTCGGGCTACGCTACAGAGCCCATTGATGAGAGGTTGCATGAGCTTATCGCAACCGAGGTTACGAGGGGCATTCTTGACGCTACCCCAGTGATTTTCGGGACTGTCAAGGAGGGGATGATGGAGATCATGGAGGAGAGGCTCAGATCTTTTCGAGCTGAGATTGTTGCGGGCCAGGTCGGGGCCCGAAATTCCTCGTTCCGGGAGTTCAAGGCGTGCAGAGCGCCTGAGTTCTTTGGGGTCAGGTACCCCATAGTTAGTCGACGCTGGGTGGAAGACATGGAGAATGCCCAGCGCACGAGCTCTTGCCCCGATCCGACAAAAGTGGGGTTTGCTTCGTGCATATTGAGGGACCGAGCCAGGGACTGGTGGGAGGAGGTGACCCACCAGGTGGGATCAGCTGAAGTGGATGAGATGTAATGGGAGGAGTTTGTCAGGAGTTTTGATTTGGACTATGCACCATCCATCGAGGTGCAACGGATTGTGAGGGAGTTCCAGGAGCTACGACAGACTACCGAGACTGTGGCAAAGATCACTGCCAAGTTTCGGGAACGGGCACTATTGATTCCGCAGTATGCTACAGATGAGGATATGAGGAGAACGAGGTATCATTCCATGTTGAGGGATGATATCCGTGAGTTTGTGAGCTTTTCAGGGTGCAAAACCCTGAATGAGATGGTTGAGAAGGCCCGATAGCGGGAGACGGAGTTGGAGTTTCGCACCAAGCGGAAGCCAGAGCAGGTGCAGACCTCTGATTTTCCAGTAGGGGCCAGCAGGGTCGTGGCCGGTGTGCCAAGTGTGGTAGGCCACACGGTGGGGTTTACCGAGCGGCAGGATCGGGATGTTATGCATGTGGTCAGCCGGGCCACATGAGCAGGGATTTCCCCATGAAGGGCCTGAGATGTTTTCACTGCAACCAGACCGGCTATAAAAAGGTCGATTGTCCGAGGTTGCAAGGAGGAGGGGGAGCAGTGGCGGCGCCTACGCCCACCACATTAAGGATCACTGATGGCCGCCTTGCCAAGGCGGAAGCTCCTACGGTGAAGAGCCATGCATTTCAGCTGACTACCGAGGAGGCTCGGGCAGCACCAGACGTCCTGGCTGGCATGTAATCCATTTTTATTCCTTTTTATATTATTTATTTTGCTTATCTCTATATATGTGCACTTGTATAGGGACCTTTCTGGTCAATGGCTTGTCGGCTCATGTTCTTTTCGATTTGGGAGCTACCCGATCGTTTGTATCTCTTGCACTTAGCAAGAAGTTTCGAGATGCTCTGTGAACTTTGGATTCCCCGTTGGAGGTTAAGATTGCGGATAACCGCACCGTGAGTGTTGCGAGGGTATATCGGGACTGTGTCCTGAATGTGTTTGGGGAGAGGTTCCATGTTGATTTGGTTCTGATACCATTACGAGGGCTGAAGGTGATCATCGGGATAGATTGGTTGGGGACCAATGGGGCCATGATAGAGTGTGAGCGCCAACTGGTGAGAGTTCGAACCCCAAGTAGGGGAGAACTAGTTATTCATGGGGATAGGGCCTTGCAGGGGCCAACCCTCTGTTCAGCTGCTAGAGCTAGGAGACTTCTCCATCGGGGTTGTTCAGGATTTTTGGCATGAATCTCGGATACGAGGGTTGAGACCCCGACATATTTGGACAGTGTACCGTTTGTACGAGATTTTCGGGATGTTTTCGCCAAGGAGTTGCCTGGGGTGCCTCCGGAGATGCAAATAGAGTTTCGGATTGATTTGGTGTCGGGTGCCGCTCCGATAGCTAAGGCACCGTACGGGCTAGCTCCTCCTGATATGCGGGAGCTGTATACGCAGCTTCAGGAGCTGCTAGACCGAGAGTTTATTCGTCCGAGCAGTTCCCCGTGGGGAGCACCGATCCTATTCGTGAAGAAGAAGGACGGGTCACACAGGATGTGCATCGATTATCGGGAGCTCAACAAGCTAACAGTGAAAAACCGTTATCCGCTTCTGAGGATCGATGATCTGTTCGATCAGCTGCAGTGTGCATCTTGGTTTTCCAAGATTGATCTTCGGCCGGGGTACCATCAGATGAGGATTAGGGATGAGGATATACCGAAGACAACTTTCAGGACTCGATACGATTACTACGAGTTTGTGGTGATGCCATTAGGGCTCACCAATGCCCCAACAACATTCATGGAACTCGTGAACAAGGTGTGTAGGCTAATGTTGGATCGATCTATGATCATTTTTACCGATGATATCTTGGTCTACTCTAAGACCAAGGAGAGCATGAGCAGAATCAGAGGGAGGTATTGGAGACACTGAGGACGGAAAGGCTTTATGCCAAGTTCTCAAAGTGTGATTTATGGTTGCGAGAGGTGCAGTTTTTAGGGCACATCATCAGCCAAGAGTGTATTTTGGTTGATCCAGCCAAGATTGAGGCAGTGATGCGGTGGGAAGTACCGAAGAATGCATCTAAGATCCGTAGCTTCTTGGGTCTAGCGAGGTACTATCGGAGATTCATCCAGGATTTCTCCAAGAGCGTCGTACCTTTGACTCACTTGACCAAGTAGAATGGGACTTTTCGGTGGGCCCGGACCAGCTGTTGGCTTTTGAGACCTTAAGACAGAGGTTATGTGCGGCCCCGATTTTAGCACTACCAGATGGATTGGATGATTTGGCAGTGTATTGTGATGCGTCTATCATAGGGTTAGGGGTTGTTTTGATGCAGAGGGGGCATGTGATCGCGTACGCCTCGAGGCAGCTGAAGACTCATGAGGCGAACTACCCCACTCATGACCTAGAATTGGGGACAGTGGTGTTTGCCCACAAAATTTGGAGGCATTACTTGTACGGTGTTTGGTGCACCATCTTTACTGACCATAAAATTTTAAAGTATTTGATGAATCAGCAGAACCTTAACATGCGGCATAGGAGATGGTTGGATGTACTGAAAGATTATGATTACGAGATCTTGTACCATCCACGGAAGGCCAACGTGGTGGCCGATGCTTTGAGCCGCAAGGCGGCAAGTGCTCCGATCGAAAACGTTTGTTTGAGGATGACAGTGATCTCTCCATTGTTTGATATGATCAAGGAGGCTCAGGTGGAGTGTTTAAAGAAAGAGAACTGAAAGATAGAGAGGATTCGGGGTCAGATTCCCTTGTTTGTTCAGGATAGTCGAGGTCTTCTGACACAGTGTGGCCGGGTGTGGGTACCGGTATCCGGGGGTGTGAGGCGGAAGATCTCGTAGGAGGCACATAAATCCAAGTTCTCTATTCACCCGGGGGCCACGAAGATGTATAGGGATCTGAGGTTGAGTTACTGGTGGCCCTGCATGAAGTGGATGATCGCATGGTTCGTGGAACGGTGCTTTACCTGCAGGAAGGTCAAGGCCGAACATCAGAGGCCTCACGGCAAGGTTCAGCCGCTACCCATTCCTATGTGGAAATAGGAAGAGATCATCATGGCCTTCATCACGAAGTTACCGAGGACGGCGAGGGGTGTGGACTCCAAATGGGTCATCGTGGATAGGTTGACGAAGAGTGCTCATTTTATTCCGATCTTCGAGAGTATTTCTACTGAGAAATTAGCAGATATCTATGTGTGGGAGGCGGTGGTCAGGCACGGAGTGCCAGTATCGGTGGTCTCGGACCGTGATGTTCAATTCACCTCCAAATTCTGGAGGAAGTTCCACGAGGAACTGGGCACACAGTTACACTTCAGCACTGCGTACCACCCTCAGACAGATGGCCAGAGCGAGAGGACGATCCAGACGCTTGAGGATATGCTACGGGCATGTGTATTGGTTTTTGGAGGGAGTTGGGATACATACCTCCCACTAGCAGAGTTTTCATATAACAACAGTTATCATGTTAGTATTGACCGAACCCCGTTTGAGATGTTGTATGGTCGGAGGTGTAGGACCCGAGTTTGTTGGGGTGAGGTTGGGCACCAAGTCATGGGAAGCACCAATGTGGTGCTTAAGACTACCGAGTTGATCCAGCAAGTGCGCGATAGGCTACGGGTCGCGCAGAGCAGTTAGAAAAGTTATGTTGATCGGCGTCGCTCAGATCTCGAGTTCCAGGTGGGAGACTTCATTTTGCTGAAAGTGTCACCATGGAAGGGTGTCATTAGGTTTCGGAAGAGGGGAAAGTTAGGGCCCTGATATATTGGTCCGTTCAGGATTTCTTCCCCAGGTGGGCAAGGTGGCTTACCGTTTGGATCTGTCGGACGAGCTTAGCCAAATTTACCACACCTTCCATGTGTCTCAGCTTCAGAAGTTTGTTACAGACGAGGCCGCGGTTATTTCTTTGGATGACATTCAGGTGGATGAGAGCCTGAACTACATTGAGAGGCTCGTTGCAGTCTTGGATAGGAAAACTAAGGTTCTACGTAACAAGGAGGTGAAGCTAGTGAAGGTGCAATGGCAGCATCGGAAGGGCTCAGAATGGATGTGGGAGCCGAAGAAGGAGATGAGAGAGCATTACCCAGATTTGTTTGCGTCAACAGACTTCAAGGACGAAGTCTAGTTCAAGTGGGGGAGATTTGTAACTCTTGATTCAGGTATCATTTATTTCTCAACATTTTAGGATTTTAGACTGGAAATCGACGAGTTAGGGAGCTCCGACTCATCGAGTAGGGATCGTTTTGGACACGGGATTAAGAGTCTACTCGACGAGTTGGAAGGCCCCAACTCGACGAGTAGAAGCTGGAAAGGAAGACCCTAATTTTTAGGGGTTTCACCCTATTTAAAGGCCTTAAGCCTCATTGTTAGCCTCCCTTACCGCCCCCTTTGTCCATAGAAACCCAGGTTCGTGCTTGTTCTCCCATTTTGAGTGTGTGAGAGCGAGTGCCTTTTGGTGTTTATGTGAAGAAGCTTGAAGTGGTTGGTGCATAGCTGAAGGAAAAGACTGTAGATCTGGTGTTTACTCTGCTGAGACAACCATTCTAATGTATAAAGTCGATACCTTGGCCTTTTATTACTTAGATCTTCTCCTATGAAATTTTATGGCCATTATTAGCCTAGTTTGAGGACCATTCTTGGATTTGAGCATGTTATGAAGATATGGCTTCAGATCCGGACATCTCAGGGCCTTGTAGACTTAAAATTGCCAACTTCATCAATTATTGGCCCTCCTTCATGCTCTAAGTCCCTTGATAAGCTTTGTTTGAGTGTTTTAGCCCTTTGATGCCTTGTATGGATGTAAAGTTTGCAACTTTACGTGGTATTTTAACCCTAGGGGACTGGATCTGTAGTTTGGGGCTTTAGATTCGACTGGAAGGGGTTGAATATGTTAAGACAGAGAAAACTCGACGAGTTGCCCTGACAACTAGACGAGTTGGATCGGGTTTTCCAGCTTTCTGAATACAGAGCGAACTCGGGGAGTTGATAAGATAACTCGGCGAGTTGGCTAGGGTTTTTCCCGGTTTGCTGAACACTGAAGGAACTCGACGAGTTGCTAGATGCACTCAACGAGTTGGCTCAACATGGACTATTGACACTGACTGTTGACCTTGACTTTGACCATGGTTGACCAAGTTTGACTTTAAGGGTATCTTTGGTTTTTCGGGATTCTGATGAAGTTAGTCACATGGTGGTTATAGGAAGTTGAGTTCGGAGCTGTGAGTTGGGATTTGACTTTTACCGGTTCAACATTTCTTGAGAGGTGAGTCTCATCACCATACCAGTGGGTCGAAGGCACCAAGGCCGGCCCATTCAGTTAGTTGTGATGATTAGTGTGGAATCATTATGGATATGTCTAGCATGTGTGCATGTGAATGTGTTAGTACCTTATTGGTTAGTGTTGAGTATTTGAGATATTGAAACTGATATGGCATATTTGGTTATTTAGGGAAGCCTTTTTAGGGTTAATCATTTTATGATTCCCTACGATGCCTTTACAGTAGAAGTTCTTAATCGAGCTCTTCTAAGGCATTGATTTTATATTAGGCATAGATTTTATATTTATGGCATATATTTATTGTTCCCTATAAATAATCATTAGGTTTACTTTTGGTGTAAGCTTTTTACCAGATTAGGGTTTTTCTCTATACGTTCATCTCATAATCAATACAAGAAAAACCTTTATCAGATTACTTGCATATGTTGGTGATTGATTCTTGATTGTTCTTGATATTCCGCATTCGTCATCTCGGATTTATTCTCAACAAGTGGTATCAGAGCGGGTTCTTGTAGATCTCAGCGATTTTTGCAAGAATCGATCTTGTTTATGGCGATATTTTATCATGAATATCACATTGTTCTTCAAGTTTTGTAAGTTTTCTGAAAAGAAAAAGCCTATACCTCATTTTTATTGAAAAATCTTGTTCATATCTGTTATCTTCTACTCATTATTTCATCTAATTTGTTCTTGAATCGTGTTCTGGAAGAGAGTTAGAAGAAAATTTTTGTGTTTATTTGAATTTTCGTGTTCAGATCTGTTTTCTCTCACTAAAAACCCTTTCAGATCCGTTTTTCTCTCTCTAGAATCTTTATGAGATCTATTTTCTCTCTCTTCAAGTTCTATCATTTGTTGAAGATCTAATGGATCTTTTATTCTGTAACTCTATTTTAAAACTTGGATTAAAGGTCACTAAACCAATCTATGGTGTAAACAAATCAACTTTGTTTTATGTTCTTGGTGATTCTACGTTGAGGAATGTTACTGAGTTATATAATTCTTTTGTTGATAAGAAAATAAATCATTACTCACGGGTTGATGAACGTGAATTGCAAAAGAATGAGAGAATAGTAGAACAATTTCGTGTTATCTATGAACATTTAGATCGGGAACATAAACAAATGTTGAAGATAAAAAGGGCTGAAAAAGAAAAAGAAGAAGTTCATAATGTTCCTCATGTTTCTGAAGAAAAGATGACTCCAGATGTTCTTGTTGAGGGGGAGTCTGATGGGTATTCGAAGCGGGTTTCTCGGATAGTCGTTTGCGGATTTGAAGACTGGTGTTACTTCGAGGGGGAGTTTGGTCTTGATCGCACTAGCTCGTTGGAGATTGAAGCCGGACATCCAATCCTAACTTTGAGGGGGAGAATGTTAGGGTGTAAAGTCACTCTTGGATGTAGTGTTTTAGGCTTTCCCTTTTGTATGTGTAAATGGGTTGAGTCTTTTCTATAAATAGGAAGTGAGTGACTTCCATTATGTAAGGAACCATTTTGGAGTGTTAGACTAGAGAGAGAAATTGTGTACAAAGCCATTTGTATATCCTTTCTAGATCTAATATGAGCTTAAAGAGATTTATTTACTCCTTGTGTTCTTGATTTTACATGATGATTCACTAGATCTTTCTAATTCACTAAAATTTTAGTGGTGTTGATTATGATGGCATGTGCGGAATTAGAAAGATCTAGTGAATCATCATGTAAAATCAAGAACACAAGGAGTAAATAAATCTTTTTAAGCTCATATTAGATCTAGAAAGGATATACAAATGGGTTTGTACACAATTTCTCTCTCTAGTCTAACACTCCAAAATGGTTCCTTACATAATGGGAGTCACTCACTTCCTATTTATAGGAAAGACTCAACCCATTTACACATACAAAAGGGAAAGCCTAAAACACTACATCCAAGAGTGACTTTGCACCCTAACATTCTCCCCCTCAAAGTTAGGATTGGATGTCCGGCTTCAATCTCCAACGAGCTAGCGCGATCAAGACCAAACTCCCCCTCGAAGTAACACCGGTCTTCAAATCCGCAAACGAATATCCGAGAAACCCGCTTCGAATACCCATCATTCTCCCCCTTTTTATAATTAAAAAAAATTAGTGGTGTTGATTATGATGGCATGTGCGGAATTAGAAAGATCTAGTGAATCATCATGTAAAATCAAGAACACAAGGAGTAAATAAATCTTTTTAAGCTCATATTAGATCTAGAAAGGATATACAAATGGGTTTGTACACAATTTCTCTCTCTAGTCTAACACTCCAAAATTGTTCCTTACATAATGGGAGTCACTCACTTCCTATTTATAGGAAAGACTCAACCCATTTACACATACAAAAGGGAAAGCCTAAAACACTACATCCAAGAGTGACTTTGCACCCTAACATTCTCCCCCTCAAAGTTAGGATTGGATGTCCGGCTTCAATCTCCAACGAGCTAGCGCGATCAAGACCAAACTCCCCCTCGAAGTAACATCGGTCTTCAAATCCGCAAACGAATATCCGAGAAACCCGCTTCGAATACCCATCATTCTCCCCCTTTTTATAATCAAAAAATGATTATAAAACCCATTAAGGGTGAGAAGCGCTCGAGGAATAGTGTTCACGATACTCCCCCTTGATGTGTACCAAAAATGAATCACCAAAAATCTTGCACGGAAAAACAATCACGAAAAAGCCACAAAAATTTTTCAATTTATGAAATTTTTTGGCTTTTTGAGTGAAAGTTGCAAGATTTTTCAAAAACCGGGTAGAAACTGTCACTTTCTGAAACTTGCAGAGACCCGTTGCGCCTAAAACAGCCAAATATGCGAAACTCTAGCCCATTTGCGAAACTGGGCATAAAGCGTAAATTCGCACAAACTGCAGGGACCAGAACTGAAAATTCTTCATTTTCTCAGCATTATATCCCCATTTTTGAATTTGGGTATAAACTGCCAACTTTTCAAAACTATGGGTGCTACTTTCGAAAATTTGTCCACTTGTCTTCAAAAATGTCGAAATTTGACCAGTTATGCCATTTCTTCGAACCTACAGGGACCAATTTCGAAAGATATTTGTTTTCTTCTCCAATTCATTACACAGAGATTACACAGAGACTAACGCTTCATATACTTTGACTTCCAAATCAAATGAGATATCGAACACAGTTAAGAACCCAATTTTGACCTTCGTTATTTTGACTTTTCGTTTATTTGATGACAAACAACAATTTTTCCACTTACGATTCCTTTTCAGATCAAAGTACCCACTTTCAACAAAAATTGTCCTGTTCTTCATTTCATTCATCCTATTCGTTTCCAGATTACCAAGAACATCGAATTTGACCTTCAATTTTGACTTCTAGATGCGAACTCATACTCTATCTGCTTTCGATTCCAATGCAAGTATCAAATTCCACATCATTAATCTTCAATTTGAAACTAATCATATTCAAATCAATTTTCGATTGCCAAACTTATGAATGAACAAATCAGATTGGATTATCAACAAAAGAAACTCGAAATATCAATTTCTGATTTCCATTTTGATGTTCTAGTGGAAATCAATTTCAATCACCAAATATCAAGACTCGATCGATTCACATAGATACACAGCGAGAGAATGCGAAAACACAAGAACTCCAATCTTGAAGAACGTCAAGAATGTACAACACCTTTATGCGTATTGTGTATAACGAAGAACTGTGAGTTAATCAAATGATTTATCGACTAGAACTGTGAATGATTTTATCAGATCAAAATAACGGAATCGGCTTAAGGAATGAAAAGTGATTCGAATTCTTGTTGGACTCGATTAAATGTGTATGAACAGTAATGAACACCGATATTTCACTTGACTTTGGGCTCACAAATTGGATTACATGAAGAATAATCGAAAACTTTGGGCTCAAATCTTGGATTAAAATATGATTTTGATTTTGTGATTTGATAAAAAAAAAATTAATTGGATCTTCAAAATGGTTTGAAACGAATTCGATCCAATTGAGTCAAAACGATCAAAAATTAAAAACGAAACGCACGAATCGAAATCATGGACGTTTTGGAATCCATTTGAGAATTTGAGTTACCTTTTTAACGAATCGAGATCCATTTTCAACGAACGAATCAAATTTAGAAGATCTTGGTTCTTTTGTCGGAACAAGAAAATCTCCAAATCGAACATTGTACCACCCACCATGCGTGATGTACAACTCGTTCTTCGTGTTCTTCGTGTTCTTCAACGATCCAAGAACATCTTCAAAAGAACTACCAACACTTTTGGGTTTTGACTTCAAATTCAATGCATCACTTGGAGATTGTTGCTTTGGAACCCAAACTTGCTTCACGAATTTCGGCTTTACAACATTTAACAATTTTTGTGAGTAAGCCCGCTTATTTTTCCGATTAATCTTCTTCTTCTTTTTCTTTCTCATCTTTTTGCATCTTGAAGACTTGATCTCATGAACAAACCCACTTTCCACAACTTCAACTTTATGAGTTTGAATCAAATCTTTTGGAGTTTGATACTTGTGAATTTCTTCGATCACCGGCTTCCGATAAGGAATCATTCCTTCAAACGAATCACAAGAACACAAAATATCATCGGTTTGAACTCCAATCGAGCAAAAAACTTTTTCATCTTGAGAATCAACTTGAATCTTCTTATCATGAACTTCAAGAACATCAAGAACATCACATTGAACTCCATTGTTAACAACTTCAACAACCTTAAGAGCACGAAGATCATTTGGGTCTTCAATAAGAGAAATATATTTCTTTCTGAACAAATATTTTTCTTCTCCAAACTTATCACTACTACGTGATGATATGGACCATGTAATATCAGCCAACCATTTGATCTCACAAAGTGGTTGAAATATCAAGCTTCCATGATCATCCTTCAAACCTCCATAAGAAACCATAGATTCCCAAAATATCCAATTGTTTAACACCAACCCATAATATTGATCTTTATTGACTTTGTATTTGATATCTTCAACGATCACAATCAAAGAATTGTAAGGCAAATTCACCATGATCACAAAAACTTGAAGATTTCTAGAGAGAGAAAGTGATTTTGAATGGGTTTTCTAGAGAGAGAAAGTAAAAATCACTTGAATTCTAGTGAAGAAAATCGAATTTTGAATAGAATCAAAGATGAATTCGATTTCTAGAATCCAAAAACTCTCTAAAACACAAAGATCAAAGATCAAAAACGAAGAATCACCAAATCTAGGAAGCCATCAAGGATCAATTCTTGATCCAATCAAGAACACCCGCTCTGATACCAATTTTAGTGGTGTTGATTATGATGGCATGTGCGGAATTAGAAAGATCTAGTGAATCATCATGTAAAATCAAGAACAAAAGGAGTAAATAAATCTTTTTAAGCTCATATTAGATCTAGTAGGATATACAAATGGGTTTGTACACAATTTCTCTCTCTAGTCTAACACTCCAAAATGGTTTCTTACATAATGGGAGTCACTCACTTCCTATTTATAGGAAAGACTCAACCCATTTACACATACAAAAGGGAAAGCCAAAAACACTACATCCAAGAGTGACTTTGCACCCTAACAGAGTCAAGTGGTTCATGTGTTTCAGATGAGTTACGATCCGATTTTAGTTGTTCTGAAGATGAATCTCAAAGTAAATCTTTGGAAGTCATGAAAGTAAAGACATTTTGTTCTATTGGAACAACAACAGATGATTTATTGTGTTCTGATGATATCTTTGAAGGATTGGTTCCCTACAGAAAGCCAATAATTCAAGATGTTCATATTTATCAAACTCCTAAGGATTGTGTTCAAAAGTCTTCAAATGTTCAGATTTAGAAAGAAGAAAAAGTTGTTCAGATCCGAAATTTATTTCTAAAGCCTAGAAATAAGAAAAGGAAGAAGAAGAGAAAGAACAAGAGTAAAATGAAGAAAGTTTGGATGCCCAAGGTACAAGTACCCAATGCTTGTGAAAAGGTTGAGAAAGTTGATGTCAAGCATGCTCAAAGAATCTCTGATTCTCATTTTTCTTCAGTTAAAAATCTTCGAAGTTGGAAGGAAAAGAAAAAGGGAATTTGGTTGGTTTAATGAAATTTTTGGAAATTTTTGTTTTCCAACTAAAAAGAGGGTATTATTTTCAGAAGATGATAGCTTTTCTTCAAATAAGTGGGTATGCAAGAAACATACTTCAATGTTGAATCTTAAATGGGTACCAAAAGTCCCATAAAAGTTTTGTCCTTAAAAAAAAGGGACAAAATCTTGGTGAAATTTGGTGGATTTGGTTCAAAGATATGATATTGTGTTGAAAAAAATCAATTTTATTGATTTTTTAAGTGTTGGAATTGACAAAAGTTGATAAAGGGGTGAAAAGTGTCATTTTTCTGCAAAAAGAAAGCTGCATTCTGACACTTTTCTGCTTAAAGGGTACAAACTGTCAGTTTACTGTAACAGGAGGGGTTGCTTTTGGATTTATGGTCAATAGAGGTTTCGCTTGTTTTGTTGTTCACTGAAGCATTAAGCAAAACTCAAAGACGCGAACCTTACAATTACAAGCGAAACTCAGTTTAAGAACCGAACTCAAATTAACAACCGAACTCCCAAGAACCGAACCCGAATCTACTGTTCACAACCGAACGTTCGGTTGATTTCGCTTTCGGTTGTGTAATTGATGGAGCGAACATGCAACTGTATTTGAAGCGAACCTGAGATTCGCCTTCGGTTCACGAATGATTATATTGGAGCGAAAGGAACGAATCTGGATTCACAGTTGGAACCGAATGCCACAAGAGGCGAAGGATGGTTCGTCAAGAACCGAACTCACCAGAATTTGCAGGTCAAGAAGCGAAAGTATTGAAGCGATGTTCGTCTCTCGCCTCAAGACACCAAAACGAAACTGAAGTTCGCTTTCGGTTCATCATCAATTGACTAGATTTAGAAACGAACGTAGTGGATTGAGTTCGCTTCTTCATCTACATCTACAGGTTCGTTTTCATGGCTCGATAGTTCACAGTTGCAAATCCAAATCGAAAGTCAAAATTGGAATTTGTCCCACACACTCGCAGTCTTCTTACAATCAATTTGGAGTCGGAATTCACGACTCTACATTGAAATCGCATCGACATCAACTGGAAACGAAGGTTTGTGATTTTGTTTCCAAAATCGGAACTCGTTGTTGCATTCTGATGTGAACAGGTCTGGTATTCGCATAAATGTTTGAAATGCCGATTCATAGCGTTCTTATACAGACTATTCTGAAACCGATTTCAAAATATTCGGATTTAAGTGTTGATTTGGGATGCACGACTCAGGATCGGCATTCGCAGGTTCATAATCGGACCTTTCAAATCATCAATCGGAATTGGAATTGGATATCTCAAATCGGAACTTCAAGTTGACTGTCATTGGATCAAAACCAAAAACTGAAATCGGAATTTGTTGAAGTAGAAATCGAACGTATTTTTCTGATTTTGACTTTTTCAAGTCAAACGCGTTCATATACCGTTCCAGTGAAGAAGATTACTATTGTTACACTCTTGACCCCTGCAACTTCAGCACTTTGACGGTTCCAGTCCCCAAATGTTTACAAACTTTACAATTTCTACCCCCTTTGGAAGATGTTCTTAATTTCAGCGTTAAAAAGAAGAATATGGGTTATTTTTTTTCAAATTTTTCCCCCTGACTTTCAGCACTTCACAGATTTTACCCCATATCCGAAATTCTTTTCAAATTTCTCGGATTTTTACCATTTTTATCCATTCTTTCCAAAATATTTTAGTTTCTAATTTTTTCTTTGGTCTTATTCTTTTCAAACCCTTCTAAATTAATTGCTTCTTATTCTATTCTTTTGTCTAAACTTAAAAATTGAAAAATACAAAATTAATTTTTGTTATTTCGGTTTTAATTTTTGAAGATTGAGTTTTTTCTAAAGGGATTTATTTCATCATATCTGACGGGTTTTGAAGATTGTTGGTGATTCTTCTTAACTTTCCGGATTCTCTCCATGGCATTTGTTGAAGATTCAGGGGGGAGTGATGATTATTCAAGGGGGAGTTCGTATTTGGAAGATTATTTCTATTTCTCTCGCTTTTGAAGACCCCATGTGCTGATGAGTATCACAATTTAGCGGGAGAAATGCCAAGAAGATCGGAAATCGTGATCTTCATAAGTTTCAACATCTTGGGGGAGATTGTTGAGTATTTGAGATATTGAAACTGATGTGGCATATTTGGTTATTTAGGGAAGCCTTTTTAGGGTTAATCATTTTATGATTCCCTACGATGCCTTTACAGTAGAAGTTCTTAATCGAACTCTTCTAAGGCATTGATTTTATATTAGGCATAGATTTTATATTTATGGCATATATTTATTGTTCCCTATAAATAATCATTAGGTTTACTTTTGGTGTAAGCTTTTTACCAGATTAGGGTTTTTCTCTGTACGTTCATCTCATAATCAATACAAGAAAAACCTTTATCAAATTACTTGCATATGTTGGTGATTGATTCTTGCTTGTTCTTGATATTCCGCATTCGTCATCTCGGATTTATTCTCAACAGTTAGATATGCGAAGACCCCGGGGGGGGGAGGGGGGGGGGGGCTCATGGCAGCTGGATATCAGACCATGTGGGGGAGCCCATAGCATTCCAGTTAAATACCATGTGGGGGAGCCCATGACACATAAGTATAAGACCCTGGGGGGAGACCACGACATCCTGGAGTAAGACCCTGGAGGGAGTCCACGACATCCTTATATGTTATTTGCATGGCTTATGTAGTATATATATGGGATTATATGGTTATGTGATTGTGTAGTTATGTGGCGTATGTTATGGGGAACTCACTAAGCATTAGATTACAGTTTGTTGGTTGTTTCAGGTACTTCAGGATCAAATGGCAAGCGACCGGAATGATGGCGTGACATGCACTCTCCGATATTTTAGTTTGGGTAATCCGAAGTTTTGAATAATTTATCTGATGTCATGGGTTTTTGGAAACAAATGTGATTGGAATGCTATACTCGATGAAAGTGATTTTGTTATTAAAATGAAATTTTTTATTGGAAATTTGGGTTGTTACACTTCTGAGTGTAGTTTGGTGAATTAGAGGAATCAGGTATGACCTTGAGGAAGGTACAGGTAGGTGTGGAAGGTAGTATTAGGCCCGTACTATAAGATGCACAGGACCTGTACCCGAGACGAGAGCAGACCTGAGAACTCTAAGGAGTCCGGTGAGGAGGAATCCCCTCGAACTTCTTTATCGATTGTTTCTATGTTGTATTTTCAGTTTAAGGATGGTGTTGACTACACGAGGAGGTTCAGGTTCAGGATCGGGCTCTGGTTCGGGTTCGGGTTCGGGTTCAGGTTCAGGCGCTGAGCCGATTGACGAGAGGTTGCGTGAGCTTATCGCAACTGAGGTCACTCACGACATCCTTGACGCTACCCCGGTGATTTTCGGTACATCAAGGAGGGGATTATGGAGATCATTGGAGGAGCGAATCAGGTCATTTCGGGACGAGATTGTCGTAGGTCAGATTGGGGCTTGAACTCCCTCGTTCCGGGAGTTCAAGGCGTGCGAAGCGCCTGAGTTCTTTGGGGCTAAGGACCCCATCGCTAGCCGCCGCTGGATCGCTGACATGGAGAATTCTCAACGCACGAGCTTTTTCCCCGAGGCGGAAAAGGTGGGATTTGTGTCCTGTTTGCTGAGGGACAGAGTGCATGACTTATGGGAGGAGGTCACCACAGCGGTTGGGATGATGGCTGTTACAGTGATGATTTGGCTGGATTTTGTTCAGAGGTTTTATCAGGAGTTTACATCGGCCATTAAGGTGCAACAACTGGTGAGGGAGTTCCAGGACCTTCACCAGACTATAGAGACTGTAGCGGAGATCATCACCAAATTCAGGGAGAGGGTATTATTGGTTCCGCGGTACGCTACGAATGAGGAGATGAGGAAAACGAGATATCATGTTATGCTGAAGGATGATATCAGGGAGTTTGTAAGCTTTTTGAGGTGCAAGACTCTAAATGACATGATTGAGAAGGCCAGTAAGCGGAAAATTGAGTTGGAGCTCTGGACGAAGCGGAAGCCGGAGCAGGTTCAGACAGAAGTGGGCCAGGCCAAGAAGCCCAAGACTGCCGATACTCACAACAAAGGCCAGCAGGGTCGGGGCCGATGTGCCAAGTGCAACAAGCCGCACTGTGGAGCCTGTCGATCCGCGGGCTCCAGACATTTCAATTCTGGCCAGGCAAGTCACGTGAGCAGGGACTGCCCCAAGAGGGCTTTGATTAGCTTCCATTGCAACCAGAGCGGCCATAAAAAGGCCGATTGTCCGAGACTGACTGGAGGAGTGGTGGTGGCGCCTGCGCCTGCCACTTTGAGGATTACCAATGGCCTCCAGGGCAAGGTAGAGGCTCCTGCAATTCAGAGTAGGGCTTTTTAATTGACCACCGATGAGGCCCGTGCAACACCGGATGTAGTTGCTGGTATGTGACCTTACTCTATCTTTTATTGCTTTCTTGTTATGCTTATATTTTCTATGATCTTGTATAGGGACCTTTTTGGTCAATGGGTTGTCTGCTCATGTTTTGTTTGATTCAGGGGCTACCGGATCCTTCGTATCTCTTGTGCTCAGCAAGAAGTTTCGAGACGCTCCGACGAATTTGGACTCCCCTATGGAGGTGGAGATCGCGGATGATCGTACTGTGAGTGCTGCGAGGGTTTTCCGAGGTTGTGTTCTGAATATGTTTAGTTAGAGGTTTTTAATTTATTTGGTACCCATTCCCTTGAGGGGATTGAAGGTGGTCATCGGTATGGACTGGTTGGGGCCCAATGGGGCCGTGATTGATTGTGAGCAACAGTTGGTGAGAGATAGAACCCTAAGTGGTGGACAACTGGTCATTCCGGGTGAGAGAGCTTCGCATGGACCAGCTCTCTGTTCAGCTGCGAGGGCTAGGAGGTTTCTACAGCAGGGTTGTTCTGGATTTTTGGCTTATGTTTCGGATACTCGGGTTAAGGCCATGTCAGAGTTAAGTGGGGTACCCATTGTGCGGCATTTTCCTGATGTTTTTCCTGAGGAGTTGTCGGGAGTGCCTCCTGAGAGGTAGGTTGAGTTTCGGATTGATTTGATGCATGGTTCGGCTCCGATAGCCAAGGTGTTGTATCGCCTAGCACCGCCTGAGATGCAAGAGTTGTCTACGCAGCTGTAGGAGCTGCTAGACAAGGGTTTTATCCGTCCGAGCAGTTCCCCGTGGGGGGTATAGATTTTGCTTGTAAAGAAGAAGGACGGGTCGCACAGGATGTGTATCGATTATCGGGAACTGAACAAGCTAACAATGAAGAACCGTTACCCACTTCCAAGGATTGACGATCTATTCGACCAGCTTCAGGGCGCATCTTTGTTTTCCAAGATTGATCTTCGGTCGGGATACCATCAGACGAGGATTAGGGATGAGGATGTTCAGAAGACAGCCTTTAGAACCCGTTATGGTCATTACAAGTTTGTGGTGATGCCATTTGGCCTCACCAATGCCCCAACAACATTCATGGACCTCGTGAATCGGGTGTACAGGCCGATGTTGGATCGATCGGTGATTGTTTTTATTGATGATATTTTGGTCTACTCCAAGACCAAGGAGCAGCATGAGCATCATTTGCGAGAGGTGTTGGAGACCTTGGGGGGAGGCTCTATGCCAAATTCTCCAAATGCAAGTTTTGGTTGCGTGAGGTGTAGTTTTTGGGTCATGTCATCAATCAGGATAGAATCTTGGTGGACCCGGCCAAGATCGAGGTTGTGATGAGTTGGGAAATTCTGAAAAGTGCATCAGAGATCCGAAGTTTCTTGGGTCTTGTGGGGTATTACCGGAGATTTATTCAGGATTTCTCCAAGATTGTGGTGCCTCTGACCCGTCTGACCAAGAAGAATGCGACCTTTCGGTGGGGTCCAGATCAAAAGTTGGCCTTCGAGACGTTGAGGCAGAGGTTGTGCGAGGCCCCGATTCTAGCGTTACCTGAGGGGTTGGATGATTTTGTGGTTTATTGCGACGCTTTTATTTCAGAATTGGGAGTTGTTCATATGCAGAGAGGGCATGTGATCGCTTACGCCTCGAGGCAGCTAAAGCCTCATGAGGCGAATTACCCCACACATGATTTGGAATTGGGGGCAGTGGTGTTTGCCCTCAAGATCTGGAGGCACTATTTGTACGGAGTTCAGTGTACTATCTACACTAATTACAAAAGTTCGAAATACCTGATGGACCAGCCAAATTTGAATATGCGGCAACGGAGGTGGTTGGATGTGGTGAAAGATTATGACTGTGAGATTCTGTACCACCCAGGGAAGGCCAATGTGGTGGCCGACGATTTGATCTGCAAGGCGGTATGCTCATCGATCCGAGATATTTGTTTGAGGATGATTGTCACTTCACCTCTGATGGATTTGATCAAGGAGGCTCATGTATAAGGATTAAAAAAGGAAAATTGGAAGACTGAGCGAATTAGAGGGCAAATTCCTTTGTTTGCTAGAGACAATCGGGGGTTATTGACACAGTGTGGCAGGGTTTGGGTTCCGGCGGCAGGTGGGGCGAGACAGACGATTTTGGAGGAGGCACATAAGTCAAAATTTTCTATCCACCCGGGGGCCACGAAGATGTACCGAGATTTGAGGTTGAGTTACTGGTGGCCCTGTATGAAAAGGGAAGTTTCTTGGTTTGTTGAGCAGTATTTGACTTGTAGGAAGGTAAAAGCCGAACATTAGAGATCTCACGACAAGGTCTAGCCGTTACCCATCCCCATGTGGAAATGGGAGGAGATCACTATGGATTTTATCACGAAATGCCCAGGATGGCGCAGGGAATCTATTCTATTTGGGTCATTGTGGACAGGTTGACCAAGAGTGCACATTTTATCCCAATTGCCGAGAGTATATCCATAGAATAGTCAGCGGATATCTATGTTCGGGAGGTGGTAGTCAGGCATAGGGTACCAGTATCTATGGTCTCGGACCGCGATGTACGTTTCACCTCCAGGTTTTGGAGGAAGTTTCATGAGGATTTGGGTACTCAATTGCATTTCAGTACAACATACCACCCCCAGACTGATGGTGAAAGAGAGCAGACGATCCAGACGCTCGAGGATATGCTTCGGGCTTACGTGCTGGATTTTGGAGGGAGTTAGGATACTTACCTTCCACTAGTAGAGTTCTCCTACAACAACAGTTATCATGCTAGTATTGATCGAACACCATTCAAGATGTTGTATGGAAGGAGGTGTAGGACCACGGTTTGTTGGGGAGAGGTCAGACATCGGGTCATGGAAACCACCGAGGTGGTGCTTAAGACCACTAATTTGATTCAGCAGGTGCGTGACAGACTGTGGGTCGCGCAGAGTCGTCAGAAGAGTTATGATGAACGACACCGTTCAGATCTCGAGTTTTAGGTAGGAGACTTTGTGTTGTCGAACGTGTAGCGTTGGAAAGGTGTCATCCGATTTCGGAAGAGGGGTAAGTTGGGTCCTCGATTTACTGCTCCATTTAGGATTTCTACGTGTGTTGGCAGGGTTGCATACCGGTTGAATCTTCTTGATGAGCTCAGTCAGATTCATAACACTTTCCATGTATCTCAGTTGCGGAAACAGGTAGCTGATGATACTGCAGTGATCTCATTAGACGATATTCAAGTGGATGAGCGCCTGAATTATGTGGGGAATTCCATTGAGATTCTAGACAGGAAAACTAAGACTCTACATAACAAGGTGATGAATCTGGTGAAGGTGCAATGGCAGCACCGAAAGGGCTCTAAGTGGACGTGGGAGCCAAAGGGCGAGATAAGGGAGCACTACCCAGATTTGTTTGCGGCAACAGACTTCGTGGACGAAGTCTAATTCAAGTGGGGGAGATTTATAACACTCGGATTCAGGTATGTTACCTTTTAGTCCATTGGATAATAATTTTATTGCGAAAAGGTCCCTTCGTACGTTGGGTGTATGTTTATGTACGCTTAGCATACATGGGCTTGGCATAGCGGGAGTCTGAGCCATGTATGCGGAGCGCACGAGGAGTACATGGGGCGTACGTGGCCAAAGCTAAAACCCTAATCATAGGGCATGAGCCCTATTTAAACACATTTATGATTCTTGGACCCTCATCCTTATTAGCCTCCACTGCCTTTGAAGGACCCTAAAACCCTAGTTGCCATTGAGAGTGATCTTTGAGCTTGAAAGTGACTTTAGTGGCCTTTTTGGTGTGTTTGTAAGAAGAAGAAGTTGGTGAGCAAGCCTTGGACGTGGTTGAGCTTCAAGATCCTGAATCTACATCATCTTAGGAAGCTTTTGAAGGTAAAAAGCTCATCCCTTGTTGATCATTTTGATAGTTAGAGTTAGGGTTTGTTTATAAACTCATTTGTGGTCCATGGATTCTCTTTTGTGAGTTTGGGCAACTCCAGAAGCTAGAAATGCTAGATCTTAGTCCCTCTGGCATGTTAGAAGCATAAAAATGTTATCTTGGTGATGGATATGAAACCATGCATGAATCTAGGTCCTTTAAGTGAGCTTTGATAAGAAAAATGGATGTTGGACTCCCATAAGACATGCTAAGGCATAAAGTTGCCAACTTTATGCCCTAGGAACCTCTTAATGACTGAGATCTGGTAGTGGGAACAATTGACTGCATGGATTAAGCACCAAATGGATGAATGGATTGAGCAGCACAGTACGCTGGGGGTACCAAGGTGTACGCAACGCGTACTGCATGGTGGGTGAGTACGCTGAGCGTACTAGGATTACGCCGCGCGTACGCTCCTAGTGAGCTTTTGGTCTTGTGTTGGGATTTTGGGTCATTTGGGCCCTATTTGGTTTTGGGCCTTGATCTGTTTAGAGTAGTTGGGCCTTTGAATTTTCTAATGGGCCTTCAGTGACATAGTTGGGCCTTGGAGCCCGTTATTGCTTTTGGGCCAGGAATAGTTAGGCTCATTAAGGGGAAAAAGCATTTGAGCCTTTTTTTAGGAGTTTGGACTTAGGGCTTAGACCCATGTGTTGGATTAGGTGTCTAAGCCCATAACTATAATTGGTATGTACTTGAATTGATAGCAGCACAGTCCTTTTGGGTTGCACTCGAACCTAGCAACTGGACACGGAAATTATGAAAGGAGAGATATTGATTTATTATAAGATTAATAAATTAATATAAATGATTTATTAATATGTTAAAAGGTTAACATATTAATTAGAAATCATAATATTTAATTAATAGTTAGCCATAAATTAATTAGAATTAATTTTGGGGTTAATTGTGTTAATTATAAAGTGCAGGGACTAGTTTGCAATTATCTAATAGTTAAGTGGAAGGTTCCAGAACCTCCTTGGAAGGGGGTAGACGAAATCTATAGGGGAAACCCTAATGATTTCGTCCAAGGGGCTTGGATACGGCCTTTTGATAAGCTTAGGCCACAAGCAAAGGAACATTAGGGTTTTCCCTAAACCCTAGATCCCTCGGCTATATAAGGAGCCTCCTGGCTCCCAAAATTGGCACTCCTTCTCTTAAAGAAACCCTAGGCCGATTTTTGCATACCCTAACCTCTCTCCTCACAAGTTTCCTTCTTGCTAGCTCTTGGGTGTGATTTCATTAAAGGCATTACAATTGTGGTTCTAGGCTTCCAAGAAGATCAAGATCAAAGGATTACCAATTGTTTGCTATAACAATTGAAAGGTATGTAACTCTAAAACCCTAATTTGTTATTTTCGAAAATAACCTCTCTCCTTAGGGTTCTTGTTTTGCAATTAAAATTTATATGTTCAATAGTTAAAACATAGATCCAAAGTAGGTTGCATGTGAACTTAGGAATTGTTTTCTAGTTTATTTGCTTTACCCAAAACCCATCAGTAGTATCAGAGCCATTGGTTTTGTTTTAAATTGAATAGCTATAATAGTTGAATTGCAAATTAGGGTTTATAGCTATTAAACCCTAAAAGGCCATGGTTTCGTTTTTTAGGGTTTTGGTTCAAAGGGTTTTTCGAAAAACCCTAGCCTCCATGAACCCTAATCGAAATTAGGGTTAGGATTTTGGAAAACCCTAGCCTCCTCCCTTAAATTTCGAAATTTGCTTCATATTTTAGGGTTTTATCTTATTTTGGATAATTATTGCCTAATTGGATAATTGAGAAAAATAAGGAAATTATCCTTTACCCTAATTTTCGAAATCTAGAGGGATAAGGATTAGGATTAAATTAATTGTTTATTTTGATTAGATAATCCTTACAAGATTTAATAAATTAATTAAAAGTTAATTAATAGATAATTATTAAATCTAGTTATTTGGTTTATTTTAAATTTAAATTAATAGTTTAATTTTTCGAAATTTATATAAACTTTAAAGTTTTAAAAAGTTTAAAACACACCTTATATATGTATTATAATTAAAAGTTAAATATTATATATGTATAAGAATATGGTCAGTCAAATCGCTAGTATGCCTCATTCACGAAGCTAGTCTATAAGGAGGGTATAAGGAAACTGCCTATAAAATGGTAGTTGAATGGGTGTCCACTCTCACCCACCGCTTCATTGATTAGTCGAGGGTTGTTAGCAGAACGGGTTTGATAGGACAACTACATCTCATTAAAAGTATAATGTTATTAAAGAAAGTACTAGAACATTATTTTACAATAATCCCAACTCTAGTTACTTTAGGAAAAATGTGAAAAGTATGCTAATCCATGAAATTGCACATTATGCTTTATTGGTCGTTAGTGGAGCGTGTGTGGATTACCAGCACACTAATAGGCACTAATAAAGAGTAGTAATGGGTATCTCATAATTATCATTTTGGTGGAGCGTGTGTGGTTTACCGGCACATCAATAGTTAATGATAAAGACAATGAGGTTACCAAGCACATTTGCATGGTTATTCACATCTTGTTTGTGATCCTCGGTATCCCAGTCACAAATAGAAGAGCATAATCCGAGATTAAAACATGCCATTGAATAGTTTCAATGTATCTCAAAAGGAATTAGGAATTTCACTTCGTTTATTTCGTCTAATGGTGGAATTGGTGAATCGTCATTCACCTACCTTTATGAAATTTACACTTGGATCTCGGCATCCCATTTCTAAGTTGTGAATCTTCATAGTTGGATCCTAACCTTGATATTATATCTTTGGGTTATTATATTGAGGTATATTGAAATCTAACTAAAACTATCTTTCTTTTCAGATGTCTACTCCTGGAAACAATTCTGCTTCATCATCCTCCAACCACAACTTCTCTTTGCTCAACATTTGCTCTAAAGTCATTATGGATGGCTCTAACTATAACGATTGGATGCGTAACATCAAGATGGCGCTTCGTTTTCAGGACAAAGAATATGTCCTTGAAAAGGAGCTCAAAGAAATTGATGAATCTAAAGCTACTCCTGAAGAATATGCTGCCTACAAGAAGCACTATGACGATGCCACCAAAGTGGCATGCATCATGGTCGCAACCATGTCCCCAGAACTGCAGAGGTACTATGAGGACTACTGGCCCTTTGAGATGAACAAGGATCTTATGGATAAATACCATAAGCGAGCTCGTTAAGAAAAGTTTGAGGTAGTCAAGTCACTCATGGCTTGCAAGATGAAGGAAGGGGAGTCGGTTGTTAGTCATGTGCAAAGAATGCAATGCTACATAGAGCGTTTGCTCAAGCTCAACATTCAATTTGATGAGGAATTGGCCATTGACATGGTTTTGAACTCATCACCCGATTGTTATGGTCAGTTTATCCTAACTTACCATTTGAACAACACAGAGCAGACACTGGCCTAATTATACAACTTGTTGCAGACAGCTGAAGCAGGGATGAAGGGTAAAAGTATAGCCTCCACTCCTGCAAGTGCCCCTGTCTTGGCTATTATACAGGGAAAGGGGAAAAAGAGGAAAGGTCCTCCTAAGCAAAATTGGAAGGGCAAGGCCCAAGCTGGGCCGTCTAGTAATGGCCCAAAGGCTAAGCCCAATGCTACCATTCCCCATGTTTCTGATCCAAAGGATGCTGATTGATTTTATTGCAATGACAAAGGGCACTGGAAGAGAAGCTGCCCAAAATATCTACAAGATATCAAAGATGGCAAAGTGAAGCCATCTTCAGCAGGTATTTACACTATTTCTTCTAATAACTCATTATCTTCTCGTTCATGGGTCCTTGATAAAGGATGTGGTTTTCACATATGTTCTGATTTGCAGGGGCTAAAAGAAAGTGAGGAGGTAGAACGAGGGAGGATAAACTTGATCATGGGGAACAGAAAGTCTTCACCAGTAACCAAGATCGGAGTTTATCAACTTTTGCTTAATAATGATGTTAGATTAGATTTATTGAATTGTTGCTATTCGTCTGAGATGACGAGAAACATTATTTCATTTCATGCATTGTTCATACAAGATTTTAAGTATTCTTTTAATGATTTGAATGGTTTAATTTCTGTTTATAAGAATGGTGTCTTTGTGTTTGAACCTTTACCTTGTGATGGTGTGTATGAAACAGTGACTTGTGTTGATAGCTTAGGTAATAGTGTGTTTAATATTGACTTGTCTAATAGTGTGGACAAGGCATGCTTGTGGCATTGTCATCTTGGACACATTAACAAGAAATTCATAGCCCAACTCCAAAAGGATGGAGTGTTGGAATCATTTGACCTAAAATCAGATGATATGTGTGAATCTTGTCTTTTGGGAAAGATGACGAAATCACCATTCACAGGGTCTTGTGAAAGAGGTGAAGGTCTGTTGGACCTCATACATACAGATGTATGTGGACCCTTCAGATCAACTACAAGGGATGGTAATCGATTCTATGTGACTTTTACTCATGATTATAGCAGATATGGCTATATCTACTTAATCAAACATAAGTCAGAAACCTTTGAAAAGTTCAAAGAGTTTAAGCATGAGGTCTAAAATCAATTGGGCAGGAAGATAAAGCTACTTAGATCCGATAGAGGCAGAGAGTATCTTAGTATCGAGTTCAACGACTATCTAAAAGAATGTGGGATAGTCTCAAAATTAACTCCTCCTAGGACACCACAGTTAAATGGTGTCATTGAGAGGCGTAATCGAACCTTGTTAGACATGGTTCGTTCTATGATGAGTCGTGTTTCGCTTCCTATTAACTTCTGGGGGTATGCCTTAGAGACAGCCACCCACATCCTCAATCTTGTCCCTACAAAGAAGGTTGCCAAAACACCTCACGAAATGTGGACGGGGAAAGTTCCCTCGTTAGCACATATTAAAGTCTGGGGTTGTGAAGCTTTCGTAAGACGAGAGACTCGCGACAAGCTAGCAGCTAGAAGTGAGAAATGTGTTTTCATTGGTTACCCAAAACAGTCTTTTGGATATTTGTTCTACAGACCTAGTGAAAACGTGGTCTTTGTAGCACGAAGAGGAGTCTTTCTAGAAAGAGAGCTCATATTCAAAGAGGACAGTGGGAGCACCATTGACCTTGAATAAATTCAAGAGTTAGCCAATGAAGGAACCTTAGATGACACTAGCACTCAACCAGAGGAAACAGTTCCTGTTGAACCAGTTGATAACTCATTACCTTTTCGAAGATCCACTAGGGTGAGTGTGCCACCTAAGTTGTATGGTTTTCATATTACTTCAGATGGTGACACATTCATCAGTGATAGGACACTGGTAAATTTAGATGAACCAGTTACTTACAAGGAAGCAATGGCAGGCCCAGAGGCTTCCAATTGGAAAGAGGCAATGGACAACGAGATTAAGTCCATGTATGACAACCAAGTTTGGAATTTGGTTGATAGTGCACCAGGTCGTAAGACAGTTGGGTGCAAATGGATCTTCAAGAAGAAGACAAACATGGATGGAAATGTGCACACATTCAAGGCTCGACTGGTTGCAAAAGGTTTCACTCAAACCCCATGGGTTGACTATGATGAGACCTTCTCACCAGTAGCTAAGATTAAATCTATTAGGATATTGCTCGCCATAGCTGCCTTTCATGACTATGAAATCTGGCAGATGGATGTCAAGACTGCCTTCCTTAACGGGAAGTTGGTTGAGGATGTTTACATGAATCAGCCAGAGGGTTTTGTTGATGCAAAGTTTCCTAATAGAGTGTGCAAGCTTGAGAAATCCATTTATGGATTGAAACAAGCATCTCGCAGCTGGAATCTTTGCTTCCATGAGAAAGTCAAAGAGTTTGGTTTCTCTAGAAGTGAAGATGAGCTTTGTGTGTATATCAAGGCTAGTGGGAGTATAGTAACTTTTATGGTATTATATGTCGATGACATATTACTCATTGGTAACGACGTTCCAACCTTGCAAGATGTTAAGTCTTGGCTTGGAAAGTGTTTTGCCATGAAAGACCTTGGAGAAGCTGCCTATATTCTTGGGATTAGAATATTGAGAGATAGAAAGAAGAGACTAATTGGACTTAGTCAGAGCACATACTAGGATAAGGTACTAAAGAGGTTTAGTATGGAAAATTCCAAGAAGGGAGAGCTACCTATCCAGTGCAATACCAAATAGAGTAAGACTCAATGCCCGAGTACAGATGAGGAAATAGCTGACATGAGTCGTGTACCTTATGCTTCCGCTGTCGGATCGATCATGTACGCTATGACATGTACTCGCCCTGATGTGGCATTTGCTTTGAGCATGGTCAGTCGCTATCAGGGAAACCTGGGTAGAGCTCATTGGATAGCGGTTAAGAATATACTCAAGTATTTGCGAAGGACAAAGGACAGGGTCCTTGTACTTGGTGGCAAAGATACTTTGAGAATAGATGGTTACAGTGATGCCAGCTTTCAAACGGATAGAGATAACTTCCGTTCTCAATCAGGCTGGGTATTTTTACTGAATGGAGGAGCAGTTACTTGGAAAAGTTCCAAGCAAGATACGGTGGCTGATTCTACTTGTGAATCAGAGTACATAGCAGCGAGTGAAGCGTCGAAAGAAGCATCTTGGTGGAGGAACTTCATCGGAGATCTCGGAGTTGTTCCAACCATCCAGGAACCTATGGAACTGTTCTGCGATAATGAAGGAGTGGTTGCCTTAACAAAGGAACCCAGGGATCATGGTAAAACCAGACATATCGACAGAAACTACCATTTCATAAGACATAGAGTAGAAGAAGACCATCTTGTTGTAAAGAGGGTATCATCTGAAGACAACCCAGCAGACCCCCTCACAAAGGGTCTGAGTAGGGTTAAGCATATTCAGCATGCTCGGAGCATTGGACTGAGAGATGATATTAGTTTTAGTAGTTAGATTAGTTTTGTTTTGAAACTTGTAACAAAGTAAATGTAATTGACTTTTGGTGATTAAATAATAAAGTATTATTTATGAGTTTGGTTACTGCCTTTTGTCAATTGTTTATTATTGTGTTTCATATTTTGCATGTTTTACTTCCTGAATAATATGATTATTCAAACTCCACAGTCGCTCGTACTTTTGGAAGTAAGTAGTGAATTAAGACTGTCATGAATTGGATTGCAGATTGTTTAAGGATAGACATAGCAATAGAATTGCTGCAATGATTCATGAGTACTCAGAAATTGAGATTTGAGTATTGGATAAACCCTCACTCAGAGTATTACTTCATGGAATTCATCACGAGTAATACTGAGACGATAATATCTAATAATCTTGAAACGAAGATATATGAGTTGTAATTTGCAAAGTCGATTATACATTGATGATACGAAAACGCATCAGTAACTTGGTGTCATAAAACGTATTGTCATGTATAGTTTGATGAGTAAAAGATACAAGCATATGAGTCAACGTTTATTCGTTCCTTTTTCCCTAACCGGAAAAGCGATATTTGTATGCCCCTCGATGATTTGGTGTTGACTTATGTGTTGGGCCCAACCAAGACTAAATTGATGTGTTCAATTAGAAGTCCTATATCATCACAAATCAGAAATCGGGAAACATAGATTCTGGACAAAGAGATTGATTACATTCCATGTCTTATGCCTGGGGATATCTTTCAGAACGAAGGATTATATGATCACTTATCTTAGGACATGTAACTGACTGGGTCAGAGTTCAGCAGCGGCTTTTGGAAGCTACAATTTGCTGGTCAAATTTAGAAGTCATACTAGCAATTATAGTTACAGACTTATCCAAGTGTGAGACTTTTGGATTAGGTGTCTAAGCCCATAACTATAATTGGTATGTACTTGAATTGATAGCAGCACAGTCCTTTTGGGTTGCCCTCAAACCTAGCAACTGGACACGGAAATTATGAAAGGAGAGATATTGATTTATTATAAGATTAATAAATTAATATAAATGATTTATTAATATGTTAAAAGGTTAACATATTAATTAGAAATCATAATATTTAATTAATAGTTAGCCAGAGATTAATTAGAATTAATTTTGGGGTTAATTGTGTTAATTATAAAGTGTAGGGACTAGTTTGCAATTATCTAATAGTTGAGTGGAAGGTTCCAGAACCTCCTTGGAAGGGGGTGGACGAAATCTATAGGGGAAACCCTAATGATTTCGTCCAAGGGGCTTGGATAAGGCCTTTGGATAAGCTTAGGCCCCAAGCAAAGGAACATTAGGGTTTTCCCTAAACCCTAGATCCCTCAGCTATATAAGGAGCCTCCTGGCTCCCAAAATTAGCACTCCTTCTCTTGAAGAAACCCTAGGCCGATTTTCGCATACCCTAACCTCTCTCCTCACAAGTTTCCTTCTTGCTAGCTCTTGGATGTGATTCCATTAGAGGCATTACAATTGTGGTGCTAGGCTTCCAAGAAGATCAAGATCAAAGGATTACCAATTGTTTGCTATAACAACTGAAAGGTATGTAACTCTAAAACCCTAATTTTTTATTTTCGAAAATAGCCTCTCTCCTTAGGGTTCTTGTTTTTCAATTCAAAGTTATATGTTCAATAGTTAAAACATAGATCCAAAGTAGGTTGCATGTGAACTTAGTAATTGTTTTCTAGTTTATTTGTTTTACCCAAAACCCATCACCATGATTTGAGATTGTGACCAAATTCTGATTAAGGCTAATTGTTTGTGTAGTGTGGGATCTTCCTGTTTAGCAGTCGAGCATCTTGTTGCTTCCAGCAGACTGAGGTGAGTTTTCTCATTGTATCAATAGGTCGAAGGCACCGAGGCCGACCTATTATTTGTTTATAGGATATGGATTACTTACGTGCTATGTGTATGAAAGACCAGGGTTTGGCCCCTGGAACCTGTATGAAAAACTAGGATATGCCCCCTGGCAGTTACATGAAAGACCAGGATCTGGCCCCTGGCAATTGTATGGAAGACCGGGATATGGCCCTCGGCAAGACTTATACGTAAGACTATGGTTTGGACCATAACAGTAATTTGTATGTTGTTATGTGGTACTTTGTGGAAAACTTACTAAGTGTTTGCTTACAGATTGTGTTTATGGTTTCAGGTACTTTCGGTACTAAGGGGAAGGGCCCGACGTGATGCATAATATTCTCTCCCGTTATTTCCTCATTTTGATATCGTACTCTGATTATGTGATTTTTATACATTATGATGGTTTTTGGAACAATTATATACCTGCAGTACTTGTTTTAAAATGAAAAAATTTATCGTTTTTTTGGGGTTGTTACATTACGCCATACAGGAAAATTGACATGAGTGAGTATGATTGGAAAAAGAGTCGCATCATAGAGTTGAACCAGTTTGTCCATTGACAACCGATTTGAGATTTGGAGGTGGATGATCGGCTTGTTTGAGGTAGATATGCTATGATACCATATAAAGGTATAAATGTAACTTGAGGATGTATTCTAAGAATCGTGTATGATTTACAATGGGTACATGGCATTTAAATAGACAACTCTATACATGGAAATGAGAATTCCTAGGAGAGACATTAGGAATTACAATAGCTTTTGACTAGCTTTTGACTTTACAAGACTATGCTAGAATAATATATTTTAAGTATTTGATTTTGGATTTGTATTGATACTTGTGTGGTCAAAATATGTTTGACATGTGGCCTCACAAGATCGGTTTGTCCTTGAGAGATGAATTTCATCTCTACACCAGTTTTAGGTCCGTTTTAACATAGTCTGGTATTTTTAGGACTGGTTTCAGACGGTTTGGTCTTTTATGGACTAATCTTAGACGGCCTCGTTTCGGTCTTTTCTAGACCAGTTTTTTTCGGTCCACTCCTTTTGGTATCAGTCTCATTCTTTTTCATTACAGTCTTTACGTGTGCTTGTTTAGGTTCCGTTTCAGGGTTTTTCGGTTCGATTTAGGTATTTTTCAGTTTTTGATTTCCGTTAACAAATGTACGATTAACACCAAAATTATACAATAAGATTTACTAAAACGATACATTAAAATATAATAAAACAAAAAAATGAGTTAGGTTGGATAATGTGATATATATATATATATATATATATATATATATATATATATATATATATATATATATATATATATATATATATATATATATATATATACCTTCAAATGCATTTACCTTTTTTAAGACAAGAAAATCTTAAATTTAAGTAGTACAAAATTTGAAGCATGATGTACAAAAGTTTTAAGCATATTTATCCCTTAAATGTCTCATATAAAGGAACTTATCTGCAAAATTAATCGGTCAAACTTATCTTGCAAAATGAATCGGTAAAAGCTAAATTGTATTCTCTCATTTTTAGTGTCAATTGAATCAATCAATAGTAAACACACTTTATAAGGCACCTCCTCTCTCAATCTCGGTGCTTATCTTCATCAAACGTATGCCACCTAAATGTCCCCTCACATCCCAAGGATTCGTCCCTCTTTATTCATCTTAGAATTTGACAGGAAGCTGAAAGAATACCCACAACCACCATTGCCACCTAAACGTTCACCAGCACAAAGCCTTCATAAGCCTACAATTCCATCGTCCTGTTTCTTTTCCGTCACCGCCAATATGCCCCCCAAACATAAACACCATCTATTCTCTCTTGAACTCCTCCATCTCTCTTAAATACTCTAAGCTAACACATTGTCTGTATATTTCTGTTTTCTCTCTCAATCTTCCAGGAAACCTGCCACCACCGCACCTCAATAAAATCCGCTCCTTTCACTGCCTCCTTTTCCAAGGTACTCTTCTTCCATTTGAATTTTTTGTTTTCTATTTTGCTTTGTCGTAAGGTATTTCATTGCTATACCACCACCCTTTCTTCCTTAGGTGAATCATTGCAAACCACGCCACCAACACTCTACTGGCAACCACCATAACCACTCCGCCCTTCCATCGACTATTGACATCAGGTTCACCGCCCACAATTACCTTCACCACAACCGTCACAGGCCACCTTCGACATATCCATAACCAATCATTGAACATTCGCCTTCACCTCCATCACACATGTATCTTGGTCTTTTTGTCTCTTCCCCCTCTCTTATTCTTTCATCTGATTTTGTTTAATTTATTCCTCTTTGTTAACGGAACTCTCTCTCGATTCATCGATTCATGTAAAGGGCTTGAACCCCCTGTTTGAATCTTCATCAATTGGTGGTATTTTTTCTTTTTCCATTTAATATTTCAATTTACGTTGTATGTATGTATTTGTTTTTATTCCCTTCAATTAATCAAACAATCATAGTTCAATTGGGCAGCATAAACAAAAATGATGGTTAGGCAGGTATGAGAGGTTAGTTCCTAAATAAACTCAGTTTAATAGAATTCAAGAGCAATTGTATTTTGAAAATGTATGCAAAATTTCAAGAAAAGGCTCTATTCCAAAGTTCATTTTTGGCAGATCGTATAATTTAGAGATGATATGGGTTATTTGCAAGTAATGCTTCTTCTCGAACACTAAAAATGTCGAGAAAAAGAATGATGACTTTTCTATTAAGAGCTTCAGGTATATCTTACTATCATCCTTATTTTTCTTAATTTATTATTTCCATGGTTATGAACTTTGTTTTGTTGCAACTGTAGTTGTACCTTGGGTGAATGGTTTTGTTGCTACTTAGTTATGGAAGATGCCTAATGTGTGCTTCTTTGATTTCATAGTGAACGTAGTAAGGTAAATCTGAAATTCTCCTCTTTATATCGATCGATTTAATCTGGTTTCAATATAAAGACTATTTTTTGAACATAAATTAGGGTTTTTAGTTTGCTACTTCACATTTATGGAGACAGAGGTGGGATTTTATCAATTGATACTTTATTTCCTCAATAAAACATCGATATCTCAAAATGTAATATGAAAATTAAGGTAACCATCTTTTCCTGATCATGAAATACAAAAAATCTATAAAACATTTCTTTTGATTGGTATTTTACCTTACTAAATATTTTTTGTATTGAAGCCACGAATCTTGATGACAATGACTAGAAAATGTTTGGTGTTTGCCATGGATGTAGAACAATTGACAGGGATGATATGTGTTCTATTTCCAATATAGAGGTTATGTTTAGGTTAGCAGCTTTAACATGGTTTAAGTTTAAGTTTGTCGCTTTAACAAATTGGACAGATTTGTCCTTGTTGATTTTAATGCTATTTGATGATGATTTCATATTTTTTGGACAAAACTACCCTTGCTTATAGTTTGATGTCTTCTCTATCTATTTGGATAGAATGTAATATTGTATTTTACCGGAGATTTTTGTGGGTAAATTCACTTTCACGACAGTCAAACTACTAAAAATTCCAAGGATATATTTTTCAAGATACAGATCTGGAAAAATACTCGGTAAGAATCACCACTATTAATCATATTTCTATTGCTTTATTTCAAGTTATTAAATCATTTTTAGTGGTTGCTTAGCTTAATGAATTGTGCAATTAGGTCCAGATATAGATCTTGAAGAAGCAAAGCTTCTTAAAATCTTTCCCATCCAAACATAGTTGCAAGTGACATTTCACTTGTGGAATGCTACAAAAGGAAAGAGATCCAAATCATATTGCAATCAGCACTTTTGAACAAAAACTTTTATCCAAATTCTTTTTGTTCTAACTGATAAAAATCAATGATTTTAGCTTTGGACATGTAGAAAACCCTTTTTGCTTGCAAAGCTTTATATACATAACCATTTAAGCATCATTATATGTAAAAATCAATATTATTGGAGTGAAAGTATATGCCTAAGTATCTTTTAACGGTATGAACTTCCATCAATAACTTTTATTTTCTAGATTTTTGTTTCTTTATGCACAGTGTCGTATCATTTTTATATTTAGAAGACATTTATCTTACTTTAATGTTGATTTTCAGTGATCAAGATAACTACGAGGATGTTCAAAAAGTTGGATGGGCAAAATACAATGACGTTTTTTGTTCGCCTTTAAGAAACAACAATGTACTTCCTTATTTTTCGTTACTATAACATTATACTTTTTTTTCTTATTACAACATTGTGCTTTATTTACTATTATTTTTTCCAGATTTTTTTCTCAAGTGAGCAGATTAATCTGATTTCTACATTGTCTTTTGGAATCATCTACATACAGACCTGACAATACAATATTTGATATAAGTACCTTTTGAATTTGATTTCAATACCTTGAGGGAGTAATTGTCATTATTTTGGGGTGGGTAGTTGATATTGATCAAGAGGTAGTTCTTATTTTGAGGTGGGTTAGTTGGTTATTTATTGGTTGTCTTATTATTAATTAATAAGAATATTAAATATAAGATTACGAATATAAAAATTAAATTTGACCCTTTGGGGATGTAAAATGAAATTTATAAATAAAAAAGCCAATTATTTTGATAATTTACAGCACTGAACATTCTTCGAATGAAAATAACGATAATAATGATTCCCCAAATTTGAAACTCACGACATTAAATTTCCAAGTTATAGCAAGGTACTTTTACTTTTTTAATTTTTTTTTATTAGACATAAATAATACTTCGAAATTTTCTTAAGGGTGGATTACGTCTTAAAAGTTGATTATGATATATAAAACTAACCATTAGTCCATTACAAACCATTAATACAAGTTATTTACAAACATTATAAATTAACGAACTATTATTATATGATAATAACATAAAACCATATATTAATTTGTAATAAACCATTATTGTTTTGCAAAAATAATGTACCAGTAAACAAACCATTATAAAATAAAAGACATTATAAAATGGATAACCCACTGATTATATTTTAAATCTAACAACCTACTTGTATTTCTAACCCGAAACAACTTGCTGGAATATAACATGTTTTTTAAAAGGGAAGTGATTTGTACATAACATTTTTTCTCCGTACACAACAAATTATGTTTTACGGGATTGTAATGTACAACATTTTAAAGCATGAATTGTTGTGTATAGAAAAATATTGTTGTGTACGGATCAGCTCCCTTTTTAAAACTTCCGATATAACATGTGTACGAAAGAAAATTATCCTTCTTCTCCACTTATATAACAATGTGTGTGTCGTTTTATGGTAAGAATATTTCTCAAAGCACTACATGTTCTTTGGAATATGACATGTTTCCGAACAGAAACTAATAATCGGAAATAAATAACCTCCCAAAAATACTATTCATCGTAAGGAAAAAAGTGTATGGCAATACAAAAATATTAATGAAGCCTAACAAACAATTCATAACTGTTTAGATGTTGTAATCTATTTGCACAAAAGAACAAATCGCCTTTAGATCCTAATTTCTGAAAAAACTATACATACCCGTCGCTTGGCGCGGGTAAACGACTAGTATATATATATATATATATATATATATATATATATATATATATATATATATATATATATATAACACAAAAATTATATGTATATAAACTTTGGCTTCTGGATATTTTTTAGACCAAACTTTAATTGGTCTCGAGTCATTATCTGACTAGTCTTTCGTAAGTGTCGAAACGGTCTGATCTTTTTTGGGATCGGTCTCGAACGGTCCGAAATTTTTTGGACCGGTCTTAGCCTGGTTTTTCGGTATGATGTCATTTTAGATCGGGTCGGTATCGGTCTTTTTTCAGGTCCGATCCAAACTAATCTTTTTAGTCATGTCTATGTGCTTCAACAATATATAAATGGTCGGTTAGTTTTTTGATGTTTTTGCCATAGACAAATCATCGTGTTCCCTGAAATCATATAAAATATTAAGCTTTATAAGGACAAACATTTTTAGATATTACAAAAGTTGCATAAAAAATGATTTCCTTGGGTATTACATATAAAAAAAAATAGACAATCTTCAAGCAAAGATAAACAACTGGATCGGTGGATCGGGACAGAGACACAAACCTTACAACATTTTATATGTCCAAAAAAGTAATATTGGACTAGTCTTGGGATGGGGCTTTTTTGAACTCTACTCAACCTTTCGGCTTTTGTGGATGAGATTTGGCCCGTTACTTATGGACTGATTGTATCGAAATTTTATCAAGATTTTGTATTTTATAAGTCATCAACACTTTTGATTTATATAAATGGAAATATACGTAAAAAGTTATTATTATTTTTTTGAGAAAATGATCTTAATAGCTAAAATAATTAAAGTTTTTCTACAAAAATAGCCAAAAATTCGAAAAATAATCAAAATATTCATGGTTTTCACACGCAGCCTTAACATTTTCGCAGACGGTGACCTCGGAAAATCTAATTTTCTTTCAACTTCAAACTTTCGTAACTATTTATTTTTTATCAACTTCAAACTTTTATAACTGTCACATAGGAACTCTGTTTGAGTTGTTTTTTTATTGTGTTCTTTGTAACAAGAGATTTCTATGGTCGTACTACACTTCAAATTTTGAATTCCGAAAATAAATTTTTTTTTACTCCTAAATATGTTATTCGGTGACAAATATAAAAAAATACTCAACTTTGATCATTCATAACTTTCACATATGAATTCCTTTTTAGTTGATTTTTTTATGTGTTTTTGTAACAATGTCTATCTATGGACATATTACACTCCTAATTTGAATGTTAAAAAAATATACATTTTAGCTCAAAAATAAGCTATTTGGTGAAAAATATGAAAAAAAAAAACTTTATAACTTTCACATATAAAAATTCATAACAATTATTAGACCATCTGGGTTGTTACGATCACAAAGATAAACTGCAAAAAAATCTAAAAAAATAAAAATAAAAAAATTGCATGTTATCTAGAATTCCGGAGGTGTTAGACCTACTAAATTTTAAAAAACAACAATAATAAAATAAATCGCCGGTGGGACTTACGAAACTCTAAAAAAAACAATCATAGTCCACTTAGATTTTCGAAAATGCGATTTGCAAAAAATATGGGTATTATGATTATTCTTCATATTCCTGGCTCTTTATGGAAATACTTTAGAAAAAATGCTATTACAGTCATTTTTTATTTAACTATTAGTTTATAACCTATGAGAACCACGGTTATAAAAATAATTAAACTTTCATACTAAAAAATCAAACTTATTAATCAATTATTTTAAATAAATTATTATTTAAGAGATATTTTTTAGTTATATAAAATTATAATCGTTGATTTAAATAAATATGTGAAGTTATATCACCTTATAATTTGTATTAATTTTATTTTATTTTTTAATCTAATGTTATTAATTTAATATAATTAGAGTGAAAAATTTTAAAATTTGAAATTTAAAATTGAGAATCAATTATTAATTTAATGTAATTAGAATGGAAAATTTAAAATTTGAAATTTGAAATTGATAATTAATAGGTTGACAAGTGGTATGATAGGTGATATATATAATATTAATGAGAAGTTGTAATAGTATGACACTTATCAATAAGAAAAAAAACTATTCATTTATTAGAATACTAGTTTATAACCTGTGATAACCACGGTTATAAAAATAATTAAACTTTCATATTAATAAATTAAAATTATTAATTAATTTTTTTAAATAAATTATTACTTAAGAGATATTTTTTTAGTTATATAAAATTATAATCGCTGATTTAAATATATACGTGAAGTTATATCACCTTATAATCTGTATTAGTTTTATTTTTTTTTTAATCTAATGTTATTAATTTAATATAATTAGAAAGAAAAATTTTAAAATTTGAAATTTAAAATGGAGAATCAATTATTAATTTATGTAATAGGAGTGAGAAATTTAAATTTTGAAATTTGAAATTGATAATTAATAGATGGACAAGTGGCATGATATGTGACATGTTTATAACCTTATAATTAAATATGACACTTGTCAATATGAGAATAAACTTATTCATTTATTAGAATAGGGACTAGTTTATAACCCGTGAGAACCACGGCTATAAAATTAATTAAACTTTCATATTAAAAAATCAAAATTATTAATCAATTATTTTAAATAAATTATTACTTAAGAGATATTTTTTTAGTTATATTATAATCATTGATTTAAATAAATATGTGAAGTTATATTATCTTATAATTTGTATTAATTTAATTTAATTTTTTTATTTAATGTTATTAATTTAATATAATTAAAAGTGAAAATTTTTAAAATTTAATGTAATTAGGATGAGAAAATTTAAATTTTGAAATTTGAAATGTATAATTAATATGTTGACAAGTGGCATGATAGGTGACATATTATATGAATGAGGAATTCTAGTATAATGACACTTGTCAGGAAAATAAACTTATTCATTTATTAGAATAGGGATGGAGATTCGTACTTTTAAAAAAATACATCACGACATCTATTATCGGTTTATCATCTAATTCTAACATGATTTTTTAAGAGTTTTTTAACCAAAAGAATTTGTTTGAAAAAAATATTTACCTTGAAAATATTTACTAAAATAGGTGATTCTGTAATTTAAACACATACGGTGCCCTAACTCTACGCGAACCCATCAGGCCTCACCGGATATCCAGACTCCGGTCGCAGGTTTATCTCGACATACCTCCACATCTCCGGTCGTAGCAAACGCCGACGACACTATCTCCCGCCATAACAGAAGCCGTCGACTCCATTTTCGGCCACAACTTTATTTTTGATTTTTGAAGCAAGATCAATTTCTGCCAAGGTTTGATTCTCGAACTGTTATTTTTGATTCTTGAACTGTTATTTTTGAATTTGAATTGTTCTTGAAGATGCCACGGTTCCAACACTGTTTTTGGTGGCAGAATTTTGAACAATTCTTGAGGATCCCATGGTTCTTGAACTTTTAAGGTTCAATTTATCATTATGACAAAAGAAGTATCAAGATAGTTTTCATTTGCTGTTATTATTAATTCAATTATAATGGCAGTTATAAGATTTCACATTTGAATAGCATCAAATGATTTAGAGGGTGTTTGGGATTTCATCTAAAATCTCCTTTTTAACTTAAAGTCAATAAGTTAAAAAAAGTGTTTGGATATTTAATAAGGACTTTTAAAATAACTTTTGGTTTAGCCTTTGAAAAGGAGTTTTGAAGAAGTTACAATTTGTAACTTTTTGGAATGACTTATGACTTATTAGAATAAAAAACAAGCAAAAGTCAAAAAATTAGCCAAATACTTTTTAACTTATTGACTTATTGACTTTTGTCACTAAAAAGCTAAACCAAACACTTTTTTAAAATCTCCTTTTCCCACATTGATAAGTCAATAAGTCCTTTTACATAAAAGTCTTTTTTAACTTCAAAATGGAATCTCAAACACCCTCTTAGAGCACTTTTATATCACTGATCTTTATCAAATTTTGCTTAAACAATGAATCGCACACATTACTATTACAGTTTATTGCAATATGGCATCTTTTTTTATTTATGCTACATTTACACCATCCATTCAGAGCCTTGTTTTTTGTTGCACCATTAGCATAAAAAAAGTATATGCATTTTTCTGTTATATGTTGATCATGCAATTTCATTGTAATGAGTATTCCGTTTCTTCTTATTACATGAAGGCAGGTTAGCTGGATAATAGATCAAATGAGCGGGTTAGTTAATGGGTCAAATGGTTAAAAATTTTGGAGTGGTCCAAGCGGGGTTGGATTGATCCGCGAATCGAGATGAGTGATTGAAATAACAAGCTGCTATATCTGTTGCTATATTTGTTTTTTTTTTCTCTCTTGATGCTAATGCTGATATGAGTTTCATTTGGTGTTGGTAAATTCACTTAGTGTTGTCATAATTGTTCTCAAGTGGTGTTTGTAAAACGTTGTACCTACGATATTGGTTGTTGGTTTTGCACCTATGATATTGGTTGTTGGTTTTATACCTACGATATTTGTTTTAATTTAAGGGTAGCATTGATAATTAAAGTGAATCATATAAAAAATCTTGAACATTTATGTAGATTTAAAATTTTATTGGTTATAATGAAATGAGACATTTAAACCAATGGTGTTTGTATAAAAATCATAAACATTAATAGTAAGAAGTTTGAAAAAAGTCAAAATAAATATATTAGAAAAACAACAAAAAAAAATAATGAAAAAAAAATATAAAATTCTAAAAATACACCTATTTGGTAAATATTTTTGAAACTACACCTATTTGGTAAATAAATTCTTTAAAAACGCCTATTTGGTAAAAAAAACTTAATTTTTTAATTGTACTAAAGTATATATATTTTTTAATTTTTAATTTTTTTTAATTACAATATCTCCTTTTCTAGGAAAATAAATTGAAGAAAACGTCATTTTATTGAATTTCATTTTATGTTTTTCTAGATTTAGTCTTTTTGCTTTTTGCATTTTTTTTTAATTAAAACTAAAAGAATCCAAAATATTAAATATCAAAATAAAGAAAGCCACAATGTATTTTTTTGTTGTATTTTTTTATTAGCTTAGAAAAATCAAAATATACTACATATTTTTTATACTTTTTGTATTTTTTTTCTTGTCTTGTGTTGGGTCTAACGCTAAAAAATACCAATGTTAAATTATACAAAAATTATGCTCAATTCTTAAATTCTAAAAAATATAAGCTGAAGATACCTAAAACATATTATTATAAATCAAAATAGTCAAATTACAAAAAAGAAAATCATATTATGGGAACATTATTCATTCATAAAGAAATGAAAATAATACACAATATTAGAAAAGAAAATCCAACAAAATACCGAGTTTAATAACGTTTTATAGTTCCAACAACCTTTTCTTACGGAAAAACATTGCATTTAAAAAAAAAGCCTATAATTATGGTCAAATATGAAAAATATATTGAAGTTGCATGACACAACGAGAATATGAGTTGTTAAGAAAAATCTTCATACAAGTTTTTGGAAAACCCGTGATTGTTTTCAAACAAAAAAAACAAAAACCGAGTAAAATATTTAAAATATGGGTTTTGTCTAAATGAGAGGGGTTATTTATTTAGATTTTTTTTTATCATTAGAAGTTTCACTCAAGGGGTGTTTGATATAAAAACATCCACAACCATAACTCTCAAATGTTGACATCATTCAATGTAAGAATTTATCAAACCTTTCATCTTTTTTCATGTTTCATATATGGTTGACTATTTAAACTCATTAAATATTGTTTAATTCGTTTTTAGAGTTTGAATAGGGCGTACTGGGTCACATGAAGGATCGTATTTTGCAAGAGATGAAAACAAAGATGATCATTTGGATATTGAAAATATAGATGTCACATGAAAATGACTTCCTAATAAACAAACCATCTGACATATGCAAAGATGCTTGTTTAAACACACATTGTGAAAAGGATGCAACGACATTCCTGGTTTGGAAGACGCAGATGGGGAATTTACATCTGATGAAAAAGATAAAACCAAGGAAAATTTTTCAGTCAAAATAAAAAGGAAGATGTGGGTAGGATTTGATTATTGCACCTACAATCCAACTATTTAGTGGAAGATTTAAGACAAATTAAATATCCAAACATAAGTTAGCTTAAACCAAGTGAACAAGAAAGATGTTACATCAAGACTAAGTATAAGAGCCAAATCATAACAATCTACCTAAAGTTCAACCTATTATGGATACATTATCTTGTCATATATATATATATATATATATATATATATATATATATATATATATATATATATATATATATGACAAGATAATGTATCCATAATAGGTTGAACTTTAGGTAGAAGATTGGGTTTATGGTTTGTTTGGTTGTTATTTTACCATATATATATATATATATATATATATATATATATATATATATATATATATATATATATGGTAAAATAACAACCAAACAAACCATAAACCCAATCTTCCAACTTCCCATGACAATTTGACCATCTTATTGCATACCTACACCTTCTACAACTTATTCTTCCATAACTTCCACAAATATTTTATTGTTTCATTATTTGCAATGTTGTGCAATTATAACAATTTCTCTTTGTACCAATTGTTTGATAATGTAGTGTCTATCTAATAAAAATATTTGCAATCCTTCTCGGCATCTTTCATTTTAGACCATTATAGCTTTCTACAACTTAAATCAACACCAACAAGTGTCAATTTTACCTTATTTACCTTGAAACCAGGGCTACCAACGAATCTGTTAGGTTTATATGCTCAAAAGTCATTATTAAATGATATTTGTTAATAACATATGATTTTATGGGGTCACATGTTAATCAAGTTGGCACGTATTGAATATTTATTATTAATATGATTATTAATAAATATAATCAACTCTTGTATTTAATTAAGAAATTACAATTTATCTAAATAATATTTCTAAGAGATAAGAACAACTAGAACTCTAACACTCGAATCCATGTATTATTCTTTTTAGTCCTTGAAACAAAAATTTATTTTCGAAAAGGGTCCCCCTCGTACGCAGGGCGTACGTTTTGGTACACTTAGCGTACATGCACACCTTGGATCGGGAATCTTAGCCACGTACACGGGGCGTACGAGGCGTGCGTTGGGCGTACGCAACCAAAGTTTAAACCCTAATTTTAGGGCATGATCCCTATTTAAGCATCCTTATGACCTTTGGACCCTCACCCTTATCAGCATCCACTGCTATTTACATCCCTAAAACCCCAGTTTACCATTGTGAGTGATTTTTGAGCCTGGGAGTAACTTTAGTGGCCTTTTTGGTGTGCTTGCAAGAAGAAGAACTTCGTGATCAAGCTTTGGTCGAGGTTGAGCTTCAAGATCCTGATCCTACATCATCTTAGGAAGCTTTTGAAGGTAAAAAGATCTTACCTTGGTTATTCCTTTTGGTTATTAAAGTTAGGGCTTGTTATGAGTTAATCCTTGGCCCATGAGCACTCTTGTGAGTTTGGGCAACTCCAGGAGTTTGAGGTGTTAGATCTCTATCCTATAGAGGTGTTAGATGCATAAAAATGTCTCCTTGGTGATAGATATGAGCCCATGCATGAAAGAAGATCCGTAATGAGAGACTTGTTGGACATGAGTAGATGTTGGGCTCTATTAAGTCATGCTAAGACATAAAGTTGCCAACTTTATGTCTTAGAAACCCATTTTGGTCGAGATTTAGAAATTTGAGTGTGAGGCTGTAAGGAATAAGCACTTAATGGATTAAGGTGGTATACAGCTTAGTACGGAATGTGTACCAACGTGTACGCAGCGCGTACTGGCTTGTGGCCTCGTACGCCAAGCGTACGCAGAGTACACCGAGCGTACACCCTTGAGTGGGATTTTGGAGTTCGGATGGTCTTGGACATTTGGGCTTTAGCTAGTTGTTGGGCTTTGGCCTGTTTAGGGTAGATGGGCTTTAGATTTCTGTTTGTGGGCCTTAAGTGACTCAAGTTAGTCCTTATGGGCCTTGGGGCCCAATATGGTGATAAGGGTCAAGGTTGATTAGGCCCATTATGGGTGTGGTGAATAGGCCCTACCCTTAGGAGTTTGGATGGAGTCTAGGCCCATGGCTATGTCTTTTTTTAACATGTTCTGATTAGGGTAATTTGTGTATGTTTAGTGTGGGATCTTTCAGATCAGTAGCTGAGCAGTTAGTATTTTTCTGCAGATTAAGGTGAGTTTCTCATTGTATCAATGGGTCGAAGGCACCAACTCCGGCCCATTATTTGCGTTATAGTATGCAGATTATTTGTGTGATATGTGTATGAAATACCAGGATTCAGCCCCTAGCAATTGCATGAAAGACCAGGATGTGGCCCCTGACAATCGTATGGAAGACCAGGATCCGGCCCCTGGCAAGTGTATGAAAGACCAGAATGTGGCCCTTGGTACCTATATGTAAGACCTGGATTTGGCCCTCGACAATAATTATCCGTAAGACTATGATTTGGCTCATAGCATTATTTGTTTGTTTGGTATGTGGTACTTTGGGAAAACTCATTTATCATTTGCTTACAGTTTGTGTTTATGGTTTCAGGTACTTCCGGTACTAAGGGGAATGACTCGGTGTGATGACACAACATTCCCTCCCGTTATTTCCGCATTTTTGATATTGTACTCTGATGATGTGACAATTATACTTTGTGATGGTTTTGGAATAAATTTTATATCTGTGGTACTTGTTTTTAAAAATGAAAAATTTTATTCTGGCTTTTTGGATGTTACAAGTTCGTATCAGAGCCTTGGTTTGAGGGATTCGGGCACACTCTCGGGTGCATCAGAACTCAAACTGAGGAAATGAGAATCTTTTCAAAAGAAAAAGAATTGAATTTTTCTTAAAAAGGTTTTTCTTAGGTGAAAAGGGGGAGTACAATGCGTGCGATCAGCCGAGCTCAAGTAAGTGTTTCCCAAGTTACTCATACTTATGTATTGTGATTAGTATGCTTGATATGTGAATTGCATGCTAGAGTAGGGCTAAGGATACCTTTAGGAATCATATGACATAGTTCTCTGATTTGTGTAATGCCTTATATCCTAGGAGAATTGGATACCATGTATTACTTGGAATCGATTTTGACTAAGTTATTTGCTAAGTGTATGCTCTCAAAGTTTTATTGCTTTCTTTTTATGCTTATATTTGTTATGATCTTGTATATGGACCTTTTTGGTCAATGGGTTGTCTGCTCATGTTCTGTTTGCTTCGGGGGCTACCCGATCCTTTGTATGTCTTGCGCTCAACAAGAAGTTTTGAGACGCTCTGGGGACTTTGGACTCCCCTTTAGAGGTGGAGATCGCGGATGATCATACTGTGAGTGCTTCAAGGGTTTTCTGTGGGTGTGTTTTGAGCATGTTTAGAGAAAGATTCTCTATTGATTTGGTGTCGATTCCCTTGCGAGGATCGAAGGTTATTATTGGGATGGATTGGTTGGGCCCCAATGGGGCCGTGATTGATTGCGAGCATCAGCTGGTAAGAGTTCAAACCCCAAGTGGGGGAGAACTGGTTATTACAGGAGAGTGAGTTTCGCATGGACTAGCTCTCTATTCAGCCGTTAGGTCCAGGAGATATCTACAACAGGGTTGTTCTGGGTTTCTAGCTTATGTTTCTGACACACGGGTTGAGGCCTCTACAGATTTGAGCAGAGTGGCTATTGCGAGGGAGTTTCCTGATGTTTTCCCCGAGGATTTGCCCAGAGTGCCTCCTAATAGGCAGGTAGAGTTTCGAATATATATAGTACATGGTGTTGCCCCGATAGCCAAGGCACCGTAACGCCTGGCACCACGTAAGATGCAAGAGTTTCCTCGGATTGACGATTTCTTTGATCAGCTTCAGGGCGCATCTTGGTTCTCCAAGATTGATTTGCGGCCAGGGTATCATCAGATGAGGGTCAGGGATGAGGATATTCAGAAGACAGCCTTCAGGACTCGTTATGGTCATTACGAGTTCATGGTGATGCCCTTCGGGCTCACCAATGCACCCGCAATGTTCATGGACCTCATGAACCGGGTCTGCAGGCCGATGTTGGACCGGTTTGTGATTGTTTTCATTGATGATATTCTGGTATATTCCAAGACCAAGGAGCAGCACAAGCAACATTTGTATGAGGTATTAGACACCCTGAGGAAAGAGAGGCTTTATGCCAACTTCTCCAAATGTGAGTTTTGGTTGAGGGAGGTACAGTTTTTTAGGCATATCGTCAACCAGATGGGGATCCTAGTTGACCCATCCAAGATTGAGGCGGTGATGCGTTGGGAGGTCCCGAGGATAGCATCTGAGACTCTAAGGTTTTTGGGTATCGCAGGGTATTATCGGAGATTCATCCAGGATTTCTCTAAGATTGATGTGCCCCTTACCCGCCTGACAAAAAAGAATGTGACCTTCTAGTGGGGGCCTGAGCAGCAGTTAGCTTTTGAGACGTTGAGGCAGAAGTTATGTGAGGCCCCGATTCTGGTGCTCCCATAGGGCTTGGATGATTTTGTAGTTTACTACGACGCCCCTATTTCGGGTTTGGGAGTTGTTATGATGCAGAGAGGTCACGTGATTGTGTATGCTTCCAGGCAGCTGAAGCCTCACGAGGCGAATTAGAATTAGGAGCAGTGGTGTTTGCCCTCAAGATCTGGAGGCATTATTTGTATGGGATTCGGTGTACTATCTACACCGACCACAAGAGTTTGAGATATTTGATGGACCAACCGAATTTGAATATGCGGCATCAGAGATGGTTGGATGTGGTGAAGGATTACGATTGTGAGATCTTATACCACCCCGGGAAGGCCAATGTGGTGGCCGATGCTTTGAGCCGCAAGGCGGCAAACTCACCTTGTTGGATTAGATGTCTAAGCCCATAACTATTATTGGTATGTACTCGACCCGAGAGTAGCATGGTCCATTTGGGTTGCATAACATCAGGACAATTTGTTAGGATGAACTTTTGAGAAGAGGTTATATATGACTTATTAATATATTATAAGTTCTAATATATTAATATGAAATCATATGATTTAATTAGTATTGATCAAGAATTAGTTTGGAATTAATTTAGTGAGCAAAAGAGACTAATTAAATCTATGGGGACTAATTATGATTGGTTATATTTATATGTGTTGGGCTTATGATCCATATTGGACTAAGTTTATGTATGGATACATAAGTTGGGCCACATGAACCATGGATCATAAAACCCATGGGTATGGGTTTGGGTTATACCCATGACTCTTGGAATCCTACATATAAATATAAACTCCATAACCTAAAAACGCCACTTCTGATATACTTCTAGTTCTTGGAGTTCATGGAGGTGTTTTTGGTGCATGGAAATTCTCTCTCAAGAGTCACCTTTGTCCTAGGTGAGTTGTGATTCCATTTAAGGTGCAACACTTGAGGCACTAAGTTCTTAAAGGCCAAAGTCTTCCTAGCAACATCAACAACATCAAGAGGTATGTCTAAAACTTGTCTTATTATACATATGTTATTTGTATGCTAGTTGTAGGCTTAAAGCTTTGGAAACCATATGCATGTATAATTAGAAAAAACATAGATCCAAAGCTTTTAGGGTTGTATGTGCACCATAGGATGTTGTAGTATATAAAACCCAACAGTGGTATCAGAGCCTAGGGTTGTTTTCCATCATACTTGATGCTACTTGTTTTCAAAGCTTGAAAAAATTATTTTTTTTGGATTCTGCATGATCACCACGAGGTGGTAAATTTTACCACGAGGTGGTGACGGGTCTGGCAGATTTTTGGATTACTTGGCTTAATTTGGATTTGGATAATTAATATAAAATGTTTTCTTGATAAAAAATTCGATTTTATGTTGTGAAAATAATTATCCACATCCGAATAAAAGATAATTGTCATAGTTTCAAGATTTTATTAGTTTGTGTAATAGACTAATTTATTGTAAAATAGTTGATATGAATTATCTTGTTATTTTGAGTTTAATCTAGATCATGGAAAAATTATTTAATTATTGTGTTAATATAAATATTTGATCTTAATGGTTTTTATGAACTCCATAACTTGTCCTCAAATTATGGAAAATGAAGAGTTTTTTCTTTTAAAAGTTCATTAAGATTCATAGGTTATGAAAAAAATGAAAGGTCTTATTTTAATGTCATCATAAAATAGTTTTATGTCTTCCATAATTTGTCCTCAAGTTATGGAACTTGAAAAGTCTTCCATAAAAACCATATTAAACTCATAAGTTATGGAAACCAAGAGTTTTTGAATTGTTCAAAACTTGCCCTCAAGTTTTGGAATTTGTAAAGTTACCCCCCCCCCCTTGTATACTTTAATTCCAACCCTTAGATTTTTAAAAGTTTAAAATTCAACCCTTATACTATTATAATATTATAGGTTTGATATTTATATATATGTATAAGAGTAAGTCAGTCTTAGCGTTAGTAGGCCTCATTCACGAAGCCGATGTATAAGGGGGTATAAGGTTACTGCCTATAAAATGACAGTTTAATGGGTGTCCACTCTCACCCACCGCTTCCTTGACTGGTGGAGGGTCATTAGCCGAACGGGTAGGGCAGGACATTAATTCTCCCTTCATTAAAAGTATAATGATAAATATAAAGTAACTAAACTTTATTAAATTCTCAATCCTAGTTACTTTAGGAAAATGTGAATTTGGTGCTAACCCATGAAATTGCACTTTGCACCTTGTTAAGTCGTTAGTGGAGCGTGTGTGGTTAACCGGCACACTAATCTGGGACTGACAATGTGTGGCAAAGAGTAGCTTGATGTTAATCATAGATCAATGGAGCGTGTGTGGTTAACCGACACATTGATTAGGTGGTTGTAACATTAAGTGTACCAAGTTACCTTGTTTGTGATCCTCGGTATCCCAGTCACAAATTTGAAGGGCACAATCGATATTTAAACAAGTCATTGAATAGTTCAATGAATCTCAAAAGATCTAGGAGTTTCAATTCATTTAAAACCTAATGTTAAATTTCATTTTTCATGGTGGAAATTGGTAAATCGTCATTTACCCACCTTCAAATATTTTGTAGCTTGGATTATGGCATCCCTCTTCCAGGTTATAAAATATTGTGTTGGGTCCTAGCCTTAATATTTCATATTGGGTGTTATATTAAGGACTTAAATCAACTAAACTTGAATTTCTCCCTCATAGATGTCTAGTTATGACAACTATGGTCTTCCTTATCCTTTTAGATAAAGCTTTCCTAATGAAGATGATATCTCAAATGACGATCAAGGTGAAAGATTAATCCCTTTGTTGTGCATTAATGGGACTGGAAATCATACTTCACCTACTCCACTTCCTCCAATTATTCTCCTTAACCCACAAGTTCTTGAAAAGTTCAAGGTCACTCAATCCCTATTGGCAAGCAGTGTCTATATGTACTCACATCTTGGAGATGAAGTCTCATATTGACAAGCTGGGAGAGTTGGGTGTCTAAGTCTCAAGGAAGTTGACTGTTGACTGGGTTCTTCAATCACTTTCTGAGTCATATAGTGGGTTCATTAAGGACTACTATGTGACAGACCACGACATGACCCTTAATGATCTTACATATTTGCTTGTTGTTGCTGAAGCAACAATGATTTGGAGCACTGGTAAAGCAAGTTTGATTGGAAGATCTACTTCCCAAACTTACATGGACATTGACAATGGAAACATTGGAAGTCCAGAAAAGTATTCTCTTCCCAATGGAAAGGGATCGGCCATAGTCAACCCGGTTGACCAAATGGTAAAGAGAAAGGCTAAGTCGGAGATAGTCCCATGTACCATTACTAAATAGTCTATATGTTTCTATTACCAAAGGAAGGGGCATTGGTTGCGAAGCTGCCTTATTTACCTGAAAGTTCACTAGGATGGTAAAAGTCAATAAATTTGACTATGCTTCAGGTAAAGTCCACTATCTAACTCTATTAAGTTCCTATTTGGAGATTCTTATTACATGATGTGACTAGGTCGCATTTTGATGTTTTGTAGAATCGAAAAAGGAGAGGAAGCTTAGAAGAAGAGTATGCTGAATCTGATCGTGAAGATGGATTTCGATCGCATGATTCGAAGATCAGAATTTTGAGCTGCTGCTTAAGAGTTATGATAGATTGCTTAGGAATAGATAACAACATAGTTTTCATATGTATTTGCATTGTAAGGATAAGTTTTTCCGCAACTTTAAAATAAAAGGAAAATTTTTGATTTTATTTATTTTAAGTATCCTTACAATGGGATTTGTGAAAATTTTTGGTTATATGATTCCATTGATTGCAATATTGGAAAATGGATTTGATTCTTTCGTTTGTGGTAGTGTCATAATTTACCAAATAAGGAGAGATTTTCATCACCCAAGTTTCAGTTGGATAGAAACTTGGAATCATGCAACTTGTATTGTATGATGAATGAGAATTTTCATCTTTGGGAAATTAAGACTAGTTCCTTGTTCACATGTATATGTGAGTCAAGTGAAGGACTAGAAGATCGGGTACACTTGGTTGTGCGCTGATCAGGTCCACCACAAAGAACGATAAGGCTATTCGTCATGATTTAATAAAGTTTAGTAAATATGGTTGTGCTTACAAGTTTAAGTATAATTCTGAAACATTGGAAAAGTTTCAATGTATGGCAGGACGAATGAGAAGAATCAAATTAGGCAGAAAGATAAAAGTTTCTTCAATCTGAAAAGATGTGTAACGACGTAAATTTTAAAACAAATTTTCATTTTTCATACATAATAAAGCTCATATAATATTCTCAAAATCTCATATGTATCAACTGTCATCACAATAAAACATATCCTAGAATCTCAAAAAACATAATCCTCTGCCAGTGTGTACAAATCATGCCGGCGCCTTCCCGCGATCCTCGCTGGTACCTGAAATACATATCACATAACACGGTAAGCATAAATGCTTAGTGAGTTCCCCAAAATACCACATACAACACATAAGCCACTAGAGTCTATAACTCGGTAAGACCCTCTAGTCAATGTGTCTCAGCGGGACCCTCCAGTCCCGTAGCTCATTGGACCCTCCGGTCTGGTCTAGCTCGTTGGACCCTCTGGTCCGGTCTAAATCGTTGGACCCTCCGGTCCGGTCTAAATATCACATAGCATACGCAAATCACAATACACATAATCTCAAGTAAACACATAACACATAAGACCCTCCGGTCTGCACATGGATACCACTCTAAGTAATGTATAGTGAGAAGACTCACCTCGGGTAATCTCGGAAAGTCTCGAATTCGAAATACTGATCTAGCCTCCGCCTAATCACATAAAGTAATTTACCTCTAATTAACAAAGATTCTCAAAGGCTAGACTAATCCCTTCCTATAATCTCTCAGAAGGGGAAAAGACCATTTTACCCCTTCAATGGTCCAAATGTTCAATTGTTGACCAAACCCTAAAAGTCAACGAAAGTCAACAGAGGGCAGTACGCGAGGCGTACCAACTCTGTACGCAGGGCGTACCCCGACTATCCAGAATCGGGGATCTCAACCCCTACGCGGCGCGTTCTGAGATTTACGCCCAGCTAAGTCTCAGTTTCATGCTCTTAATGTTTTTGGTCAGAATCAATTAAGATACAAGCTCATATTCCAGATCTAGTCCTTCTAATGCCTCTTAACCCATAAAGTTGAAGCCTTTAAGCCTTTGCATGGCTGTAAAGGTCACCAATCACTTCAAACACATATCCTCTTTCCCCATTAAGCCCTAATCTCATGCATGACTTAATCTTAACGTCCAAGATTGGATTTTTATGGGTTTATAACACAAGATACACTGAAATGGGGTAGATCTAGGTCCATGGAGTTCCTTTGCTCAAAAAGTCTCCACCTTTGGGACTTAAACCCTAAAAATGCTCCTATATGATGTTCATAACAAAAGAGTGGTAAAGTTTGAAGCTTTTTACCTTTGTGAGAAGCTCCCCACTCAGATTAGCTCAGATCTAGAAGCTTGGACTCCAATCTTTCCTCTTTAAGGTCTTCTCTTCTTCTTCACAAGCACACAATGACACTTTCAAGCTCAAATACACACACACAAGTTTAGAATGAAGGTTTAGCTCTTTTAGGGTTTCACTCTCTGGAAATGGTGGCTGGGATGGAGGCCATATCATTCCTTTTATAGTACTCATGTCTCATTTAGGGTTTTGAGTCTGGGCCCATTACGCCCAGCGTAAGCTAAGGTACACCCAGCGTACCTGGGTAGAGTCCGCGTCAAAATCACGCCCATGGGTACGCGCAACGTACTCTTCAGTACGCCCAGCGTACCCACTTGTCACCATTTTCTATTTTGGGCTAATTTCGACAACTTGGAAAAGAAGAAGGATTAAAGAGATATACCTGCATTTCGGGGTGTTACAGGAGAGTACTTCAGTATCATGTTTTATGATCATCTTAATGATTAGGAAAAACCATATCACAATTGATCCTCTAAGGACATCTTAGTGTAATTGTTTGACTAAGAAGAGGAATCGGAATTGTTGAGATGGTTAAATCAAAAGATGAATCATACTTCGTTCCAAAATTGAGTCTTAGATTGATACTCCAAGATCAAGCCTTGAGTAACATAATGTTAAGAAGGTTTAAAACACTTATCAAATTTAGAGTAAAATGTTTTCTACTCTTGTACATTTGAAATTGGTGAGTTGTGATGTTTTGGATAAAACAAAGTCCAACTAAGGCCAATTATGTGAAGTGTTTGTATTGATAAGAATCCGCACTAACTCTTGAATATTTGCTTTGTTAAGGAATGGTTCTTGACATGAGAATCTTATATGTCAAGACGTCAGTGGGATTCTTAAAGATCTTGAAAAGTTTCAAGAACTAATCAAGGGTATTGTTTATCACTAGCACACGACTTGAGGTTTATAGCCTATCGTGTTGACATATTCTTGTTTTTGTTCCCATTCCAGTTAAAGTTGACTATGTATGTGAGTTCTATGAGTTCTCAGTTGTTTGCATAACTACTTGGAAGCAATGGTAGGCCCTTGTGCTACCAGGTGGCAAGAAGTTAAGATTGAACAAGTTCAGTCCATATGAGTTTGGATTTGTCACTAACCTCCTCTTGTGGTTATGTTTTTGACAAATTCACATGGATGGGAACACATACACCATAAAATCTAAGTGTCATAAGGTTTCTCTTCGATTCATGAAAATGATGGTGAGGAAACGCTTTCACTAAGTAGATTTTAAGCAGATAGAAATTGTGATATTTGCATTCTCAAATTCAATTATGATTACGGCATCACTTTTCATAATTCTAATTGTGAGCAATGGCAAAGGTCTAAACATTTGAGACTATGATTACGGCATCCCTTTTCATAGTTCTAAAATTGTTTAGACACACATGTGAGTTATCTAAGGAAAGGTGTATGATTTTAGGAAGCTTAGATAAAGTCTTATCGAAGCATATCGTATCAGAAACCTGAACTTTGGTAATGAAATTCAATAAAATATTGATTTCTAGAAGTCCAGTTGATTTCTGGATACATGTCAAAGCTAGTGGGAGCATAAGTGTTATGCTGATAAGAAGATAATGATCATGTTAGTGGGAGCATGATTATTATGTTAAGTGTTGCAAGTTAGCAATGTTAATTATAGAAAACAAAAGTTTCAATTTGCAAAGTTGCAGAGTTTGAAAAGTTGTTTTTCTATAATTAAGGGAGAGGAAATTATACTTCATTTCCATTCTAACAACTTAGATTGAGATTTTAATCAAATTTAGTCAAGTATATATATGAATGTTATGTTGGAATGGTTCAACATAAGGAAATTCTATGTATGGAAATATTAATTGCGTTCTCAATATTCGATTATGATTACGGCATCCCTCTTCATAGTCCAAATTTTGAGAACATGGCTAACAGAAAAAATTATAGAAAAAGACTAGTCTAGGATCATGTCTTTATGTGAGACATTATGAATCGTATCCCATATGCTTCGGGTATAGGATCGATTGCATATCCTATAATATTTCTATGTGTTCTGAATTTTCCAAATGCCTAGGGCATTAAGAGGGAAAAAGGACCAGAACTGTATATGACTAAAATGATTAAGCAATTGTCGAGGACTATCTGAGGCTTACCAAAGATTGGTTACTCATGGACAGTTGGAAGTATAGTGTTAATTTTGGAAGGACCATATTGACATATTCTGAAAAGAGGCAACTCTTGTTCAGAAGTGATAGTCAAAATGGGAATATGGAAATGTTTCCATAAGTGGAAGTTATTCTTTAAATCTGTGTAATATTAGAAAAACTTAATGCAAGAAGGATGTTCAAAGGAATGTACTTTGAATGTGAGACTTCATTTCCATGGAATTACTCTCCATTGGAATACTTTGTAATGTCGGTTGCCAAGTCTTTATGACTTTTGTGCATAGTCATTACAAGAGGATCATTGCATATAAGTTTAGAATCTAACAGATTGGCAAAGAATCTTGTATTCTTACATTTGTCATAAGGATTTGGAATTGTGAAATGAGCATCATTGAAATGTTTTCAATTGATCTATTCCATAAAGAAAGGACCATGGGTAAACATAGTGTGCATGCTTGTAGCATGGGACAACTATTATTTTAGTTCAAGTATTAAGTTGATTATTTGAAACATTATACAATGAATAAAGAGTAATCAATATGACTCAAAAGTTTTGGGGCCATATAGGATTAGTATTATTCTTGTGTTTCACTTTTCATGTTTTGACTTCCTGAATAACTAGGTTATTCAAACCGTCCACAGTCGATCATACTTTGGAAGTAGGTATTGAGGCAAGACTGTCATGAATGGGTCTGTAGTATGTCTAGATGTTTTAGACATAGCTGCAGTATTCATGAGTGCTCCTGGAATAAGATTCGAGTATTGGATTAAACCCACGCTCATTTGAATCACTTCATGGATTTTATCACGAGTGATCATGAGACGATAATATCTTATATTCTTCAAACGGAGACGTGTGAGTTGTAGTTGCGAGTCGGTTGCACATTGACATGTGTAAACGCACCAGTAACTTGGATGTTATAAAACATATCGTTGTGTGTAATTTGATGAGTGAGTACAAGCGAGCATTTGGTTCGAAGTTTAACCGTTCCTTTTACCCCATGTGGATAAAAGCAATATATGTGGGCCCCTCGATGATTTAGTGATGACAACCCTAAGCGCTCGGTCGAGCCTGGACTGATTTGATTTGTTCAATTAGTCGGTCGTCATAAATCGGAAATTGGGAAACAACAGATGGACAGAGAGAATGATTATAATCCATGTATCAGTCAATATGATATCTTGTAGAATGGAGGAATATATGATCCCTTATCTAATGGACACGTCATTGACTAGGTCAGAGTTCGACAGCGGCTTTTAAGAGCTACGATTGCTAGTCGGGATTTTGGAGTCGTATTTGCAATAATAGTTTTAGACTTATCCAAGTGGGATACTGTTGGATTAGATGTCTAAGCCCATAACTATTATTGGTATGTACTCGACCCGAGAGTAGCATGGTCCATTTGGGTTGCATAACATCAGGACAATTTGTTAGGATGGACTTTTGAGAAGAGGTTATATATGAATTATTAATATATTATAAGTTCTAATATATTAATATGAAATCATATGATTTAATTAGTATTGATCAAGAATTAGTTTGGAATTAATTTAGTGATCAAAAGAGACTAATTAAATCTATGGGGACTAATTATGGTAATTTGTTATATTTATATGTGTTGGGCTTATGATCCATATTGGACTAAGTTTATGTATGGATACATAAAGAGTTGGGCCACATGAACCATGGATCATAAAACCCATGGGTATGGGTTTGGGTTATACCCATGACTCTTGGAATCCTACATATAAATATAAACTCCATAACCTAAAAACGCCACTTTTGATATACTTCTAGTTCTTGGAATTCATGGAGGTGTTTTTGGTGCATGGAAATTCTCTCTCAAGAGTCACCTTTGTCCTAGGTGAGTTGTGATTCCATTTGAGGTGCAGCACTTGGGGCACTAAGTTCTTAAAGGCCAAAGTCTTCCTAGCAACATCAACAACATCAAGAGGTATGTCTAAAACTTGTCTTATTATACATATGTTATTTGTATGCTAGTTGTAGGCTTAAAGCTTTGGAAACCATATGCATGTATAATTAGAGTAAACATAGATCCAAAGATTTTAGGGTTGTATGTGCACCATAGGATGTTGTAGTATATAAAACCCAACACACCTATTAGAGATACCTGTTTGAATATGAATGTCACTTCACCTTTGATGGATTTGATCAAGGAGGCTCGGGTGGAAGGATTGAAAAAGGAAAATTGGAAGACTAAACAGATTAGAGGGCAAATTCCTTTTTTGTTATAGACAGTTGGGGGTTGTTGACACAGTGTGGTAGGGTCTGGGTTCCGACTTCAGGTGAGACGAGACAGATGATTTTTGGAGGATGCGCATAAATCAAATTTTTCTATCCATCCGGGGGCCACGAAGAAGTACAGAGATTTGAGATTGAGTTACTGGTGGCCCTGTATGAAGATGGAAGTTGCTTGGTTTGTTGAGCGATGTTTGACTTGTAGAAAGGTCAAATTCGAACATCAGAGACCTCATGGAAAGGTGCAGCTGTTACCCATTCCTATGTGGAAGTGGGAGGAGATCACTATCGATTTCATCACAAAATTGCTCAGAACGGCGCGGGGTGTTGATTCTATCTAGGTCATCGTGGACAGATTGATCAAGAGTGCGCATTTTATCCCGATTGCCGAGAGCATATCCGCAGAGAAGCTAGTTGATATTTATGTTCAAGAGGTGGTAGTTAGGCACGGGGTGCCTGTATCAGTGGTCTCGAACCACGATGTTTGTTTCACCTCCAGATTTTAGAGGAATTTCCGTGAGGAGTTGAGTACTCAGTTTCATTTTAGTACAACATACCACCCTCAGACCGATGGCCAGAGTGAGAGAACGATCCATACACTCGAGGATATACTTCGGGCTTTGTGTTGGATTTTGGAGACATTTGGGATACTTATCTTCCACTGACAGAGTTCTCCTACAACAACAATTATCATGCTAGTATTGATCGCCCTCCATTCGAGATGATGTATGGAAAGGGGTGTAGGAGCCCGGTTTGTTGGGGGGAAGTCGGACATTGGGTCATGGGGAGCACCGAGGTGGTGCTTAAAACTACAGAGTTGATTCAGCATGTAACATCCCGATGTTAAGGTACTTCTAAATTCATCCCTATAAATTTATTTATGACATTTTGGTCCCTAAGTCCCAAGAGAAAGTGCCTTGAAGCCCTAGTGGCATTTTCGTAATTCTGACAGGAGAAGTATGCCAAGCAAACATGTGTGTACGCTGGGCGTACTAGGGCGCGCCCTAGTACGCTGGGCGTATACTTATGTACGCGGGGCATACTAGCTAAAGAATGAAACCCTAAATTTTAGGGTTTGGTGGTATTTAAGCAACATTAGGCCTCATTTGTCTTCTCATTTCCAACCTCCATCAACATATTCGTGTTCTCTTAAAAACCATAGCCAATTTTGAGCTCTTGGAAGGTTTAGTGTGATTTTTTGTGTGTTCCAAAGGAAGAAGAAGGTGGTGGTGAAGCTTGGAAGCTTGAAGCAAGCTTGGATGTAGGAGTTTTTCGTCCTTCTCCATCATTAGAAGGTATAAAGTTCATACCTTGACAACTTATTTGCTAGATCTCATTCTTGGGTGTTTTTATGTTACTTTTTGGTCCCAAAAGTCTCATCTAGTGCATGGGTTGTTCTTGTCGAGTTGGCTTGTCCTTTCAGACCCTAGGAGGGGTCCCAAGCCATAAAAATGAGGTCCCATTTGTTAGTTTTGCTTCATGCATCTTGTAGAAGGTCTTAATGAATTAAGACCTTGTGTTAAGAACTTTTTGGACTTGTAAAGTCATAAAGTTGGAAACTTTATGACTCTAGAGTGCATTTGGACCTTAGATCTGAAATATGGACTTAAGTGTTTAATCCATTATGCACTTATTCGAGTTTGGAGGCTGCGAGGGTACGCCTCGCGTACTCGGTCAACCACCCCGATGAGTAGTCAACTACGATGTTTCGCATACGCCATGTGTACCTCTAGAGTACGCCCCGTATACTCGCACCGGTCAGCCTTGTTGAGTTGACTCGGTTGAGTTGACTCGGTTGGGTTGACTTAGTGGGTTTGACCAGTTGACTTTGACCAAGTTTTACCTTGAGGGTATTTTGGGATTTTGATGGAATTGGTCACTTGGTGGAAATAGGTATCGGTTACAGATATGAGATTTGGAGTCAGACCTCATTAGTTATGTTCGGTTTACGAGGTGAGTTTTCCTCACTCTACTTTTGGGTCGAAGGCACCAAGGCCAGCCCTTTGGATTGTTATCCTGATTTATCGCATGATTGTTCGTTGTAGTGAATAGTTAGATCTGTATCATGGAATGTAGGATTATGCTATGCTTAGTGATCTGTTAGATCTGTATGATTGTCTGTTTATGCTAGCTAGGGTTTGATATGGTATATGTTGATATGTGATGGTATGTGGGTTGAGGCGGTCCTGCTTTGTGCTAAAGGCCAAGAGAATCAGGGTGTCCCGGATAGACTGCAGGCCAGAGGGGCGTACCAGTCAGGCCGAAGGCCCGGAGAACATTCCAAATAGGCTGAAGGATCGTTGAGGTGTACCAGTCATCCTGAAGGTTCTGTGAGCGTGCCAGATAGACTGTAGGCCGGTGGGGTGTTCCAGTCAGACTTAAGGCTCTGTGTGCATGTTGTTTGATGTTGTTATTATTATGTTTTGTGTTGGTACTTTGGGGGAAACTCACTAAGCGTTGACTTACAATTTTGGGTTATGTTTCAGGTACTTTAGAGGATCGCGGGAAGGAGAAGGCGTGACCGTACACACCCTCATGTTTTGGACTTATGATTTTAGGAAAACTCTGTTATAGAACATTTTTTGGAAACTATGTTGTAAACAATTTGTGATTTTGGGTTGGTTTTTAAAAATTTTAATTTTCATGATTTTTCTGGATGTTACAAGTTGGTATCAGAGCCTTGGTTTGAGTGAATTGGAGGAACACTCGTGTGAACCTAGTCTCAAACTAAGGAAAAAGATTTTAAAAATTATTTTCAAAGTACTTTTCAAATAATCAAGGAGGATGTGGTGTGTACGATCAGCCGGAGCCAGTAAGTAGACCCCAAATTACCACACTGTTATTTGATATTGTGATATGTTAGAACAACATGCTAGTGATAGGCTAGGGATCTTCAGCAATTGCATGATAGAATTGCCTGATTACATGATGCCTGATAGCCTAGGATCCTTCTTTGTATGAAATTTACGTCATTATTGTAGTTGCTTAGTGCATGCATCATGGTTATACATAATTAATATTCTATAGTCTGAGAATGTTTGGTTTGGCCTTATTTGCTGTTCTTTTTTGATGAAGGGCTTAGGGTAGGATTAGGTATTCGACAACCCGTTATTTTCTTCTTGAAAAGTCAACCCGAGTCAGTCAAAGTTAAAACTTAGGTCAACTAAAGTCAACTTAAATCTTATTTTATCTTGAATGAGTTGATTTATATTTTACTTAAGTGTTTACACCTTGTATTCAAGGTGTTATATGCTTAAATGAAGTGAATCAAGTTGGACCGAGAAACCCATGCGAGGCCAAAACCTTCGGACCGTGAACGAGGTTCACGACCGTGAACGAGGCTTTGGCCGTGAACACCTCAGACTGTGAATGCTTCTCAGCCAGCAGCGCCTTCGGACCGTGTACGAGGCTCACGGCTGTGAACCCTTCGGACAGTGAACCCTCGCATATATATATATATATATATATATATATATATATATATATATGGGTGTTATCCATTTTCTCCTCATTTCTCATTTTCCAACCGTGAATTCTCCCATTCTCTCTCAAGTATCATCAATCATGAACCCTCCTTTCTCCTCAAAAGTGTAAGAAACACTTCCCTTTTCTTGTTATTCATGTGAAACCCTTTGATTCCATCTTTGATTCATCACCTTTTCTTCAAGATCATCAGGTGTTCTTAGGCCGTGAACCATCCCAGGGCTGTGAACACTTCAAGTGTTCTTCATGTTCTTGGGCCGTGAACACTCCTTCCTGGCTGTGAACTCCATCCCAGCCTCATAACTTGCTTCTAACACTCTTTTGGATCTATTTCTGCTCGGGACTTCACTTGGCATATCAATCATCCTATATCATATCTTCAATCAAATCTCCAACATAAGGTGAGTTCATACCCCTATAATCTACCTTTTAAATGATTTTAAATGCTTTTTAGGGGGAATACAAGTTGAACACAATCTAATTGTGTTAGTAAATACATGTGATATTAATCACATAAAAGATTTCCTTATGCTTTGAATCTTTATTTTTACAATAAAGGATTACCCAATACTTCCATAATGACTTAAAGTCATGTGAACTCTTTTCAAAATCACATAAACTCTTTTAAGATACTGTTAAACTCTTTAAAATGTATTTATAACTCTTTTAGCTTATAATTGTCAAAATCATGTTCATATATGTATAAGTATATAAATAAGACTTAAAGGGCTTAGGACTAATGAGTTTCCTTATTTCCTTTTCCTTGTTTGGATGTGGGCTTAAGGTGGGGTTATTTGTCCGAAGCCGTTTCCTTCTTAATCATATACATTATACATATGGGAATATAAAATGTTACTTCAGTCGGTATCATTACCTTTGTATCATGCTGAGCAAAGGCGTACTTTCAGGATAGATCATGCTAATCAGATAGAACGTATAAATTATAATAGGTATAATTTATGAAACAAACGAGAAATCTATTTTCTAGATAAGTATATAAGGTCTAAAATACTTTGTCACGAAAAGGGTATAATTCGATCTTTACTCAAACTAAAATGTGATGGTACGTATTCAGGACATAGCAATACTTGCTATGTTACATTCTTGTAACCAGAGTCTCCTGGAGGGAGAGAGGGCATTGTGTGTATAGATCTATACGGGATTGAAAATCCTACATACGGATTGTTAGCTACAGTTCGGCAGACCAGCCATGGGGTGACAAATGTCACATATTCAGTTTTCGACGCCAGTAGGTCGTCGTGTTCATTCTAGTCCAGCATGGTTACAACTTTATCACATTTTAACCCTAATTAACCAGGTTAATATTAGGGTAGTTATTCACCAGTAGTTTTTTCTTTTTAAGAAATACTATTGTATTAATCACTTTCCACAAACAAAACGGAACAGTTTATGGGGATTTAAAACTACTTTACAGAACGGTTTTATGGGGATTTAAAACCACTTTTCACCAACAAAAAGGAAAACATCCTTCTTATAATTTTATGGATAGTTAAAATTATGTTAAACTTTATTATAAGTACAGTAATACTTAAATAGAACGGTTTTATGGGATTAAAACTACTTATCAGTTGTAAAACAGAAAATATAGGATTTTCTGGAACGTAATCAGTCACTTTCTCAAAACTAGTATAACATAAAGGACCTTTAATGGTTAATTCTATAATTCCTTAGTTTATACATCAGAGTTATATATAAGTAATATCCGATAGGCAGTGAAATGTGTGACTTCCGCCTTACTTCCTGTTCCTTGTTTGGTTGTGGGCTTAGGGCAGATTCACACATTTAACTGTCCGTTCGATATTAGGTTATATATAACTAGTATAAACTAAGTAATTGTAGAGGGAACTATTGTGGTTATCATTTTATCACATCAGAAAATATAGGATTTTCTGGAGGAACCAGCAAACTTTTCCAAGAACTTAGAGTATACTTCATATAACTAAAATACTTATGAACTCACCAGCTTAAATGCTGATCTACTCTTTCAAAATAACTTGTATTCTCAGGTATCCAGTAGACAGGTACACTCTCGGAGCTTTTGAGAAGACAGCCTAGTACCGTGCTGCGTCTTTTGCCTTTTACCATATCTACTTTGATGCTTGAATATGTAATGTTTAAAAACTTATGTAAAACTTATACTTATTAATGCAATGGTTGTTTGTACTTTGATTACTATAATGCATGTGCTGTGATACTTGACATGACGTCCTCCGCCCCCGAATGTTTCCGCCGTTCTGGTTTGGGGGTGTGACATGTATGATTGGCATACACGAGTGTTGCACGGTTGGTGGAAGTTTCATGGATGAGTTGTGTGGGGTTAGCCGACCAGTTGCGTTATGTTAGCTTTCCTATAGGGAGTGAGGACTGAGTGTATGAGTATGGTAGTGTGTATTGTTAGGGTTGTTGTGATGATCCTCTAAGACAACTACGGGTAGGTGTGGAAAGTAGTATGGGCCCGTACTACTGAACGCACAGGACCCGTACGCGTAACAAGGAAGTCACAACCCCTAGAGCTTTATTGGGAGTTGGTTCCCCTGTTATGATATGTGTGTTATCTGATATCTACCTGATTTATTTTCAGTATGGTGATGGGAGACGATTTGAGGCTGGATCCAGATCGGGATTGGGAGCTGGTAGTCAGGGTGGTCCAATTGTGTCTAAGGATAGGATTATGGAGACTTTCCATGAGGAGGTTGTGGCCATTGTCAGGGGGAAGATATCGGAGCTATTTGGGTCTATCAAGACCGTGATGATGGAGTTCTTTGATGACAGATATGCTGCCTTGTCTGAGACTGTTGGGCGGGTTTTTCAGTATTGGGACTTCGACAATACGAAACCCCCGACTTTTGATGGAGTTCAGGACCTGATCATAGCCATGAGGTGGCTATCTGACGTTGAGGGATTCTTTTTCACCTGCTCTTGCCGAGCTGACCAGAAGGTCAGGTGCGCTCTAAACCTTCTGAGGTCCGAAGCGAAGGATTGGTGGAGACTTGTTATGGGATCGTATTCTACTGAGCAAAGAGCTATTGTGTATTGGGAGCAGTTTTGTAACACCTATTCCAGATATCATTTAAATTATCTAAGTTTTTAGGGTTTTGTTCTTGGACTCGGCGAGTTGGGGAGCTCCAACTCGTCGAGTAGAGGTTATTATGAGGATGTGGGACTTCAGATCTACTCGACGAGCCAGAAGGCCCGACTCGACGAGTAGGCACTGTAAAGAGAAGCCTTAATTTTTAGGGGTTTGTACCATATTTAAAGAACTTATGGCTCATTTGCAGCCTCTTCCATCGTTTCTACAGCCATAGAAACCCTAGTTTGAGCCTTGCACCTTCTTGAGAGAGAAAGAGAGCTTTTGAGAGTGATTTTTGGTGTGATTGTGAAGATTTTGGAGCTTGAAGAAGAATGAGCAAAGAGGGAAGCAGTAGATCCGACATCTAACTTGTATTGGTGACCATATTGAGGTATAAAGTCACTATCTTGACCTTTAGTTGCTTAGATCTCTCTTCTTGGAAGTAAATGGTCACTTTTTGGTGCTAAAAGGATGTCATATTCGGATTTGGACTTGTCACAAGGATATGGTTCCAGATCTGGACATCTCTAGGTCTTCAATGACATAAAGTTGCTCACATTATCCAGCTTAGGCCCTTTCCATGCATTAAGACCTTGTAGGAACCTTAGTTTTGGTGTTTTAGCCTTGTGACGCCTTGCATGCATGTAAAGTTTGCAACTTTACGTGGTAACTACACTAGGAGAAGTTGGATCTGAAGTTTGGGATCTTGGATCTCACTCGAAAGGAATGAACACAAAAAGTGTTGGGTTATGAGCATTCTAACACTCCTAAGTGTACATGCAACCCTAAATACCTTGGATCTATGTTTTCTCTATTATACATACAATTATGAACATCCAAGATATTATCCTAATCTAGCATACAAAATAATAAATATAACAAGATAGAATACATACCTCTTTGATGTAGAATGTCTTCATGAAGCTTAAGTGCCTAGTGCCCCAAGTGTGACACCTCAAATGGTTCACACAACACCAAATACACTTGGAATAACTTGAGAGAAACTTGAACACTCCTTAAAATCGTCTAGCCCTCACACTCACACATTAGTGCACGATTTCTTGAGCCATGGGATTCTTTTATATTGTGGCTATTAGGGTTACACCATGTAACTCATAACTTTACCCATTCCTTATGCTCCATGGATTTTAACCTCCATGGAGTATCCATGGGTCACCCCATAGATTTAGTCCAACATAAGGAATCTTGGATCACAAGCCCACATATATAAGAATGAATGATTTACACAATCAACCCATATATTTAATTAGTCTCCTTTTGATCACTTAATTAATTCCAAATTAATTCTTGATCAATACTAATTAAATAACCTTATTAATATATTAGAACTTATAATATATTAACCAACCTTAAGTGTTATTTCTCTCATTATAGTCTATCCAAATGCATGATGCCATGCAACCCAAATGGACCATGCCGGGTCGGGTCAAGTCTTACCAATTATAGTTATGGACTTAAACATTAATCCAACATTCTCCCACTTGGATAAGTCTAAAACTATTATTGCGTATGACTTCAGGAACCGATCAGCAATCGTAGCTCTCAAAATCTTCTGTCGAACTCTGACCTTGTCGATGAACTCTGACCTTTGTCAATGACATATATTCCTCCATTCTAGATATCATATTGACTGAGACATGGATTATCAATCATTCTCTCTGTCCATTTGTTGTTTCCTGATTTCCGATTCATGATGACTGACTGATTGAACAAATCAAACCAGTCCTGGCTTGGCCAAGCACCCACATGTATCATCTTTAAATCATCGAGGGGCCCACAGATATCGCTTTTATCCCGAAGGTAAAAGGAATGGATAAACTTCGACTCATATGGCTTGTTCTACTACTTGTTGAATCATACACAAAGGCACGTTTTATAACATCGAGTTACCAATGCGTTTTCGTGCAATCAATGTATAACCAACTCATAGTAACAACTCATATCTCTAGGTTTGAAGAATATAAGATATTATCGTCTCATGATCACTCGTGATAAAATCCATGAAGTGATTCAAATGAGCGTGGGTTGAATCCAATACTCAGAACTTATGAGCACTCATGAGTGTTGTAGCACCACTTTGTCCACCAACTTGGACCTCTACAAACCAACCCATGACAGTCTTGATTCATATCTACTTCCAACATATGACCGACTGTGGATGGTTTGAATAACTTAATCATTCAGGAAGAGCGACTTAGTTATTCTGGAAGTCAAAACATGCAAAGTGAAACACAAGAATAAATGAATCAAATATGGTATCAAACCCTATGAATATAAATAAACACTTTTATTTATCACCATACTGATTACTCATTATTCATTGTTTCGGTTTTATCAACTTTATACTTGAATTTAAAACAATAGTTGTCCCATGCTCCAAGCATGTACACTATGTTTTCTAAACACTAGTCATGCCATACACCAAGTATGCATACTATGTTTGTCTATGATCTTTACTTTGTAAAATAGATCAATTGAACATCACTCCAATGATCCTCTTTTCACAGTCCCAAATCCTTACTGCAAATGCAAGAATTCCAAATTCATGCCATTTACTGAAATCTGTTAGATTCTAAACTTCTATGCATTGATCCTCTTAATGATTATGCACGAAGTCAGAAAGACTTGACAACAATCATTACAGAGCATTCCAAAGGAGATTAGCTCCTTGGAAACATCCTTCTTTCATTAAGTTTCCTAATCTTACACAGATTGACTAATTTCTAACTTTGAAACATTTCCATATTCCATTTTGACTATCACTTCTGAACAAGAGTTGCCTCCTTACAGATTATGTCAATATGGTCCTTCCAGAATTAACATTATACTTCCAACTGTCCTTGAGCAACCAATCTTTGGTAAACCTTATATTGTCCTCAACAATTGCTTAATCATTTTAGTCATATCCAATTCTAGACCTTTTCCCTTCATAATGCCCCAGGCATTTGGAAAATTTTAGAAAGGATGAATATAGCACATGTAATCGATCCTATATCCGAAGCATATGGGACACGATTCATGATGTCTCACATAAAGACTAAACCAGTCTTTTGCTATAATATTTCCATTTCAATTTGCCAAGTTCTCAAAATTCAGATTATGAAAAGGGATGCCGTAATCATAATCGAATTTTAGAACGCAAATAATGGACCCATATATAGAATTTCCTTATGTTGAGCCATTCCAACATGAAATTCATATATATATATATCCTTGATTAAATACGATTAAAATCTCAATCTAAGCTTTTAGAATTGAAATGAAGTATAATTTCCTCTCCCTTAATTATAGCAAAACAACTTTTTCAACCCCTGCAACCTCACGAATTGAAACTTTTGTTTTCTATAATTAACATTGCTAACTTGCAACCTTTGTCATAATTATCATGCTCCCACTAACATGATGATTATTAGCATAGCACTTATGCTCCCACTAGCTTTGACATGTACTCAGAAATCAGCTGACTTTCTTACCAAAGTTCAAATTTCTGATACTAGATTGTTTTGATAAAACTTTATCAAAATCATACACCTCTCTTAGATAGCTCACATGTGTGTCTAAACAATTTTAGAACTATGAAAAGGGATGCCGTAATCATAGTCTCAATTGTTTAGACCTTTGCCACTTCTCACAAGTCCATGTTAGTGTGCTGGTAAACCACACACGCTCCACTAACGACTTTGAGAATGCAAATATCACAATTGCTATCTAGCTAAAATCTACTTAGTGAAAGTGTTTCCTCACCATCATTTTCATGAATCGGAGAGAAACCTTATGACACTTAGATTTAATAGTGTATGTGTTCTTATCCATGTGAATTTGTCAAAACCATAATCACAAGACAAGGTTAGTGACAAATCCAAACTCATATTGATTAAACTTGTGCAATCTTAAATTCTTGCCATTTGGCAGCTCAGGTGCCTGCCATTGCTTCCAAGTAGTTGTGTAACCAATTGAGAACTCTCATAACTCCTATGCAAAGCCAACTTGAATAGGCACAAAAATTTCAACACGATAGGTTATAAACCTCAAGTCGTGTGCTAGTGAAGGACTTTAGGTTTTATTCTTGATTAAGTCTTGAAACTTTCAAGAGCTTTAAGACTCCCACTGTCCTCTTGACATATAAGACTCCCTTGTCAAATATTCAAGAGATAGTGTGGATTCTTTATCAAGACTAACACTTTACACAATTGGCCTAAGTTGGTCTCTGTTTTATCCAAAACATCACAACTTACCAATTTCAAATGTACAAGAGTAGATAACCTTTTACTCTTACATTTGACTAGTGTTAACAAACCCTCTTTAAGATATGTCACTCAAGTTACAATCTTGGAGTATGACTCTAAGAATTGTTTTGGAACGAAGTATGACTCATCTTTTTGATTTAACCATTTCAACAATTCATGACTCCTCTTCTTAGTCATAAGAATGCACTAAGATGACTTTAGAGGACCAATTGTGATATGGTATCTTAATCATTAAGATGATCATAAACATGATACTAAAGTACTCTCCCATCTTCTCATATTTGAGAAACTTTTATCTTTCTGCCATACTTTGATTCTTCTTATTCGTTCTGTCTCACATTGAACCTTCTCCAATGCTACAGACTTATACTTAAACTTATAAGTATAACCATATTTACTGAACTTAAGTAAATCATGACGAATAGTCTTCTTGATCTTTTGTGGTGGACTTGACCAGTGCACAAGAATGTGTACTCGATCCCTTAGTCCTTTCCTTATTCACATAAGGAATTAGTCTTAATTTTCCAAGCTGAAAGTTCTCATTCATCATACTATACAACTTGCATGATTCCAAGTTTCGGTCCAATTGAACCTTGGGTGATGAGAATCTTTCCTTATTTGGTAATATTAGACACTACCACAACCGAAAAAATCAAATCCATTTTTCCAATATTGCTATCAATGGAATCTTATAAGCAACAACTTTTCACAAATGCCATTGTAACGATACTTAAAATAAATAAAATCAAAACCTTTTTCTTTTATTTTAAAACTTTGCGGAAAAACTTATCCTTACAATCCATATGAAAACCTTGTTGTTATCTATTTCTAAGCAATATAAATATCATAACTCTTAAGTAATAGCCCAAAATTTTGATCACCGAACCATGCGATTGAAATCCATCTTCGCGATCAGAATCAGCATGTACTTAATAGAGTTAGACAATGGACTTTACCTGAAGTAGAGCCAAACTTATTGACTTTAACATCCTTAGGTAAATTTGGCAGCTTCGTAACCAATGCCCCTTCCTTTGGAAATAGTTACCTATGGACCCTTGATAATGGGACTATCTCAGACTTCGCCTCTCTCTTTACCATTGGGTCAACCGAGTTGACTATGGCCGATCCCTTTCCATTGGGAAGAGAGAGCTTTAATGGATATCCAATGTCATCATTGTCAATGTGCATAGCGTTTTAGGAAGTTGATCTTAGCAAATAGATAAGATCATTAAGGGTCTTGTCTTAGTCTGTTTCATAGGATTCCCAAAAGAACTCACTATGTGACTTAGAAAGTAGTTGAGCCACCAACTTTCTCAAGACTTTAACACCCAACTCTCCCGGCTTGTCAATATGTGACTACATCTCCAAGATGTGATCACACCTAGACCTTGCCTTGCCAATAGGGCTTGAGTGACCTTAAACTTTTTAGGAACTTGTGGGTTAGGGAGAATAATTGGAGGAGGTGAAAGAAGTATGATATCCATGGGACATCATCTTCATTTAGGAAAGCTTGTTTCAAGAGATTTGGGAAGATCATAAATGTCTAGACCAGACATCTTTTTGGGAGATCTTCAAGATAGTTGATTTAAAATCCTTAATATGACACCCAATATGAAATATTAAGGCTAGGACCCAACAAACTATTTTATAACTTAGAAGAGGGATGACGTAATCCAAGCTATAAAATATTTGAAGGTAGGTGAATGACGATTCACCAATTTCCACCATGAAAAACGAAATAATTTATTAGGTTTTAATTGGATTTGAAAGTCCTAGATCTTTGAGATTCATTGAACTGTTCAAAGGCATGTTTCAATCTCGAGTGTGCCCTTCAGGTTTTTGTGACTGGGATGCCGAGGATCACAAAACAAGGTGTGAATAACCATGCAAATATACTTGGTACCCTTAATATTTACCCCTTAATCAGTGTGCCGGTTAACCACACACGCTCCACCGATACTATGATAAATATTAAGTTACCCTTTGCCTACCTTGTTAAGTCCAGGTTAGTGTGTCGGTTAACCACACACGCTCCACTAACGACTTAAGCAAAGTGCAAAGTGTAATTTCATGGGTTAGCACCAAATTCACATTTTCCTAAGTAACTAAGATTGGGTATTAATAAGAGTTTAGTTACTTAGTATTTATCATTAATACTTTTAATGAAAGGAGAATTATAGTCCTTGTCCTACCCGTTCGGCTAACGACCCTCCACCAGTCAAGGAAGTGGTGGGTGAGAGTGGACACCCATTAAACTGCCATTTTATAGGCAGTAACCTTATACCCTCCTTATAGACCGGCTTCGTGAATGAGGCCTACTAACGGTAAGACTGACTTTACTCTTATACATATATATAAATATTATTAACTTATAATATTATAAAGTATAAGGGTTGAATTTTAACTTTTAAAATTCTAAGGGCTAACTTGGAATTAAAGTATTCATAAGTGAAAACTTTTCAAATTCCAAAACTTGAGGGCAAGTTTTGAAACTATTCAAAACTAATTAATTCCATAACTTATGAGTTTAAAGTAGTTTTAATTAAAAAAAAAAAAAAAACTCTTCAAGTTCCATATCTTGAGGACAAGTTATGGAAGACTTTAAACTAATTAATAAAAAAAAATAACTTTTTTTTATTATAACTTATGGAACTAATTAAGGTTACACTTTTTTTTTAATTTAATGAAGAGACTCTTGAACCTCCATAACTTGAGGACAAGTTATGGAGTCATAAAACCATTTAATTAGAACTAGACTCCTCATTTTGTAACATTTGCCAACTTTTATGAGTTTTATGATTCTTAAATGTGACTTTTCATATAACTTGAGGACAAGTTACAAAAACACACTTTGGAATCAACTCTTAGATTAAAATGGATTGAAAACAACTATTTCACACAACTTTTCTATTAATCTAAGAACCTCATAAGAACAAGATAATTCAAATCATCAATCTTCAAGAAATTAGCATGAACATACAAACTAATACAAATCTTGAAATTATGACAATTATCTTAGAAATTGGATTAGCATGAACATTACCACATCAAAAACAAGTTTATAAGTCCAAAAACATCTTAGGGTAATGTTCCTAGTCCAATTCTAGCCAAAACAATCGAATATATGCATCCAACTCGATTTTTCAGCTACTTTTGCAAGTATAACAAGAAAACAAGCCTAGGCTCTGAAGGAACTCATCGAATCCCTTAGTCGACTCGACGAGCCGGGTAGGGTTTACCCGTTTTCGAGATTCTGAATGAGTGCAGTGAAGGATTAGAGTTTTGGTCTGCATGAACTTTTGGTATTCTGGACATTTGATGAACTCGACGAGTCACTTAGGTGACTCGGCGAGTTGACTCGGGAGTTAGTGGAATGTACTCGGCAGGAACTCGACGAGTTGTTGGATGCACTCAGCGATTTGAGGTCAACATGGACTGTTGACCTTGACTGTTGACCTTGACTTTGACCAGGGTTGACTTTGAGGATAATTATGGTATTTCGGGATTGTGACAAGTTAATCACATGATGATTATAGGCAGTTGATTTGGAGCAGTGCGTGGGATGTATCTGATCTTAGCTTGTCAGTTCAGCATTCGAGAGGTGAGTCTTCTCACCATACCAATGGGTCTAAGGCACCAAGGCCGGCCCATTTTATGATATGTGGATTGTCGATTGATTATGCGTTATGTTAGTATGACATTTGCATGGAAGACCCCGGGGGTTCCCGTGGCAGTAGACTGAGACCATGTGGGGGGTTCCCATGGCATTGGTGTAAGACCTTGGAGGGTTTCCATGGCATCCTAGTATATTTGCATGTTTAGTTTGTATGATATTTGCTTGGTAGTGAAGACCATGTGGGGGTTCTCATGGCTGTTAATGAAGACCATGTGGGGGTTCCCATGGCAGGAAGACCATATGGGGGTTCCCATGGCAGATAGTTAAGACCACGTGGGGGTTCCAGTGACACTAGGTGTAAGACCCTGGAGGGTTTCCATGGCTTCCTTATATGTTTGTATGCATAGCTTATGTGGTTTATGTAGCTGTTATAGCTAATATGATTATGTGATTATGTGAATCATGTGGGATATGCTCTGGGGGACTCACTAAGCATTAGCTTACACTTTGTGGATTTGTTACAGGTATATTTGAGCCCAAGGGCAAAGGCAAGGCTTGATGGCGCGACATGCACTCTCTCTCAGACGTTTTTATGGGACACTCTGATATTTGAAATAAAGTTTGTTGATGTATGAATTTGAAAACAATTGTTCTTGAGATTTTATGGATAACTGAAAGTGTTTTTGATAATTTAAAAATGAACAATTTCTTTTGAAAATTGGGTCGTTACAAGTTCTCGGAGATGTTCCGTACTAGATATGTGTCGCGGGTGGAGCGTGAGAGGTTGGCCCAGGAGTTTTTGGACCTGAGGCAGGGGACTGAGTCGGTGACGGAGATCACTAGGATGTTCACAGACAGGGCCATGTTCTGTCCTGAGTTTGCTTATGATCAAATAATAATTAAATAATATGATTTCTAATTAATATATTATTCTCATAATATATTAATAAATCATTTATTAACCTCTCTCTCCATAGGTCATCCTGTCAAGTTTCTAAAGTGAAGGCAACCCAAAAGGACCATGCTACTACCAAATCAAGTACATACCAAATATAGTTATGGACTTAGACACCTAATCCAACATTTATAACCGTTATGATTTTATAAAAATCATAACTCTCTCATACGGGTTCCGTTTTAGGCATTCTTTGTCTCAAAATTCCTATTTTGAGAAGTACTATGATTCTCCTTTTGGTGACCTTTGCTAATAGTCAACCTTTCTCTTCATAGTTTTCGACGTTGTAACTTTTCATGTGCGGTAGATTTTTATTTACTATAAAATTCATATCTATTCCATACTAAGTTGGATTTTTACAAAGTTTATATTTTTAGAACCCTGCTAATGTGTACATTCTAAAAATGTTAAGCTACTCATAAGATGACATGATTTTTATGCACTTATTTATGAGCCTAATATTCGACGTCGTCATTCGAATTAAGGGAAAAGTTGAATATATTTCTTCATATATCGTATTATTATAGTGTGGTCCTATTACATGATTCCAAACTCTTAAATTCTAATAGTGGTTGGTGACGTATTTTATGGGTTGTCACAATTTACCCCCATGTTAATTTCAATATTCAAGCCAATCTTTAAACTAGGGTTCATATGAGCCTTCATTAAATCACTCACAAAATTAAGATATGAAAGTTATACCTGGATCTCCTTAATCGATGGTGATTTCCTTTTGGTTCTTTTCTCTAGTCTCTCCTTAATTCTTGTAATAATTTTGTACTTTTTCTCCATAGTGCAACTTGAATGTGGGAGAAAATTCTAGTTTTGTTTGAAAAGGTTTGATGTGTAAAAGTGATTTATACAACTCAAAAATTACCCCAAATAGGAGTCCTACCGACATCAGATGCATGCGAGCCATATGTCCAAATATAGGTAATCAAGAGGGTGGTGTGTTATACAAGTTTCAGCCAATATGGCCCAATCACGAGCCTTCACACTCCTCAACAATAACCATGTGTGTTGCTTAGAACTTGGAGCCATTATGTTTTCCTTATATTTTTTACCTATCTTGTAACAGCCATAACTTCTTCGTACGATATCGAATGTCGACAAAATTTATATATATGGAAACCTAGAAATAAGATTTACAACTTCTTCGTACTAAAGTTTACCTAAGTTATTCTTGATTTCGAGTTATTAGTTCGAGAACGTAGGTGTTTACCCATTTGTGTCACTTTTGACCATTTTCAGGTCATAACTTATTCATCTGAACTCCAAATTCCCTAATTCTTTTTGCTATTACTTAAATTTGACATGATCTATCATTTCTTACTTTTGGTAAAGTTTCCCAATCTCACTATATTTTAATATATGAGCTTTGTAAGTTCATGCTTCCATTTCCTCATATGATAAGTTATAAACTTTTGAGTTTTTCTTGAGATACACACTCTTATGCAAGTGTGTAACATATTAAATAGCTCATTAAACTTGTTAAAACTGATGCTGAAGTTATAAATTTTGGAATTGCATAATGACCAAAATACCCTTATGGTCCTCTTTGTCTTTTGACATTAAAACTTAAATAATTCAATTTGGTTATTACACAAAAGTTATGGTTGTCATATCGAAATTCTTAGAGTGGTGATGAAATTGCCTTGAAGCTTTGCTGGTGGATTATGTAATGTATTACAAGAAACAATTTTATATTGATTTGGTTGGAAATTACTTTGAGATTTTGAGGGAAAATGTTACGATTGTGATCATCCTCAAGTGCAAGATCGATATATTTTCTTCAATCAATTGAAGATATGTTGTTGACTTTTAGTGTTATTATGCATACACTTCCGATTTAAGAAGCAGGTAGAGTGCAATGTCATAAGCTATGATTATAAGGAGATAATGGGATGAAAACAAATGAAGGCACCCTAAGGAATGAAAACACCTCTTCTTAAGGGAATGAGATTGCTTCATGAATGAAGCTTTCATTTCCTTATACCTATCGGACATGCCTTGTTTTCATTACCCTGAATACCACATTCCATTCCTTCCCTTATTCTTGCCTACCAAACACCACTTAGTTTTCCATAATATGACATATTTTTTTGGTTTCATAGTGGTCCTATTGTGAAAAAAATGGTTACTGATGTGATTACTTAGAAAATTCTTATATTAGAAAAATGGACATTTTTGTGATTTTATCGCTTCAATTTTTTGGCCATAAAAGCTAATAATTTAGGTAAAATTAAAATGTAAAACATTTTATATTTATGATAGGCTTTTGTGGGCTTTTTTATAAAGGAGTATGACTTTAGAGGGTAATCAACTATCAATTTGTATATATTTAATTACTTTCTTATTTTTTGTATATAATTTACCATTAAACTATATTTGTTGCTTAAGAAATACAATTTTGACCGACTATTACAAGTCTAGCTAGTTTACATGTTCAATAAACCTCATTAAATTCATTTTATTGTCCAAGAAACACAATTAAACTAATAAAACTGTACACAATTTACCATCAAACTAACATTTGTACATATTTAGTCACTTTCATATTTTCCAACCATCATCAATTTTTCGGTCATCTTTTCCGATGAACATAATACCAAAGAAGAAATATAACACCATCTTACATGTTCATTTTTTTAAAAACTACAAAACGCAAAATCTTCTCATCCCCCTCTTCGATGAAAATGCCTCACTACTCCTTTTACTCTTGCCGCCGCTCACACATTTACCTGCTCCTATTCATCTCCTGTTACTTTTTGAAAACCATTGTAGTGCCACATCCCTCTCTCGTCCCCTTCTTCTTGAATCGCGTGGAAACACCATTATCCACCTTCGTTCAAGGATTTTAGATTAGTTTTGTGGTTGTGCAGATGGGATGTTGTGGTGATAGAAGGTGGTGTTTGTTGTTGGATGGTGGTTGTAGGTTGTAGGTGTGGATGATGTTGGTAGGTGTGGATGATGTTAGTTAGAGAAGATGACCAATACATAGTTTAATGGTAAATCATGTAAAAACAATTGATGGTAAATCGTGTACAATAAAACATTAACATATATTACCCGGTCAAAATGATAGGTTTTGAACAACTTTCATGAGTTTAATGGTAAACCATATTAAAAGTAAAAATTGACTAAATATCAAGGGAAATTGAGTAATCTAACCACTTTTTTGGTTTTTTTTTAAATATAATTTTTTTTTTGCAAAATAACCACATATTCTGGAATGGGTCGTTCCGGAACGAATTTTGGATTATTTTTTGGGTGGCCCGGCCCATTTCATTGGATCCGGAATGCCTATTCCGAATCAACGATATATGTTCTGGATTGGGATTTTGAATTTCAAAATCCAGAATATAATTTGAGGCGGTGATATCATTCTGAAAAGGTGCATTCCGATTCCGACGTTCCGACTCGATTCCGACATGCAACTCTCATCTCCAACACGCATCGACACCCATCTTCAACATGGAAGAAGAGCACTACAACCCCGTTATTTTATGGGTACGTTCTTCGTTTTCTCTTTCTCTTTGTTTGTTTAAGGTTCCTATTTTTCTATTGTTACTTAATGTTCTGGAATTCGTAGACCACCTCCGGAATGAACTGAAAACGTTTCGGAGTTTAAATTAAAGATGCCATTGTTGTAGGACCAACTACAAAGTAGTTTAGATGTTTAGGTATTATTGATTTACATCGAAATGTCGTGTTCTGGATCTTAAAATTTCATTCTGGAAGTCTACGGAACGCGAATAACTGTTCCGGAACACGATGAACTCGTCCGGAACATGAAGTACATGTTTGAAACTGGTCTGGAATATTGGTCATTTCCATTTTAGAATGAAGTGATAACACCTTTTTTATTTATGCATCACGACATGGTTTTTGATTAGGGGTGAGCATCAGAACAGTGTATCCGCTTCCGGAACCGGAACCGCCTCAGAACCGCCGGTTCCGAAACCAGAACCGCCATAGGCGGTTCCGGTTCCGGTTCCTAAAATTTTGGAACCGCTTAAGCGGTTCCGGTTCTGGTTCTCATTTTTTTGGAACTGCTACCCGTCGGGTACCCGCCGGAACCGATGTGTATATATATAAATACTAATGTTACATATAAAACCATTCAAAATAGACGTAGTTTTGATTCATATTAATTCAAATAATTTTCCCTGATTATTTAACTCCCTATATTTAATGATAGAATTCAAGGCAGATAAGTTTTGAGCTACAAAGTAAACCTTTAGTCCAATGAATTGGTTACACTCTGTTAGTATGTAAAGAAATAAAAAGAATGATACTTTATGTATAAAATTCTTTTACTGTGTTGTAATCAAGAATTATTATGTTTTCTTAATTTTAATAACCTATCAATTTAAAATTCCCTTCAAATCATAAATGGTGTTAAGCTAGTTTTTTTAGGTTTTCTAAATTTTTTCCATACAAATCTTAAATCGGAACTATGTCATATTCTTATTATTTATTACCATCCCATCATTTTACCTATAATAAATATATGAAGAGTGGATTTGAAACAAAATATCCCACATCGGTTCAAGTTAACAGTGAGATAATTGTCTATAAAAGAATATAGGAGCATGAACTTGGAATCATATACAGCTAGTCATCTTTTTTCGTTTGAAAGGACTAATTGTGGTAACCTTTTATTTTATGATACCTTTTTAATTTTTTTTCTAAAGCGGGTATCCGGAGTCGGAAACGGAACCGCCGGTTCCGGTTCCGGTTCCAAAAAATTAAGAACCGATACAACCGCTTCCGGTTCCGGTTCCAAAATCTTGGGAACCGCCGGTTCCGGTTCCTTTAAATTTTGCCGGGTACCCAGTTATGCTCACCCCTATTTTTGATGCATCAATTACACTCCGGTGTAAACCCAAAATCGGCGGGGAAATTCTTGTGGCATTCAGAAACAGTCCCAAATGCGAAACTATGTTCTGAAATACATGTTTCGGGAGGTGGTTAGACATTCATAATGTAGATGGGATCCTTTGCTTCTACATTACGTCTTTTGCCACAAAGTTGTCACCGACCCCCGAAGCCAAGTAGAGGAAATGTTTTTTTTAAGATTAAAGGTTACGAGCTGCCTTTCGGGAATAAAGAATTTTGTCTCATCATCGGCTTCCGGTTTGGTGACAGTTTTCCTGCTTCTGCATCCGGCGCTGCCTTCCGTTCCCGTGCCTTTCCTATGGTCTCGATGAATGTCTTGGTCAAATTACACCCTGTTACGAATGTGTTTCAACATTCCCTTAATGAGTTATCAGACGAGGATGCAGTCCGTGTATGTCTTTTATACCTGTTAGAGAAGGGTTTCAATGGACGGTTGGCTAAACAGCCTGTTACAAAAGAGTATTTCGCTTTGCTATCCAACCTTGATGAATTCAACATGTATAATGTCGTCTCATTTATAATTACTGATTAATTAAATTACTTATCGTTACTAATATTTTTTTAGAAATTTAATTGTTAACTAATTTTTTATGTGGCAGATATCCATGGAGGAGGAAAATTTGGGATCAATTGTACAAACAACTATATATTGTATTCAATAAGGTTGACAAACTTATACATCCAGAAGAACCGAAAGAGAACGAACCTCAAAAATTGACCTACACCCTACATGAGTTTTTATACGCTTTTAAGGTAAGTATATGATGAAAATTTTATTATTTATTTTTGTTTGCTAACATTCTAACTATTTTTATTTATTTGTTTGCTAACATTCAAATATGGATTCTTGAGACTTTTCCGGTGAGCAGTTTGTTTGGTACCCGACAACAGAATGTGATCCCTCGGGCTCTTTCATGGTCGAAACTAAGGCCGTTAAAAAGACTCACTACAAACAGTTTTTACAAATCGACGACGTATGGTTACTTTATTATTTAAATATTTATTTATTTTATAATTTATGTTTATTTATAATTTTATAATTTTGTTAGCAGGGTAATAGACTCGTACAGAAGTTGGAGCCGACAGAAGATAAGATGTGTGCTGAATGGTGGATTGTTAGCTCGACGTGGATTGATCGCCCTGATTTTCTTGAGACTGAAGTTCACAGGGCACCTTCCCTAAGACCATCACCTAAAATCTCCCCTACCCATGAGCCTCGAGAAAAAAGGCACGTATAGATGATCCATCTCACCCGTCACCACCACCACAACCGCCGACCGCTGACCCATCAACTGACAAGGACTGAATTATTAGCGACTTGCAGAACGAGGTCATTCATTTGAAAAATGAGGTACATGAATTGATGGGTTTTACATGTATTAACGCGGATAAATCCTTAACACTTAAGGGTGCATGCAACCTAAAGATCTAAGTCATAACACTATTGATGTAACATTCTATTGAACAACACAAACCCTAGAAAACCCTAGATATTTCAAAAATCATATTAAGTTTACCTTGTTAATTGTTGTAGTAAACAATCAAGCATCCTTTCTTCACTAACTTGGAAGCTAGCACCACAAATGTCGTGCCTCTAATGGTTTACACCCAACACTAGCAACAAGAAGCTTTTAAAAGAGGAAAGGGGATATGATTTTCGGCCTTGACTCTTGGAATCAAGTGGTAGCCGAAATTATGAGGCTAGGGGGTCTTTATATAGCTGGAGGAAACTTGGGGCCAAAGATAGGGTTTATGGGATAAGGCCTAGATTAATTAATTTAATAATCAAAAGAGAATCGTGCAAAGTATGAACAGCTGTGGAATTTGAATAATCAAATAATTCGGGAAGTAAAACATGCAAAACATGCAAAACGAAACACAAGAATAAATAATTGAAAAAGGCAGTAAAAACTCATAAATAATCTTTATTATTTAATCACCAAAATCAATTACATTTATTTTGTTACAAGTTTCAAACTAACTATCTAACTGCTAAAACTAATATCATCTCCTAATCCAATGCTTCTAGCATGCAGATTGTGCTTAGCCCTACTCAGAGCCTTTGTCAAAGGATCTGCAGGATTCTCTTTTGATGATACCCTCTTCACAATGAGGTGACCTTCTTCAACTCTATGTCTGATATAATGGTACTTTCTGTCGATATGTCTTGATTTTCCATGATTTGTCGGTTCTTTGGTTAAAGAAACCGCTCCGTCATTATCGCAGAGAAGTTCCATTGGTTCATGAATGGTTAGGACAACTCCAAGATATCCAATGAAGTTCTTCAACCATGTTACTTTCTTTGATGCTTCACTTGCCGCTATGTACTCTGATTCATAGGTAGAATCAATCACCGTGTCTTGCTTGGAACTTTTCCAAGTAACTACTCCTCCATTTAATGTAAATACCCACCCAGATTGAGAATGAAAGTTGTCTCGGTCTGTTTGAAAGTTGGCGTCACTGTAGCAAGTCACTCTCAACGTATCATTACCTCCAAAGACTAGAATCATATCCTTTGTCCTTTGTAGATACTTTAGAATGTACTTCACTGATGTCCAATGAGCCCTGCCAGGATTTCCCTGATAGTGACCGACCATGCTCAAAGCAAAGGACACATCAGGGCGAGTACATGTCATAGCGTACATCGATCATACAGCCAAAGCATAAGGGACTCGACTCATATCAGCTATCTCTTCATTTGTACTTGGGCTTTGAGTCTTACTCAATTTGGCATTACTCTGAATAGGTAGCTCTCCTTTCTTGGGATTTTACATACTAAACCCTTTTAGTACCTTGTCCAAGTATGTACTTTGACTAAGTCCAATTAGTCTTCTCTTTCTATCTCTCAAAATTCCTATCCCGAGAATATTGGCAGCATCTTCCTAGATTCTTCATAGGGGGTATGTGGCTAAGCTTTTTAAAACAACTTATTAGGTTCCACACCACTATAAGTTAAAAAAGTGTTTGGATGAAAGTAACTTATTATGGTGGGGAACCTCTAATAAGTCATTTTTTCATAAGTTACCCTACACTTACTTATTAACTTATAAGCTAACAAGTTAATAAATTATAAGCTAATAAGCAATGCCAAACACCCCCATAGTGAAACACCTTCCAAGCCAAGATTTTACTTCTTTCAAGGTTGGAATGTTGTTTCCTATAAGTAGTATGTCATCAACATACAACACCAGAAAAGTTACTATACTCCCACTAGCTTTGACATACACACATGACTCATCCTCACTTATAGAGAAACCAAACTCTTTGACTCTTTCATGAAAGCAAAGATTCCAGCTGCAAGATGCTTGTTTCAATCCATAGATGGATTTCTCAAGCTTGCACACACCTATTGGGAAACTTTGCATCAACAAAACCCTCTGGCTAACTTATGTAAACATCTTCACCCAAATTTCCATTAAGGAAAGCGGTTTTGAAATCCATCTGCTAAATTTCATAATCATGAAAGGCAGCTATGGCGAGCATTATCCTAATAGATTTTATCTTAGCCACTGGTGAGAAGGTCTCATCATAGTAAAACCCTGGGGTTTGAGTAAAGCCCTTCGCAACCAGTCGTGCCTTGAATGTGTGCACATTTCCATCCATGTTTGTCTTCTTCTTGAATATCTATTTGCAACCAACTGTCTTTGGACCAGGTTGTTGATCAACCAAATTCCAAACTTGGTTATCATACATGGACTTGATCTCGCTATCCATTGCCTATTTCCACTTTCCTGCCTCAGGGCCTGTTGTTTCTTCCTTGTAGTTAGCTGGTTCATCCAAATTTATCAGTGTTTGATCACTGATAAACGTATCTCCTTTTGCAGTTATATGGAAACCATAAATTTGAGGTGACACTCTAACTCTACTCGAACGACGAAGAGGTAATGAAGTGTCAAATGGATCAACTGTAATTTCTTCCTTTGGTTGAGTGCTAGTGTCTTCTAAGGTTCCTTCATTGGTTGACTCTTGAATCTCTTCAAGGTCAATTGTGCTCCTATTGACCTATTTTCATATGAGCTCTCTCCCCCCCCCTCTCTCTCACTCTCTCAAGACTCCTCTTCGTGCTACAAAGACCACGTTTTAACTAGGCCTATATAACAAATATCTAAAAGACTTTTGTGGGTAGCCAATGAAAATACATCTCTCGCTTTTGGCTTCCAGCTTGTCATGAGTCTCTCGTCTAATGAAAGCTTCACAACCCCAGACTTTGATATGTGCTAACGAGGGAACTTTCCCTGTCCACATCTTGTGAGGTTTTTTGGCAACCTTTTTAGTAGGGACAAGATTAAGGATATAGATAGCTGACTCTAAGGCATACCCCAAGAAGGAAATAGGAAGAGTGGCTCGACTCAGCATGGAACGAACCATGTCTAACAAGGTTTGATTGCGCCTCTCAGCCACACCATTAAGTTGTGGTGTCCTAGGAGGAATCAATTGTGAAACTATTCCACATTCCTTGAGGTATTCATGGAACTCGATACTAAGATACTCTCCTCCTCTATCAGATCAGAGCATCTTTATCTTCCTGCCTAATTGATTCTCGACTTCATGTTTAAACTCTTTGAACTTTTCAAAGGTTTCTGATTTATGTTTGATTAAGTAAATATGGCCATATCTACTATAATTATTTGTAAATGTTACATAAAATCGATTAGCATCTCTTGTGATAGATCTGAAGGGTCCACACACATCTATGTGTATGAGATCCAATAAACCTTCACCTTTTTCACAAGATCCAATGAAAGGTGGTTTTGTTATCTTGCCCAAATGACAAGATTTGCATTCATCATTTGGCCTTAAGTTAAATGATTCCAAGACTCCATCCTTTTAGAGTTGGGCGATGCGTTTCTTATTAATGTGCGCAAGACGGCAATGCCACAAGCATGCATTGTCCAAACCATTAGACGAATCAATGTGAAATACATTATTGCCTAAGCTATCAACACAAGTCATAGTTTCATACACACCATTACAAGGTAAAGCTTCAAATATAGAAACACCATTTTTATAAACTAAAATTGAAACATTCAAATCATTAAAAGCGTAGTGAAAACCTTGTCTAAACAATGCATGAAATGAAATAATGTTTCGTGTCATTTCTAACGAATAGCAACAATCAATTAAACTAATCCTAACATCACTACTAAGCACGAGCTGATAAGTCCCAATCTTGGTAACAGGAGAAGATCGCCTATTGCCCATGATCAGATTTATCTTCCCATGCTCCACTTCTTCACTTTCTCTTAGCCCTTACAAATCAGAACAAATGTGAAAACCACATCCTGTATCAAGGACCCAAGAGTGAGTAGATGGTGAGTTATTAGTTTGAATTATTTATATACCTGTTGACGATGGCTTCACTTTTCCATCCTTGATGTCCTGCAAGTATTTAGGGCAACTCATCTTCCAATTGCCCTTGTCATTGCAATAGTAACAAGTGGCCTCTTTGGGGTCACTAACAGCTGGAATGTTTGAATTAGGTTTCCCCTTTGGCCCATTACTTGAAGACCCAGCTTGGGCCTTGTTCTTCAAGTTGGCTTTAGGAGTAGCTTTTCTCTTCTTCCCTTTGCCTTTACCAATGACGAGAATGGGAGCACTAACAGTAGTGGTAGGGCTTGACTCTTGCCCTTCATTCCCGACTCAGCAGTCTGTAGCAATTTGTGGAGTTAAGCCAATGTGGATTATGTGTTGTTCAAAATGATAAGCTAATATAAACTGATCATAACAACTTGGCAAAGAGTTTAAGACCATGTCAATGGTCAACTCCTCGTCAAAAAGCACATTGAGCTTATCAAGGCGCTCCACGTATCTTTGTATTTTCTGCACGTGGGTGCAAACATACTCTCCTTTCATCTTGCAAGCCATGAGGGACTTGACCACTTCAAACTTTTCTTGACGATATCTCTTATGGTACTTTTCCACAAGGTCATTGTTCATCTCAAATGACCAGTAGTCCTCATAAAACCTCTAAAACTCAAGAGTCATTGTGGCGACCATGATGCAAGAAACTTTTGTTGCATCATCGTACTCTTTTCTGTAGGAGGCTAGTCGTTCAGGAGTAGTAGTGGACTCATCAACTTCAACGAGTTTTTTCCTCAAGGACATACTCTCTTCCCTCGAAGCAAAGATCCATTCTGATGTTGCGCATCCAATCATTATAGTTGGAGCCATCAAAGGTCACTTTGGAGACGATAGAGAGTAGGGAGAAACCCGAGTGGTGGGTAGAGGATGATAGAGCAAAATCATCAACAGGAGTAGACATTTATAGACAAAAAGAAATAAGTTTTAATTAGATGACAATAATCTTTAATATTTAACCCATAATAAAACAATTAAGGCTAGGATCCAAAATAATAATGCACAACTAAGAAGAGGGATGTTGTAATCTTATTGAAAATTTATGAAGGTAGGTAAAAGCAATTTACCAATTTCAAACTATAAAATTTCTAGATTTTTTAAGTTTCATTGAATCTATCAATGACATGTTTAATCTCTGATTATGCTCTACTATTTGTGACCGGAACACCAAGGATCACAAACAAGATGGGAATAACTATACAAATATGCTTGGCACTCTCGATATCATTTATAATCTCATATTAATGTGTCGGTTAACCACACGCGCTCCATTAATCAATGATAATTTTCAAGACGCCCATTATTACTTTTTATATTCACAATTAGTGTGTCGGTTAACCACACGCGCTCCACTAACTACTATAAAGTATAATGTGCTATTTTATGGATTAGCATACTTTTCACATTTTTCCTAAAGTAACTAAGAGTGAGATTTTTATAAAAAATGATGCAGCTACTTTATATAACATTATACTTTTAATGAAGTTAATTTCCTATCAGATCCGTTCTGCTAACGACCCTCCACCAAACAAGGAAGTGGTGGGTGGGAGTGGACGCGCATTCAACTATCATTTTCTAGGCAGTTTCCTTGTACCCCCCTTATAGTTCGGCTTTGTGAATGAGGCATACTAGCGATCCGAATGACTTATTCTTATACATATAGTAATTAACTTTTAATATATTATATATAACGTGTATTTTAAAACTTTTTAAAATACTAGGTGTAAATTAAAATTTCGAAATATCGAAATTAATTTAATTTAAAATAAACCAATTATGTTTTTAATCTTTATTTTTTAATTAATAACTAATTAACTATAATTAAAACATAAGGATAATTCACAAATTCAAGATAAGGATATCTGATTACAAAGATAATTATTTAGGTTTTATACATATAAAACATTATCTAAAGTAATAAGCCTAATCAATTTGGAATTAAGCAAAAATAATTTTTTTCGCTGATCCGAGGGTTCACCACGGCGTGGAGGACAATCGCCACGTCGTGGACGAACGGGAAAAGACGCGGATTCGAAATTCACCACGTCGCTGCAGAAGAACGCCATGGCGTGATGCCGCAACAGAATGACGATTCTATTTTTCTCCTTCGGGTTTTGTTCAAGTTCAAGCACTGTACATTCAGTTGTAATACAATCATACGCTCTGATACCACTGATGAGTTTTACATGTATTAACGCAGATAAATCCTTAACACTTAAGGGTACGTGCAACCTAAGATCTAAGTCATAACACTATTGATGTAACATTTTATTGAACAATACAAACCCTAGAAAGCCCTAGATATTTTGAAAATCAGATTAAGTTTAGGGTTTACATACCTTGTTGATTGTTGTAGTAAACAATCAAGAATCCTCTCTTCAATAACTTGGAAGCTAGCACCACAAATGTCGTACCTCTGATGGTTCACACCCAACACTAGCAACAAGAAACTTTTGAGAGAGGATAGGGGATATGATTTTCGGCCTTGGCTCTTGGAATCAAGTGGTAGCCGAAATTATGAGTCCAGGAGGTCTTTACATAGCTGAAGGAAACTTGGGGCCAAAGCTAGGGTTTATGGGATAAGGCCTAGATTAATTAATTTAATAATCAAGCTGCCTTATCTTCCTATCCTTACCCTATGGACGAAAATTCTAGGCTCTTCCTAGCTAATTTTCGTCCTCCTCATTCCATGAGGTTCTAGAGCCTTCCTGCTTCAACTTTCAATAAATAACCAAACAGTCTCTGCACTTTTAATTAATCTAATTAACTCCAAAATTAATTATAATTAATTTCTGATTAATTATTAATTAAATAATATTATTTCTAATTAATATATTATTTTCATAACATGTTAATAAATTCATTTTGATTTCTAATTAATTTATTAATCACATAATAAATTAATAAATCAGTCTCTCTCTCTCTCTCTCTCTCTCTCTCTCTCTAAAAATCATCATATTCAATTACAAGGTTTGAGGGCAACCCAAAAGGACTTTGCTAATAATTCAATATTATACTAATTTAATTATTGACTTAGACACCTAATCCAACATGAATGTCGCGAGCAGTTGCGGTCTCAGGAGGAGCGTTTAGCAGAGCATGAGGCTACTTTAGCCATAGTTTTAAAACTTATCAACAAGACTCATGGAGACGATGTTGGTACCTCGAAGGGGATGAAGGTACATTTTTAATTATTTCATCATTTATGGTCGTTATGTTTTTGCATCGTTTACAAGTATATATTATTGAACCGTACAAGGATACTACATTGACAATGAGTTATGGGAGCATGATTATGTCTTAAGCACCCCCGAAAACCCGCTGAATGACGGCCCTGAACAGCCGCTGAATGTCGGCCCTAAGCAGCCGTCTTCGGTTATTCACTTGTCGGATGTAAAAGAGATTTTGCGGGATGAATATAAAACACCGTCGCCAGCACCTCTTAGGCGTTCTAAGCTCTAAAAAAGTTATGTTCATATGGTATAAGTCGTCATGGATACAAATGAAGAGGAATGTGTTACACGGCAACAACCAGCACCGTTGGATAATTTTTTAGATCCTACTGTACACACTGTTTATAAAGATCGGGATGACTCGTTGTTGTTTGGTCACAATTATTTGACCGATTTTGCTACGCTTGAGTTTTGGACACGGGTATATGCGGATAGTCATGGAGGATGGTTGTCATGTGATGTAAGTAATATAATTATTTGCTTATTACATAATACGCTTCCAATAAGAATACTTACTTTACTGCAAAAAAAATTAATTGGCAACACATCTTGATGTGGATCTCATTGTTGGTAGAGCGTAGAGTGGATGATGCTCGGTGGACGGTTGTGCTGTCAACTTTCAACACCGATACATTTGACTGGAGTGACATGGCTAACAAATCCGTTTACCCAGCTTGGGCAGAGTGTGATACAATATAATTTTGTTTAGATTACAATACCTGAGTATTTATATACTAATTAATTATTTGTAACGGTTTTTTTGTAGCTTTACATTCCAATCAATATACCACATGCTCATTGGTTTTTGGGTGTTTTGCATTTGAAGACATTCCAAATGACTATATATGATAGTCATTGGAAGGGCGGCTACTGTTCGGAAAATGAGGATTGGTTTACAGGTATGAGAATCCACATCCACAAACTGCTAGTGGGAGTCAACTACTGAGATACCGAACCAACTGATTCAATCTCACTCGAGAGCTTCAAGATGACCCTTGAAAATGCCCCAGGCGTACCACAACAGATTGGCAGCAGAGGGGATTGCGGGGTATTTTTGTGTTGGTTCCTGGAGGCGTTGATCACCGAAAAATCGATTTCTATAGATGGTAAAACCACAGGTCCATGGGCTATGGGTTATAGAAAACGACTAGCGGAAATATTTTGGATACAAGGACAAAGATAATTTGAACATCGTGTTTGTAATATGACCTACACACATCATTTATTTAGTTTATGTATTTATTAGTTGTTTGTTCATTTTAATTGCATTTTATATTTTATAAAATCAAAAGTTATACATTTTATGAAAGCAAAACTTATACATTATACTTCGGAACCATGTATTACAAATGTATTCCGGAACGATGTATTACATTTTATGAATATAAAACTTACACGCCAAAAAAAAAGTCAAATGTATTCCGGAACCATGGTCCGGAATTGTAAATGTGGTTACTTTACCAAAAAAAAAAAAGAGTTGGTCATTTTTGTCAAAAATATCGTTTATAAGGGCTATATTATTCAATTTACCAAATGTACAAAAATAACAATTCATTACCTTGCAAAGTGATTTTCCCATTTCATAAAACGTCTAAAATATAATATTTGTAAGATTGTTTTATGTTACAGACAAATATATGAAGATTTTGATAATAATTAAACTTTATTAAATTATATCATAAAAGTTTAAACTTTGAACAAAAAAGAGTTAAATGAAGACCCCGAATTTGACCAAAATACGCTTATTGAAGTAGTCAACAGTCAAAATTGTGCTGTCTTTAGAAATCAAAACTTTTGGCTTTAGTCTCTCATCCTATCCTAATTCCCAAATGGGGACAAAGTTGACTAAATACAATTACGACATCTATTTCTTTATTTTATATTTTGATTTTTATTTTGATTTACTGTTTTAAGTATATTCAGTGTCCAGTGATTAGAGAATACAGGAAACGATAGGGTCACAAATTGAAATGGGTTGTTTTACTTATCACTGGTCACTAGTAGAAAAAAAAATGCATGAACTTTTATTTTTATTTTGTGAAAATAACAACATAGAATACCAACATTTTAGGAAAAAATATCATTATCCAAAAAAGAACTTTTTTCCTTTTTGAACAATACAATAATTGAGGACTATTAAAAACAATATTAGTAAAAGAACGTATTTGTTGATGAATTGTTTTACTAAATGTTTAAGTGTAATGAAACTGATGACCAAAATCAATATTGATGAATATTAAACAAGTCCTCCCTAATAAATAAAGATGATTTTGACACTTGTTATCTTTTCTTGTGTTTTAACACATGTAATTTTATGGTAATTTTTGATTTATTTTTATGTCACATGCCGTTTTAAGGTGTTTTTTATTTTATTAAATTCTACATAATATTTAAATGCAATAATAAATGCATATAAATTTTATTAATGAACTTTCTTTCTAATTTCAAATTTACTAAATTAAAGATTCATTAATTTTCTTTATTTATTTATCAAAATTATTTGTTTAAATTTAAAAGAGAAAAAAAAACACTTTAATTTTTATCCTCCCTAATAAATAAATATGATTTTGACACTTGTCATCTTTTCATGTGTTTTGCCACATGTAATTTTATGGCAATTTTTGATTTATTTTTATGCCGCATGTCATTTTAAGGTGTTTTTCATTTTATTAAGAGTAAATTACACGAATGGTCCCTATGGTTTGGGGTAATTTACATGCTTGGTCCCTAACTTATTTTTTTAACTCGGAAGGTTCCTACTGTTTGTTTTTGTTACGCACTTGGTCCCTAATGTTTGTTATTGTTATACGTTTGGTCCCTGTCTTACCTAAAAAAACTAGTATTTAAATAGGGAAACTGGTGGGATAGGTAAGGTAAGGTGAGGAAGGTGGGCTTGGGATGTGTTTATTTAAATAAATTACAAAATTAAGGGCAATATAGTCTTTTTAGGTAAGATAGGGACCAAACACGTAACAAAAACAAACAGTAGGGACCTTCCGAGTTAAAAAAATAAGTTAGGGACCAAACGTGCAAATTACCCTAAACCATAGGGATCATACATGTAATTTACTCTTTTATTAAATTTCACATAATATTTAAATGCAATAATAAATGCATATCAATTTCATTAATGAACTTTCTTTCTAATTTCAAAATTACTAAATTAAAGATTCATTAATTTTCTTTATTTATTTATCAAAATTATTTGTTTAAATTTAAAAGAGAAAAAAAAACACTTTAATTTTTATAATTCAATATTTTCTCACTTTTCTTATAAGTTCAAACTTCTCAAATGTTTAGAATTTTGTATTTAGTTTTTCTTTTAAATAAACTCATGTAATACATGGGTCTCACACCTAGTAAGGAATATGCGGAATGCACACTTGTTTAAGTTTATTTAAGATTCAAAGTAAACTGTAATTTAGGGGCTTCGCCCCTAAAGGAATGGGGGTTCGGGGGTAGCACCCCTGGGAGCGGGGTCCAAGGAACAGAGCCGGGTTATATTGCTCTATTAAAAACTAGGTGTGAAACTCGTGTACTACACGGGTTGATTAAAATAATTTATATAAGAAGGTATAAACATTAAGTATTTTTTTATAAAGAAAACATTAAATATCAAAGTATTAACATTAAGTATTTTTTAAAATAAAATTTCAAAATATATGCAAACAAAATGATGAAAAAATAAATAATTCAATTTATAGTAATAAAACAAACTACAGAAAAATAATTATATTTTGTCCATATAACCTTTTTTTTAGTTCGTCAGTAAAAAGCAACATAGTTTGATTATTTTTTCTATATAGACCATTTTGCTTAAAATGACAATGAACTTTGAAAGAAACAGGCCGATTTTGAATTATATATGTTGAATGAAACATATTAAAATTTGAAAATATAAGGAAACAAATTAATGATGCATTAATTACTTTCTATAACCTAAAAACTAGATAGTCAATTAAGAAAATTAAAAATTACCACAAAATGACAAGTGGAAATTAATTTCTAAGAATTAACCACAAAATTACATGTGTCAAAATGCATGAAAACATGACATGTGGCAAAAAGATTTTCATTTATTAGTATGGATGCATCAGAAATTTGTTTTCTGAACACTAACCTGATTTTGACCTTCCTTGCTGAATCCGAATTTATGACAATTTTGTTGGTTGCTAAAACTGTTTTAAGAAAGTTTTTGGTAATTTTCAGATATAAAAAACTGTTTGGTGGCAGTTTTTGGACATATATGATACTTGACCAATTTTTGGTCAAAATTCTGGTACTAATGAAAACCATAGCCTCACATTCTATGTTCTTATTCTCTTAAACTTCTGAGTCTTATCTAATTGAAAATTAGGGAGTACCACCCAAATACTTCGATTTGAAAGTGATAATCACGATTCTCAAAATTCTAAGTGCTATTTCTTACCCCAAATTTCTAACACCTTATTTCTTTCCACTTCAAAATCACGCATTTTTCTATCACTTCCTCTCTATTTCTTAACAAAAAAAAAATGAATCCGAACAATCCAACCACAAAATTTGATAGAAGAAAAAACAATGTTTCGAGTTCAACCACCCTAACTCGAAACATTTTCGCTTTCGATCCATCCCTACCCGTTTATCTTCCCCAACTTGATTTCCTCATTCAATCTCCTCCACAATTTTAATACCAAAATGTTAGACAATACTACCACATGTAAGTACCAAATTTTAGTCCCAACATGTTCAACAACTTTTTAGTTTTTCCCGATCAAATTTCACCAAATCAACCCCAAAGCCAAACCCCACTCTATCAATATCAATCACTAAACCAAACCCCACCTTATCACTCTCACTCACAAAACCAAAGCCTCGATGACTCGAATGACAAAATTATATTGGAAACTCAACCCTTCCCCTACCACGCGGCAAAGGAAAACAATCGGTGGAAGACAAGAAAAAGTGCAAGCCTCAAGCATGGAGTCCACAAGAAGAGGTAGTGTTGACATAATCTTGGGTTGACATTTCAGAGGATTCAACGCATAGAAATGCATAATCATATGACCATTTTTGGCTCCGTATTCTTGAAATATTTCGCAAAGAGTTGGGTAAAGGTGATGACTACCGTACCAAACACCAACTTAATTCAAAGTTTCGGGAAATAGAGAAAATTGTTTTGAAGATGAACGGGTTGTACAACAATCTTAAAACCTAGAGAATTTTTTCAAGAGGCTTTGTATTTGTTTCGCAAGGAAACAAGAAAGATATTCAAGTTTAATGAGCCTTGGAAATTGTTAAGTTGTAGTCCAAGATGGAAAAAAATATGAAGTCGGCTTCCTATAAGGAGGAGCACAATAAAACACAACTTCTTCTGATGTTTGTGCCAGGCTAGATATAAATAATGAAGACAACCTCGAGCTTGAAGAAATTGTCCGACCAATAGGTAGGGACAAAGAAAAAAGGAATGGGAAAGGGGTCTTCTTCCAATGCATCAGATTTTAGCAGCGAAGTAGAAAAAATGCGCAAAATGACAATACATTTGATCGATACAATCTGAATTTCATTGAACATTTAACATTTGACATTCGACAAAGAAAAAGTTGCCAACAAAAAAAGAAGCACGAGGAAAGGAATGAAAATGAAGATATGAATTTCTTGATGCAAAAAATCGATCATCTTTCTGCACCGACCCTCGAGCTAGCTTTGAAAATAAAGGAGAAAATCATGAAAAAAAAAATTTCCCTAGATCGTTTAGTTTTTTTTTTTAATATTGGTTGTTGTGTTTTAATCGTGGTTGTTTTTGTAGGTAATTTTTTTAATCTTGGTTGTTTTTATGTACTTTTTATATTAAGTAATGAAGTATTCCTATTTTAATTCATTTTTGTGTTTATTAATCATTTTTTAAATCTATTTACTTTTTGAAATATAAAATTTAAAATTAAATTATTTTTATTTTAAAATGAAAGTAAAAATGAAAGGTAGTGAAAGGTGGCCATTTATTACCTTTTGAAAGGTGATGGGACACAGAAAAAGTGAATGGTGAGGTGTAAGTAGACCCTCCGACCTTATGATTATTTTTCTCTCATTCGGTTGATTACGCTCTTTGATTGTGTATTGTCAATTGTTTGTCTAGGGATGTATTGCTTATTGTTTGTCTAGGGATGTATAAAGTGGGAAGAACCCTTTCTTGGATTTTGCAAGATTGCCTATCTTTTTTAGGGATGATGTGTAGGGATGTCAAAAAGTCTTGTGGGACTCCGATCCCATATGAGAGATATTTGTTTAAAAAATCGGGGGTAGGGCGGGGGAAATGTTACCCCCTGTTTTAATTTCGGGGGCGGGGTGGGCAGTCCCGTCCCGAACCCCAATGGGAGCCTCGTTAATATATATATATATATATATATATATATATATATATATATATATATATATATATATATATATATATATATATATATTAGTTATATAAATATAATAAATAATAGAAATAATTTTGAGCTTCCAAAATTCAACAAAATATCATGTTTTTAAGTTGTCATTATAATGTTTTTGAGATGTTATAATATTTTTGTTTTTAACATGTAAAATTATGCTATAAATAACTATTTTTTACCTAAAAATAGCTTCTTTTAGCCCAAAAATACTTCTTTTAACCCAACAAATAACTTCTTTAGCCCAGAAAAAGACAGCCCAAACGGAGGCGGGGGCAATCCAAGGATTCGAGAGGGGGTGGGAGCGGGGATAGGTATAGGGGATAGAGATTTTGTGGACGGGGTGGAGGCGGGGGCCAGGGGGAGGCAACCTACGTCCAGTTTGCCCCAGTTGACATCCATAATGATATGTTGATCAACACCATGAGCTTTTTTTCTTTCTTTTGAAAATATGTAAATGGAAATATTTAAGGTGTTCTTTGTTTTTTCTGAGGCAAAATGTCTGCAGTCTGCGGACCATATCTGTAGACCTCTGCAGCAGAAGAGGTGGACCAAACGTCTGCAGTCTGAAAAAAAAAGACTGTTTGTTTTTTTAACATCTGCAGACTACTAAAATAAACTAAAATTTAAATAAACTGATTTTTTTAACTTACAAAGAGATTTTTTAATGTAGTTATGACTTTGTTATAAATAATTAACAAATCTAAATCAACTTTTATGTATTATTGTACAAAAAGTGAAAATAAAAATTATACAAATTAACGTATATATTTGATAAAAACCAACAATTTTGGTCGCAAAGTTATGCCTAAACATTTTAATTAGGATTCAAAGAATTTGATATATAAATGGATGGAAATAAACTTCGATTTTTTCAATTAAATAAATTAAAAACGTGCCATAAATATTTTTCTAATAAATTGACGATGTTGTATTAAATAATGTTTTATAAAATTTGGCACAAAAAATATAAGAATATATATATATATATATATATATATATATATATATATATATATATATAAACAAATTCAACGACCATTATTGTAATAAATTTTAATTTATAAATTTGTCAAAAAAATATCATGTTTGTGTTGTCGAACTTTTTTTTTTAAGTATTGTAATTTTTTTTTCAAATTGTTTATCACTAATAAAGTTGGAATAAATATAAATTCAAAAAAAACTAAAATAAAAATAAAGTATATGTGTTTTTTTAGGCTAGAAGATGTTAGAAGACGATGGTCCACATCAGCGCCAAGAAGAGGGCGTGCAGACATTTTTAGGTCTGCAGTCTTCAAAAAAACAAACAATCTGCGAAGGCTAATGTCCGCGCGTGGTCTGCACCGCGCAGACAGAAGAGGCCAAGAAGATCTGCGGACAAAAAACAAATACCAACTAAGTGTGTGGATGTTAAGAGCGATCCATGTGTTAGAAACACTTTTGATTCGTAATAGTGTCATTTTACTCTTTTGTTTTTATATCGATTGGTTTGATATAGGGGTTAGAGAATGTCAAGGTTGCCCTCTTCAGATAATGATGCTAAAAAAATTAAAATAACAAGAACCGAGTATTTGTTAAATGTTTGTTTTTCAAACTTGAAGGGATGCTTTTTATATTTATAATATTCAAATTTAAATAAAACCTAATTATTTGGTTTTCTATCTAATCTAAAACCTAGTTTGTCTGGTTCTCGATTCTATTATTTATTTACCTTTTTTGTTTTGCTTTGGTTCGATTTTAAACTGACAAGCACATGTATCTAAGAATGATGGCAATGTTAGTTATTGGTAATTTTATTGTTAACAACATGTTGTAGTGTAGTTATTATTAATATTGAGACATATTGAGATCTATTTACACATCAAGATTGAAGGTGCGGGGTGCACTCTCAAAGTGATAAATGTGAACTCATGAATACATGGGTCAAGGGACAACGCCCCGGGTACAGGGTTCCAAAGGGCAGATCCCTGACGGTAATGACATCATGATGATGTAAGAGGTAGTTTTATCTGATAACTACCATTCAAACCATCATTTTAGCGCCAAGTTGAATGATAACTAACTTCTAACCGCCATTTTCCTTTTATAAAGGGAAGATGGACGTTCCATCCAAAGGTCACAAGATTGATATACCCGAAACTGAATCTTTGCACTTATCTGTCTTACCAAAAATACAAAACAACAAAGTACTTTTCTATGTTTCGAATTTAGAAGTAGTCTGACTTCCAAATTGTTATTCTTGGATAATCAGAAATCAGATTTTGTGATACCCCAGACAAAATGGTCGAAATCACAGGTTTTGGAAAGTGTTACAATCACGATCATTGAATTATCCAAGTTAATGTTGATATTTTTAGACCCAAATCTAACATTAGTGTGATTGTAATAGCAATTGACGTTTTCCAAATTAAAGAAAGTTAAAAGTATGTAAGATGATTCAAATACCTGAATAACTAGGTTATAACCCGTGGAATCCACGGTTGACAAAATAAAATAACATATTAAGTATATTAAAATAATAATCATCAATCATAGATTTATATACATTTATTTTTATAAAAAATTCACATGTTAACCGTAACTATATCATTGTTATTTTAAATTAATATAATAATGTTGTATAAAGAAATATAAAATTAAATAAATTGATAAAAATAAAGACAACTAATCATAAAAACAACATTATTTTATCTAAAATTAATATAATCATGTTGTATAAAGAAGTAGAAAAGTAAATAAATTGAAAAAAATAAATAAAGGAAATCAATCATGAAAATAACATTGTTTTATTCATCAGGTTAATTATAAGGTAGATAGTTCATCAGGTTAATCATTGATATGGAATCAATATGTGTCACAATATTATATAAAATATAGGTAAGATGTCTATTTAACTAAACACTTAGATAATATCACAATTTTAAACTTCTTTTATAAATGAAAACAAAATTTATGCGAAAACTTTGAAACTCTAACCTAACAAAAATAAGAATCATTTGTATAATATTGCTCCTAAGACAGTTCGTTCATGGCTACAATCAATAGTCTAAACATCTTCACAAAATATTTAAGTTATACTTGGAAAAAGAATTATAATATTAGTTTTTATTTTTATTTTTATTTTTTGACAAAATACCCCTGTCATTTCAATCTTATTGGAGCTTGTGAAAAACAAATAGGAAGTACGTAGCTAGTTCTTATGAATGTAAAAAATAGGAATTATTTATGCATTTAAAGCTTAGTTAACATCATCCATATACAAAATAATAAAAGTACATTGTTATTTCTAGATTGGGACCTTATCAATAATCTTTGCAAGCCAATGAGTGAGACAAACCTTCTAGTTGAAAATCTTTTGTGTAAAGCTACCACTATCCACCAAAACAGGCCAAAACAGATCCTATCATCCTAGAGTCTTATCTTTATGATTTTCTTATCATTTTAACTATCTGAAGAGAAGTTTGTATAGCCATTTATTAATTAATACTTCAATTAGTTAAGTTCCAAAAAATACATATGATTTATATATTTATCAAATTTACAGGTAAGATAAGCTTTAGCTTATATGTAAGATAAAGCTTTTCCCTTCTTAACACCTTGATCATGTTATATAACTTGAGAGACTACATACCTGCATCACATTTAGACAAAATTTGTTCAGAATTAACATATACTTTATTTATTAAAAAAATTGTCTCAAATGCAAGAGCTCCAAAATCTTATTTGATTTTAGGACCACGAGATTGATACTTAATATTAAAAAAGAAAGAATGTTAGCTAAATAATCAGGTGTTGTCCCCGTTGAAAATAACTTCCGGCTTGTAATGTTTTTTGTCCTAAAGTCTTTAGGGTGCGTTTAGTTGCGGAAAAATGGGTCGTTTTTCGGAAAAAATTCTAAGAAAAATGAGAATTTTGAAAACGCGTTTAGTTCGTCTATTTTCTAAAATTTTCACGAAATATGAAAAATTTTCGTTTTCTAAAATTACAAAGAAGTTAGAAATTTTTGGAAAACCGATAATCATTGTTTTCCACATTTTTCTAATTCCAAAATTTTTCTAAAATATAAACACACACCCACTCCTACCTCATCCACCTGTACCTACCCTCGCCTTAACACCCCAAACCCACCACACCCATACCTACCCACACTCACTCCCAAACCCACCCCCACCCGCACAAACACACACACACACCTCCACCCCCACCCCTACCCATACCCCCACAAACACACACACACAGTCACACACACCCACAAACACAAATACACACACACACACACCCACACCCCTACAAACACACACACACACCCACACCCACACCTACCCCCACAAACACACACATACACCCACCCATCCAACACCACTACCACAATCACCGATCTACCATCACCATCACCATCACCACCACCACTACCCCATGACCAGCACCATCGCCGTCATCTCCATCACCGCTACAACTGCCTCCGTCACCACCACCACCTGTCATCACCACCACCGTCATCACCCCGCTGCCACAACCACCACCGTCGCCATCATCGACACCACCACTGCCCCCCGTCGCTGCCCCCACCACCGCCACCGTCCCACGCCACCGCTAACGTTTTCTAAAAATGAAAACTGATAGAAATATACACATCTAAACACGTTTTTTTAATTTTCTAAAACTGAAAATGAAAAATGAATAAGTTTTAACTAAACGCGTTTTCTAAATTTTCCAATGAAAACTGAAAATGAAAAACGAAAATGGAAAACGGAAAACGGAAAACGGAAAATGAAAACTGTTTTTCCGTAACTAAACGCAACCTTAGCTTCTTGGTTTTTTTTGCTATTAGACCATTCCTCGTTTATCTTCTGCTTTTTCAGACTCAGGAACCAGATGTCATCCCTTAGTTATTTCAGCCATTTCTTCAAACTACGTGAAGATTCATAAGCTTTAATCTCTTAAGAAAACTGCCCAATATATGTTCATTAACTAAGAAAACAATAAGGATTAATCATTGAGCAGTTACTTTATAACCATCGACAAAATCATATTCACAAGGAAAAGAGTTGGTTTAAGAAATGTTTATTATTTGAACAAAAGAGATGACAATTTTACCATTTCTTCAGCCATTTGGTTGTTAAAAAGACAATCTCACATATTCATGACATTCATATCCTTCTTAGGCATTTCATCAACCACTTCGTAGGTACTATAAAAATAAGATTGGGTTGGTTCCCTAAAGAGGAAAATCACAATGTAATTCAGTAAAAGAATATACAATATACAGATGGGTAAAATTAAACAAAAGTCCTAAAATCATCAAGACAACTATTAACAGACTTCAAAAAACCAATTTAAAATCAATGGGAAAACAAAAACTTTCAGTGAATCACATTCATTCAAGACAACTATTAACAAAATTCGAAAAACCAATTCAAAATCAAGGGGCATCAAATCCATGGACTTACCTAAGATATCAAAGTTGTACGGACACAAAAGTTGGTATTCTGCAACTGTAGTGAGTCAATTGGAGTGAAAAACGGAGGCTTGAAATGGAAATAGTAAATAAAACCATACCTTCGAATAGCAGCAACATCTTCATGGGTGGAGGCGTATGTGTTAATGGAGGTGTATTTGTAATCAAATTGATGATTAGATTTTTTTTGTATATGTTATGATCATCGACTAACCAAAAATCGCTAATTAGGTGACTGATTTAAGGGGATTTACCAATTTTCTAATATTTTTGAAGTCGTAAAGATAAACTGAGTAGTCTAACCCTTATAAATGACCATTTTTCATTACCCCCTAAAGTATATCAAGCATTATAACGGCTTAGGATCATTTATAAATCTTACTTATAAGTTCCTAGTAACGACTTATAGCTATGATTGTAAATTACACGGAAGCAGAGTAAGTGTAGTTCACTTACAGAGTACTATAGACAAGAACGAAGATCTACGCGGGCAGAAACTGACTCGAGATCTCCTACCCGAAGGCTACTACTTAGATGAGTACTCATGGGCGTCGCAGGGCTTTGTCGTAGAATAGAAACAAGGGAAAATGGGCTAAACAATTAAAATTTCAAAGAGAAATCAATTGGATGGTGTGAAGATAAATGAACGAATGAGCTGCTATTTATAGGATGAATTCTTGGGATGCGCGCCATCCTCTTGGTCAACACATAGTGACATGGAAAAATTCTGGCATGACACGTGTCGCAAAGTAGGTGGGGTTGCGTAGTCTTGTCGGGCGTGCATCGCTCCTGACGCACACGCGTACCATTTTTCAGATTTTCAAAAATGCATATCTTCTTCATACAAACTCCGTTTTTGATGTTCTTTATCTCCAGGCGTAGCTCTCGACGAGATCTACAACTTTCGTTTAGACTCCATCACCTAATTTTGACTTTATATTTTTCACACATACTTAGACTGTTAAAGCCCGCATAAAAAACATAACTCTCTACGGTGTCCGTTTTCGACAGAATTTTTATTGTCAGACTCCTAACAACAAGATCCTCAACTCTCATATAGACCATCTTGTCTAAAAGTCGACCGATCTATAACAACAAGATCCTCAACTCTCAACGATTAGAGAATCCACTGTTGCGCGAATCACGTGGGACTCACCAATTTCATGCCAACAAATAGGAGATCGGCATTTACGGCCATACAATGCCTCAAATGGTGGCATCTTGATGCTAGAATGATAACTGTTATTATAGGAGAATTCCACCAACGGTAAATGAGAGTCCCAGTTTCCTCCGAAATCCAAGACACACGCCCTCAGCATATCTTCGAGTGTTTGAATAGTCCTCTCAGATTGACCATCGGTCTGAGGATGATAGGCGGTACTGAGATCGAGGCGGGTTCCCATGGCTGTTTGAAGTGATTGCCAAAACCGAGAGAGAAATCTCCCATCACGATCTGAAATGATGCTGAGAGGAATGCCATGCCGACTAACTATCTCGTTGATGTAAATCCGAGCAAGTTTTTCGACTTTGAAATTTTCACGGATGGGAAGGAAATGAGCGGATTTGGTCAAACGGTCAATGATTATCCAAATGTTGTCGTGTCCTTTTGTGGTACGGGGAAGTTTGGTTACGAAATCCATGGCGATCGCTTCCCATTTCCACCTGGGGATTTCTGGTTGGACCAATAGTCCAGAGGGTCGTTGATGTTCTACTTTGACCCTGGAACATGTAAGACATTTGGCCACGAATAAAGCAATATCCTTTTTCATTCCCGACCACCAATAATTGGTTCTCAGGCCATGATACATCTTGTCAGTGCCCGGATGAATGGAATATCGGGTTTTATGGATTTCTTCCATCAGGAATATACGAAGATTGTCACGATCTGGGATCCAGATGCGATCTTGATAATAGAAAATACCATCAGATTTAGTTTCCAACTCCCCATCAATTCCCGTGGGCATGTCATTTTCGGTAATTGCCGAGTGTTGGGCTCCTCGAATTTGGTCGCTGAGATTGGACAAGATAGGAGAACATATTAGATGAAATGCATGGGCATGTTCTTTTCGGCTTAACGCGTCGGCTACGACGTTTGCCTTGCCCGGATGATAGCGTATTTCACACTCGTAATCATTTAGGAGCTCGACCCATCGTGTTTGCCTCATATTGAGTTCCTTTTGATTAAGAATATGTTGCAAGCTCTTGTGGTCGGTGAAAATTACGCATTTAGTGCCGTAAAGGTAATGCCTCCAAATTTTAAGAGCGAAAACCACGGCACCGAGCTCCAAATCATGAGTCGTATAATTTCTTTCGTGGATTTTGAGCTGTCGTGATGCGTAAGCTATAACCTTTCCCTTTTGCATCAAAACACAACCTAGACCGAGATTGGAGGCATCGCAGAATACCACGAAATCTTCGGATCCTTCAGGGAGTGTAAGAATCGGAGCGTTACACAAACTTTGTTTAAGGGTTTAGAAAGCGTATTCCTGCTTGGGTCCCCAATCAAATGGTGTACCCTTGCAAGTGAGAGAAGTAAGCGGTAAAGCAATCTTTGAGAAATTTGAAATGAAACGCCGGTAATAACCGGCTAAACCGAGGAAGGACCGAATTTCCTTGGGGGTACGTAGGGCTTTCCAATTCTAGACTGCTTCAACTTTTGCGGGATCGACTAAAATACCCTTGTCACTTACAATATGACCAAGGAATTGTACCTCATTTAACCAAAACTCGCATTTCGAAAATTTGGCGTAGAGCCGATTTCCTTGCAACGTTTGGAGAGTTAGGCGAAGGTGTCTTTCATGCTCTGCCTTTGTCTTGGAGTAAATGAGGATGTCATCAATAAAGACGATAACAAAACGGTCGAGATAAGGTTTAAATACCCGATTCATCAAGTCCATGAATACGGCAGGGGCATTTGTTAGGCCGAAAGGCATAACAGTGAACTCGTAATGACCATAGCGGGTTCGGAAAGCGGTTTTGGGGATGTCTTCTTCCCGTACTCGAAGTTGGTGATAACCCGAGCGAAGGTCAATTTTTGAGAAGCATGAAGCTCCTTGAAGCTGATCAAAAAGGTCGTCGATCCGAGGTAACGGATATCGGTTCTTGATGGTTAATTTATTTAACTCCCGATAATCGATACACATACGAAATGAACCATCTTTCTTTTTGATGAAGAGAACCGGGGCTCCCCAGGGTGAAGTACTAGGGCGGATAAATCCCTTATCGGTTAATTCTTGGAGCTGACTTGCCAATTCTTGCATCTCGGCTGGAGTCAACCGATATGGAGACTTGGCTATGGGAGTAGCCTCAGGAACAAGTTCGATGCGGAACTCTAGCTCACGTACTGGAGGCAGTCCAGATACATCATCAGGAAAGATGTCGGGAAAGCCTCGTACTATCGGAATATCTTCGATCTTCTTTTCTTTGACCTTTGTTTCGACCACATGGGCTAAGAAAGCCATATATTCTTTTCGTAGATATGATCGAGCTTGAGTACATGACATAAGACTAAGCTTTTTCGAATGAGTCTCGCCATAAATACGAAGACTTTGACCGGCGGCGAGAGGAATACGAATGAACTTATCGTAACATACTATTTCAGCATGGTTTTTGGATAGCCAATCCATTCCTACGATGATGTCGAAGCTACCAAGTTCCATAGGAACTAAATTGGCAGAAAATTTATGACCGCAAAAATCGAAAGTGCAATCTTGGATGATTGCATTGAGTGAAACGTATTTTCCATCGGCGACTTCTACGGTAAAGTATTCATCAAGAATCGTGCGAGGTGTGTGAAGTATGGGCTCAAATTCCAAAGACACAAAACTTTTATCGGCACCTGAATCAAAAAGTACTGACGCGTAGCAGTTATTTATGAGAAACGTACCATTTACGACCTTGTTATCGGTCTTTGCTTGGGTTGCGGTAATGACAAAGGCTCGGCCTTTGGGAGCTGGAACCTGGATTGTTGGATTTGCCTGGGCTTGGGTGTTGATGATATTGACTAGCCTAGGACACGCGTTTCTGAAATGGGTGGGGTCACCACAGTTGAAGCATGTTCCAGTTGGATACCGGGTTTGTGTTTGCTGATTTGAGGGTAGATAGAGTGGTCGCTGAGTTTTTGGTGCACGACATGTGTCCGCCAAGTGGCCATAGCGACCACAATTCGTACAGAGGCGACACGGGCTGGTGGTCATATGGTGATAGTTACAGTGGTTACAGAGGGGGTGAGGTCCGGTATACGGCTTTTTATTTGGTTGGGCTGGTGGGGTGACTTGGGTGATAGGAGTAGCAGGGGTAATAACAGCATGGTTGTGGTGATGACTTTTCCGCTTCTTTTTGTCATGTCGGTGGGAGGACTCGGACTTGACAATTAGGGGGGTCTCAGGGGTCGACTTTTCAGTTGACATCTTTAAACCCTTGCGTGGGAGGACACCATCGTTCACCTTGTCCTCGTTGAGTTGACCTGCTAATTCAATGGCGGATTCTAGGGTAGATGGCCTGCTGTTGGTCACCGAATCACGGATCTGGCGTGGTAACCCTTTGATGTAGCGGCGTATTGTAGTTTTCATAGGTTGAACCATGTGAGGTAGGAGTCTCGAGAGATCATGGAATCTATTGGTGTAGGTCGCGTTGTCGCCTCCCTCCTGTTTCAGATTCCAGAATTCATCCTCGAGAGTTTGCAATTCGCCGTCAGGGCAGAACTACTCCATCATGCGTTCTTTTAGTTTTGACCAGGTCATTCCCAAGGCAACAACCTCTCCCTTTGCCCGTTTTTCTAGGTTCCACCATGTGAGAGCATGACCTAGGAGGCACCCTGTAGCATGACGGACCATCAGGTCCTCAGGACACTCGCTATGGATGAAAGTACTCTCCATTTCTTCAATCCATGTGAGGAGTGCGGTGGCACCATCGGTGCCTTTGAAGTAAGGCGGATTGCAGTTACGAAAGTGCTTGAATGAGCAACGAGGAGTTGTTGCTGGAGCTTGTGGCTGAAGAGAATGAAGTTGGGTTGCAATTGTTGGGATGACGTTTGCTACCTCCTTGGCGACCAGGGCAGCTAGCCTTCTGTTGTTGCGAGCAGCGTATGGGGGTCGTAATGCCATCTACGAGAAACACGCATATGGACTTGTGAGTTATTTGTAAATTGATTATGGAAATAAAGTTTTTAGACATTGTTGGGTAAAATAATTGTAAAACACTTGTTGGGCCATGGTTAGGAGTGTTGGGCACCTTTTGGGCTTTCCATGGTTACTAAATGTGAAACATGTAGCACTTGCGTGGGCCCCCACAAAACTAAGTTTTCACATTTCTTTCCCACTTGTAGGCCTATTAGGGAACTTAATAGTCCAATGAGTTGGCCATTTTGGAGTGTATCCTTTCGGATACGTTTGATAAGGTCGGGTATTTTGATGGCTCAAAAGTAACGTGAATGACGCGCTTTGGCCTATAGGTTTGGGAACTCTCGCCTTTGGTCCCCAGATAAGCAAACTGGTCCCTCGGTTGATTGGGGTGTATACGAATGCTTACCTAGTCAGGACTTTTGGGCTACCGGCACCTCCCCCTTCCAGTTACTACGCGTCCATTACTATGATCCTACCCAACTAGAGTGGATGACTTTAAATTTCCTATGAGCTCTAAGGAATACATATATGTATATACATTTTGTTAAACAACTTGAGTATGTGTGTGATTTTCAGAGAAAGTGGAGAATATTCACAAGTATATGCACACATATAAGTGTCAGGAGTAATACGTATGCACATAAGGGAGCAATTAACACACAAAGGTATTCCTAGGATTTTCTAAGTGCGAATTGCATACAGTTGTGTGTGCATTTTATAAACTAGCATACGAGAGGACCCTAGAGGCTATAGACTAGGTCAAGGCAATTAACCTAATTCCCTATAGTCAAGGGCTCTGATACCAATCTGTCACACCCCGATCCTTGTCAGAATCGATCAAGGCGTGATATATTGTTCAAAGTCTCATGACAACTATGTTATAATATGATTAGATTCAATTAAGTACTAACTATGCAAACAAGATCCACAACATACAAATACAAATCCAAATACGAACAACATTTATTACATCAAATTTAAATTGTCTTGTGGAATTCTAAGGCACAACCTATTTTTCATCAATCTTCATTCTTCAAATCTGCATCATGGGTAAAAACAGGTCAACTACGAGAGTTGGTGAGTAATCTATTTTAGTAGAGAAAGTTGTGAAGTTGAAACATTTATAATTTGAAATTTGTTTTCTTTTGAAGTCGACAAACAATTGTATTTGAGATAACGGTTTATAAATCAAAAATTGATTAACAAATGATAACAACAACAATAAGTCCTCACCCTATATATACATATGTATATATATATATATAAATATGTATAGGATGGAGCATCTAATCATCAAACACACTCAACCACGTGCGATCAATCACCTTAGCGTCCCAAGGCGGGGTGGTCAACCCAATAGCGCTATTATTGTCCATAACGTACCTCAAGAATACGGGCATAGTCATGGAGATTAGACTAAAAATGGTAATGCACTACAAGTACATGTAGCGTAAACAAACAATAGTTATACAATTAATGACTCACGTATAAATGTCCCAACAATGTCTCAATTGTGATAAAACAATAAAATGAAGTTGGAACATATTAGAACCACATGATACACCCCAAAAGTATTGAAAATTATAAAATATGGGGTAGATTACTCACTTTAGTCCCAAAACGAAATGCGTGTGTCGTACGATAGACGGTTCGGGTCAAAATGGCGTAGAACCTAATATAATTAATAGTTTTGGTTTAGGAACTGCTAAACGAGAATGGAGTATTAATACAAATAATTAGACACATATTCTTATATTAGATGAATTAACAATAATTCATTTTGATTAGAATATTAAGGTATTCATTTGTTAAATGAATTTTAAATTGAATTAATTACTTTGCATAATTAATTTATATTTTCAATTTAGGTTTATAAAAATGGAGTTTTATAAAAGATAGGTTATTATTTGATTATAACAATCTACTTTGATTTGAAGTTTAATTATATCATTCAAGTTTGATTCTTTTAATTTACTTAGAGCATTATACTTTGATTTGATTTTAATATGGTATCAAAATTTAATTTGATTATAGTTATAACGTTGTACTATACTATGTTGCTATTAACATCAATTTATATCGTAGTGTGTGGGTTTTGATCCTATTAGCGTCAAGTAATCTTGAGTAGGGTTTATTAAATTTCCAATTGGATTGGGTTGACCCGAATCCATTTTAGGCGGATGTCACACCTATAGCATTTGGTATGGCCGTAAAAAATAACCTCTATTGTTGTACCTGGTTCCTTATGAGGTTAAGAGAAGCTCTAAGACAGGGTAAGGAAGTATCGTGTAACGCCCGCAGATCCGGGCTAGTCAATTTAGAGATAATAGGGGGTCGAAAACGACTTTTTGACAAAAGATTATTTAGAATAAATAATCTTAACCAAGTTATAGAATACGACTCAAGGGTTCCGTACATATAAAGAACGTTGAAATCCGAGTTATAACGAAGAAGTTATGGTCCGTCGAAGTTTTACGGCAAAACCGGCACGACACCGGGAGGCGTAAATAGTGAATTTATGATGGAGGACTTTTTAGCCTTAGAAATCTAAACAAAAGTTGTAGTATACGTTAAACCGAGAACATACAAAAAAATAACGCCCAAATCTGACTTCGTATGACGAAGTTATGAATTTTCTAAGATTTGGCTTAGCAATGCACAGCCCGAAACTCGAATTTTAGATCGAGCGGTTTTTGGCCTACGCGACCTAAATGAGAATTGAAGATCTCATTAATAGGAACTCAACGGTAAAAAGACAGACGAAAACAGAGTCCGTATGTATAAGTTATGAATTTTACGCGAACTTTTAACAGTATAATCTCCTCGTACTGTTAAATTTAAGATCGGTCGAGAATTAGCCGACGGAGTCAAAATGAAAGTTGTAGATCTTATTTTTACCTACGTGTGGATATAAAGAACGTAAAAAACGGAGGTCGTGTGTGAAAGTTATGGATTTTAGAAGTCGGAAGTGTGCTGTGCGAAAATGGGTGATGTGGCACAATCTTGGCCATTGCTTTCTCCCCAAGTCTTGCCACTAGATGGTGACATGTGACACCAAGTTCAGCCATTTTTCACCCTATAAATAGAACCTCTCCCACCCTCATTTTCTTCACACCTTTCTCATTCTTTCTTCTCTTTACTCTCTCTCTCTCTAGAACCTCTCTCTAGCCCCGAAACCCCCCGAAAAGCCTAGGGAACCTCCCTAGCACGAGGCGGAAGCCCCAGAGTGCTCGACGGCTCCGAGAAGAAGAGATTTTCAGATCGGGACCGCTGCTCCAAGCAAAGCCCGGTTTTCTATAAAACCCGTTGTAAGTGAGCTACGCCTACGCTATTTTTAATATACTTTTATTTAATTATAGTAACGTTATTAGGAACTTATAATAAGTACTTAGGCTATTATTATGGGTTATATAAGTATTGTTTAACGCTTATATAATAGTAATAATAGCTAGACTATTAATTAGTCTCGGCGAATAATAGACTAAACTCTAGTGGTAATAATATTAGGTTTCTTCGAAGAAAATTATTTTTTTTAAGAAGCGAAACGCTGTCTGAGTTCGGAATCACCACATTTCCAGGTGAGTGCATAGTTACTTTCATCTTACACATAGATATGAAGTATTTTATATAAATTACGTGTTATGTGTGCATATAACCTGTATTTTTGCTATCTATGATGGATAAACGATTTTATACATGTTTTAAATAATTTAAACTGTATATGTATTTTATATCTACGAATATGTTGGGTAAAACATGGGTAGATGAATGATGAGATATGAAAGATGATATGAGTGAACATTGGCAGCTATAGACTTAGTGCCTAATAAATAACATCGGCAGCTATGGACTTAGTGCCTATTGGATAAACGCCGGTAGTTATGGACTTAGTACCTGTTAGATAAACGTTGGTAGCTATGGATTTAGTACCTATTAGATAAACACTGGTAGCTATGGATTTAGTACCCGATGAATGAAATTTAGCAGCTATGGAATTAGTGCTTTACGAACGAGCATTGACAGCTATGGACTTAGTGCCTGTCATATGAACCCTGGAAGCGATGGACTTCGGAATGAACGAATTCAGGATAGATGATTCTTAGGGTAGACCCTTAAGAATAACGAAGATAATGGGGATGGGTAATTGGGTTAATTATTTTACGATTAAACATAATAATTATATTATTATGGGTTGAAAACCCTATGTACTCACCAGGTTTCCCAACCTGACCCACTCAAGCTTATTTGTATCACAGGTGTCGATATGAAGTTACATTACACTGAGAGATTAAAGAGATGTAGATCACTAGTGTAAATGAATGTAAGTTCTCTTTATGCTTATGTTTCTGTATTGACAATGACATCCCAAATGTTTTAAAATGAATAAAAAATACATTTCTTCGGAAATGCTTTGATAACGTATTTATCATGTTTTACTGGGAACAAATTCCGCAACATTTTTTATCAAAAGAAGTACTCTGATTTGTTATAAAGCATAAACAAAATCGGTCTTTTCTGGCCGTGAAAATGGGGATGTCACAGTTGGTATCAGAGCATTAGTTTAAGAGAACTAGGAATATGGATTTATTTCTAGACTTAAACTTAGAATGCTAAGCGATGATCGTGAGGAGTGTGTCTAATAAAATTTAGGTACTACACCTGAATAGACACAAGCACTAGCTAATTTAGAGAAAATGCCTAACATGCTTTTATGTGCTAAATGATTTGTGATGTTTTATGATGCTAAATGTATGATCGGATCTATGGTCTGTTGCCGACCGAATCTCGAAACTTTATGTGTTCGGATTTCTAAACGTTTAAATACGATATTAGAACTGGCATGTAAGTTTTCGGAGTGATGGGGAGGTTTACACGTCGATCGTAAATAAAATTTTTCATATCTTAATTCTCGTCATTTCACATCAAATGCCTAGTTTGGTGTATAAGATCGAAATGGCAAGAACCCGAAGCGGAGCCGGAAACGCGAACGCGAACGGAAACAGGAATCAACCCCCAGTGATTGAACAAATACCTGCTGTGGTAGCCGCTCCTGAGCCAATCACTATGGTCGGAGTACAAGCGATGATCCAATTGATGTTGGATCGTCAAATGGAGGAGACCAGTCGCTTACTTCAACAGAACCGAGAGGAAACTACAATACCGATCGTACAACCTGAACTGGTCCCCAAGCAATCGGAGGAAGGGAACTACACCCTCCCTGTGAGTCAAGTTGGGACTCAAGGAGAACAAAGAAATGGCTTGGAGAGGGGAAACGACAAGGATGGGCGAATGTATAAGAACTTCTTGAGTGTAAAACCACCAAGTCTCACAGGAAGCCCGAAGCCTGTAGAGATTATGGACTGGATCTCCAAAATGGAGATGGTGTTTGAGAGTTGCGACTGTAGCAACAAGCAGAAAACCGTCTTTGCGGTCAGACAACTAAAGACCGAAGTCTTGAGCTGGTGGAAGTTATTGGCAGATACGATGCCTAAAGGAGAAGCAAGCAAGATGTCTTGGGAAGATTTCCTGGTGCAACTAAAAATGCAGTATTGCTCTGAGCAGGATCTACTAGAGACCAACAACGAGTTTCAGAACCTAAAGAAAGGAAGAATGAGCGTTACCGAGTACACTGCAAGTTTTACGGAGAAAATGAAGCTTGTTCCTTACTTAGTTCCAACTGAACTCTCCAAGGTCAACAAGTTTGCCCATGGATTACCAGTGGACTTTGGTCCAATGGTCAAGCAAGCAACCACTTTGAAAGCCGCCATCTGGGCAGCCAAAAATGTTGAGACTCAAATAAGGGAAAAGGGTCTGGAAAAAGCTGAAGTTGGCGAGAAGAGGAAGCTCGAAGAATCCTCAAGACCTGATAATAAAGGAAAGTTCCCGAAGTCTAACCCAGATAACCAAAGTTATGGAACCAAGTGGTGTGAAAAGTGTAAGAAGAAGCACTTCGGAAGATGCGATGGAGAAGTAACCTGTTACAAGTGTGGGAGGATCGGTCACTATTCCAAGGATTGTACACAAAATGATAAGGTATGCTACGGATGCGGAAGCAACGGGCACATGTCTAGAGACTGCCCAAAGAAAAATGAAGCAGCAAGGCCAGAGGCACCGCCAAAGCCAAGGGCATTCCACATGATCCTTGACGAAGCAGATAACAACGCGAGCAATCAAGGATGAGGACTTCATATCCGAAGATCGAGTTATGCAGTAGCCATAGTATCGTATGGTGTAGCTAATGGGTTTTTAGGTAAAACAAATAAAACCAAAAAACAATTCCTAAGTTCACATGCAACCTACTTTGGATCTATGTTTTAACTATTGAACATACAACTTGGAATTGCAAAAACAAGAACCCTAGAGGAGAAAGGCTATTTTCGAAAATAACTAACTAGGGTTTAAGAGTTACATACCTTTCAATTGTTATAGCAAATAATTGATAATCCTCTTGATCTTGATCTTGATCTTCTTGGAAGCTTAGCACCACAAATGTAATGCCTCTAATGGAATCACACCCAAGTACTAGCAAGAAGGAAACTAGAAGGAGAGAGGGTAGAGAGAGTATGCAATTTCGGCCCTAGGGTTTCTTCCAAGGTAGTAGTGGCCGAAATTGTGAGCTGGGAGGCTCCTTATATAGCTGAGGGATCTAGGGTTTAGGGAAAACCCTAATACTCCTTTGCTTAGGGCCTAAGCTAACCCAAAGGACTTATCCAAAGCCCCTTGGACGAAATCCTTAGGGTTTCCCCTATAGATTTTGTCCACCTCCTTCCAAGGAGGTTCTGGATCCTTCCACTCAACTATTAGATAATTGCAAACTAGTCCCTGCACTTTATAATTAATACTTTTAACCCCAAAATTAATTCTGATTAATTTCTGGCTAACTATTAATTAAACATAATTATTTCTCATTAATATATTAATCTTTTAACATATTAATAAATCATTTATATTAATTCATTAATCTTATAAATTAATCTCTCCTTTCATAATTTTCTTGTCGAGTTGCTAGGTTGAGGGCAACCCAAAAGGACTGTGCTGCTATCAATTCAAGTACATACCAATTATAGTTATGGGCTTAGACACCTAATCCAACAGTCTCCCACTTGGATAAGTCTGTAACTATAATTTCTAGTATGCCTTCTAAATTTGACCAGCAAATTGTAGCTTCCAAAAGCTGCTGCTGAACGCTGACCCAGTCAGTTACATGTCCTAAGATAAGTGATCATATAATCCTTCGTTCTATAAGATATCCCCAGACATAAGACATGGAATGAAATCAATCTCTTTGTCCAGAATATATGTTTCCCGATTTCTGATTTGTGATGATGTATGACTTCTAATTGAACACATCAATTTAGTCCTGGCTGGGCCCAGCACATAAGTCAACACCAAATCATCGAGGGGCCCACAGATATCGCTTTTCCGGTTAGGGCAAAAGGAACGAATAAACGTTGACTCATATGCTTGTATCTTTTACTTATCAAATTATACATGACAATACGTTTTATAACACCAATTTACTGATGCGTTTCGTATCACCAATGCATGACCGACTTGTAAATTACAACTCATATTTCTCCGCTTCAAGATTATAAGATATTATCGTCTCAGTATTACTCGTGATGAATTCCATGAAGTGATACTCTGAGCGAGGGTTTATCCAATACTCAAATCTCAATTTCTGAGTACTCATGAACATTGCAGCAATTCTATTGCCATGTCTATCCTTAGACAATCTACAATCCAGTTCATGACAGTCTTAATTCACTACTTACTTCCAAAAGTACGAGCGACTGTGGAGTTTGAATAATCTTATTATTCGGGAAGTAAAACATGCAAAATATGAAACACAATAATAACCAATCGACAAAAGGTAGTAACTAAACTTATAAATAATACTTTATTATTTAATCACCAAAAGTCAATTACATTTACTTTGTTACAAGTTTCAGAACAAAACTAATCTAACTACTAAAACTAATATCATCTTTCAATCCGAGCATGCTGAATATGCTTAGCCCTACTCAGACCCTTTGTGAGGGGGTCTGCTGGGTTATCTTCAGATGACACCCTCTTTACTACAAGATGGCCTTCTTCTACTCTATGTCTGATAAAATGGTACTTTCTGTCGATATGTCTGGTTTTACCATGATCTCTTGGTTCCTTTGTCAAGGCAACCGCTCCTTCATTGTCGCAGAACAGTTCCATAGGCTCCTGGATGGTTGGAACAACTCCGAGATCTCCGATGAAGTTCCTCAACCAAGCTGCTTCTTTCGACGCTTCACTCGCTGCTATGTACTCTGATTCACAAGTAGAATCAGCCACCGTATCTTGCTTGGAACTTTTCCAAGTAACTGCTCCTCCATTCAGTAAAAATACCCAGCCTGATTGAGAACGGAAGTTATCTCTATCCGTTTGAAAGCTGGCATCACTGTAACCATCTATTCTCAAAGTATCACTGCCACCAAGCACAAGGACCCAGTCCTTTGTCCTTCGCAAATACTTGAGTATATTCCTAACCGCTATCCAGTGAGCTCTACCCGGGTTTCCCTGATAGCGACTGACCATGCTCAAAGCAAATGCCACATCAGGGCGAGTACATGTCATAGCGTACATGATCGATCCGACAGCGGAAGCATAAGGTACACGACTCATGTCTGCTATTTCCTCATCTGTACTCGGGCATTGAGTCTTACTTAATTTGGTATTGCTTTGGATAGGTAGCTCTCCCTTCTTGGAATTTTCCATACTAAACCTCTTTAGTACCTTATCCAAGTATGTGCTCTGACTAAGTCCAATTAGTCTCTTCTTTCTATCTCTCAATATTCTAATCCCTAGAATATAGGCAGCTTCTCCAAGGTCTTTCATGGCAAAACTCTTTCCAAGCCAAGACTTAACATCTTTCAAGGTTGGAACGTCGTTACCAATGAGTAATATGTCATCGACATATAACACCAGAAAAGTTACTATACTCCCACTAGCCTTGATATATACACAAAACTCATCTTCACTTCTAGAAAAAACAAACTCTTTGACTTTCTCATGGAAGCAAAGATTCCAGCTGCGAGATGCTTGTTTCAATCCATAAATGGATTTCTCAAGCTTGCACACTCTATTGGGAAACTTTGCATCAACAAAACCCTCTGGCTGATTCATGTAAACATCCTCAGCCAACTTACCGTTAAGGAAAGCAGTCTTGACATCCATCTGCCAGATTTCATAGTCATGAAAGGCAGCTATGGCGAGCAATATCCTAATAGATTTAATCTTAACTACTGGCGAGAAGGTCTCATCATAGTCAACCCCTGGGGTTTGAGTGAAACCTTTTGTAACCAGTCGAGCCTTGAATGTGTGCACATTTCCATCCATGTTTGTCTTCTTCTTGAAGATCCATTTGCACCCAACTGTCTTACGACCTGGTGCACTATCAACCAAATTCCAAACTTGGTTGTCATACATGGACTTAATCTCGCTGTCCATTGCCTCTTTCCACTTGGAAGCCTCTGGGCCTGCCATTGCTTCCTTATAAGTGACTGGTTCATCTAGATTTATCAGTGTCCTATCACTTATGAATGTGTCACCTTCTGAAGTAATATGAAAACCATACAACTCAGGTGGCACACTCACCCTAGTGGACCTTCGAAGAGGTAATGAGTTATCAACTGGTTCAACAGGAACTGGTTCCTCTGGTTGAGTGCTAGTGTCATCTAAGGTTCCTTCATTGGCTAACTCTTGAATTTCTTCAAGTTCAATGGTGCTCCCACTGTCCTCTTTGAATATGAGCTCTCTTTCTAGAAAGACTCATCTTCGTGCTACAAAGACCACGTTTTCACTAGGTCTGTAGAACAAATATCCAAAAGACTGCTTTGGGTAACCAATGAAAACACATTTCTCACTTTTAGCTGCTAGCTTGTCGTGAGTCTCTCGTCTTACGAAAGCTTCACAACCCCAGACTTTAATATGTGCTAACGAGGGAACTTTCCTCGTCCACATTTCATGAGGTGTTTTGGCAACCTTCTTTGTAGGGACAAGATTGAGGATGTGGGCGGCTGTCTCTAAGGCATACCCCCAGAAGTGAATAGGAAGCGAAGCACGACTCATCATAGAACGAACCATGTCTAACAAGGTTCGATTACGCCTCTCAGCTACACCATTTAACTGTGGTGTCCTAGGAGGAGTTAATTGTGAGACTATCCCACATTCTTTCAGATAGTCGTTGAACTCGATACTAAGATACTCCCCGCCTCTATCGGATCTAAGTATCTTTATCTTCCTGCCCAATTGTTTTTCGACCTCATGCTTAAACTCTTTGAACTTTTCAAAGGTTTCTGACTTATGTTTGATTAAGTAGATATAACCATATCTGCTATAATCGTCAGTGAAAGTCACATAGAATCGATTAGCATCCCTTGTAGTTGATCTGAAGGGCCCACACACATCTGTGTGTATGAGATGCAACAGACCTTCACCTCTTTCACAAGACCCTGTGAATGGTGATTTTGTCATCTTTCCCAAACAACAAGATTCACATATATCATCTGATTTTAGGTCAAATGATTCCAACACTCCATCCTTTTGGAGTTGGGCTAGACGACAATGCCACAAGCATGCCTTGTCTACACTATTAGACAAGTCAATATTAAATACACTATTTCCTAAGCTATCAACACAAGTCACTGTTTCATACACACCATCACAAGGCAAACCTTCAAACACAAAAACACCATTCTTATAAATATAAATTGAACCATTCAAATCATTAAAAGAATAATTAAAACCTTGTCTGAACAATGCATGAAATGAAATAATGTTTCTCGTCATCTCAGACGCATAGCAACAATTTAATAAATCTAATCTAACATCATTACTAAGCGAAAGTTGATAAACTCCGATCTTGGTCACTGGTGAAGACTTTCTGTTTCCCATGATCAAGTTTATCCTTCCTCGCTCTATCTCCTCACTTTCCTTTAGCCCCTGCAAATCAGAACAGATGTGAAAACCACATCCTGTATCAAGGACCCATGAACGAGAAGATAATGAGTTATTAGAAGAAATAGTGTAAATACCTACCGAAGATTGCTTTACTATGCCATCTTTGATATCTTGCAGATATTGTGGGCAAGATATCTTCCAATGCCCCTTTTGATTGCAATAAAAGCAAACGGCCGCTTTTGGATCAGAAACATGGGGAGTGGTAGCATTGGGCTTAGCCTTTGGGCCATTACTAGATGACCCAGCTTGAGCCTTGCTCTTCCAGTTTTGCTTAGGAGGACATTTCCTCTTTTTCCCTTTTCCCTGTCCAATAGCCAAGACAGGGGCACTTGCAGGTGTGGAGGCTATACTTTTACCCTTCATCCCTGCTTCAGCTGTCTGCAACAAGTTGTGCAATTGGGCCAGAGTCTTCTCAGTGTTGTTCAAATGGTAAGTTAGAATAAACTGACCATAACAATCAGGTAGTGAGTTTAAGACCATATCAATGGCCAATTCCTCATCAAAGTGAATGTTGAGCTTAACCAAACGCTCTATGTAGCGTTGCATTCTTTGCACATGAGACACAACCGACTCCCCTTCTTTCATTTTGCAAGCCATGAGTGACTTGACTACTTCAAACTTTTCTTGACGAGCTCGCTTATGGTACTTTTCCATAAGGTCCTTGTTCATCTCAAAATGCTAGTAGTCCTCATAGTACCTCTGCAGTTCTGGGGACATGGTTGCCACCATGATGCATGCCACTTTGGTAGCATCATCGTAATGTTTCTTGTAGGCAGCATATTCTTCAGGAGTAGCTTTTGACTCATCAAGTTCTTTGAGCTCCTTTTCAAGGACATATTCTTTTTCCTCAAATCGAAGCGCCATCTTGATGTTTCGCATCCAATCGTTATAGTTAGAGCCATCCATAACGACTTTGGAGCAAATGTTGAGCAAAGAGAAGTTGTGGTTGGAGGAGGATAAAGCAGAAGTGTTTCCAGGAGTAGACATCTGGAAAGAAAGAAAGTTTTAGTTAGATTTCAAGATACCTAAATATAATAACCCAAAGATATAATATCAAGGTTAGGATCCAACTATGAAGATTCACAACTTAGAAATGGGATGCCGAGATCCAAGTGTAAATTTCATAAAGGTAGGTGAATGACGATTCACCAATTCCACCATTAGACGAGATAAACGAAGTGAAATTCCTAATTCTTTTGAGATACATTGAAACTATTCAATGGCATGTTTTAATCTCAGATTATGCTCTTCTATTTGTGACTGGGATGTCGAGGATCACAAACAAGATGTGAATAACCATGCAAATGTGCTTGGTAACCTCATTGTCTTTATCATTAACTATTGATGTGCTGGTAAACCACACACGCTCCATCAAAATGACAATTATGAGATACCCATTACTACTCTTTATCAGTACCTTTTAGTGTGCTGGTTAACCACACACGCTCCACTAACGACTAATAAAGCATAATGTGCAATTTCATGGATTAGCATACTTTTCACATTTTTCCTAAAGTAACTAGAGTTGGGATTTTGAAAAATAATGTTCTAGTACTTTCTTTAATAACATTATACTTTTAATGAGAAGTAGTTGTCCTATCAAACCCGTTCTACTAACGACCATCCACTAATCACGGAAGCGGTGGGTGAGAGTGGACACCCATTCAACTACCATTTTATAGGCAGTTTCCTTATACCCCCCTTATAGACTAGCTTCGTGAATGAGGCATACTAGAGATTTGACTGACCACATTCTTATACATATATAATATTTAACTTTTAATTATAATACATATATAAGGTGTGTTTTAAACTTTTTAAAACTTTAAGGTTTATATAAATTTCGAAATTTAAACTATTAATTTAAATTTAAATAAACCAAATAACTAGATTTAATATTTATCTATTAATTAACTTTTAATGAATTTATTAAATCTTGTAAGGATTATCTAATTAAATTAAACAATTAATTTAATCCTAATCCATATCCCTTCTAGATTTCGAAAATATGGGGATAGGATAATTTCCTTATTTATCTCAATTATCCAATAAGGCAACTATAATCCAAAACAAGGATACCCTAAAAGAGGCTAGCATATTTCGAAATTTAAGGGGAGGAGGCTAGGGTTTCCAAAACCCTAACCCTAATTTCGATTAGGGTTCTTGGAGGCTAGGGTTTTCGAAAACCGTTTGATCCAAAACCCTAAAATCGAAAATTTTGGCCTTTAGGATTTAATGGCTATAAACCCTAATTTGCAATTCAACAATTATAGCAATTCAATTTAAAACAAACAATGGATCTGATACCACTAATGGGTTTTTAGGTAAAACAAATAAAACCAGAAAACAATTCCTAAGTTCACATGCAACCTACTTTGGATCTATGTTTTAACTATTGAACATACAACTTTGAATTGCAAAAACAAGAACCCTAGAGGAGAAAGGCTATTTTCGAAAATAACTAACTAGGGTTTAAGAGTTACATACCTTTCAATTGTTATAGCAAACAATTGATAATCCTCTTGATCTTGATCTTGATCTTCTTGGAAGCTTAGCACCACAAATGTAATGCCTCTAATGGAATCACACCCAAGTACTAGCAAAAAGGAAACTAGAAGGAGAGAGGGTAGAGAGAGTATGTAATTTCGGCCCTAGGGTTTCTTCCAAGGTAGGAGTGGCCGAAATTGTGAGCTGGGAGGCTCCTTATATAGCTGAGGGATCTAGGGTTTAGGGAAAACCCTAATACTCCTTTGCTTAGGGCCTAAGCTAACCCAAAGGACTTATCCAAAGCCCCTTGGACGAAATCCTTAGGGTTTCCCCTATAGATTCCGTCCACCTCCTTCCAAGGGGGTTCTGGATCCTTCCACTCAACTATTAGATAATTGCAAACTAGTCCCTGCACTTTATAATTAATACTTTTAACCCCAAAATTAATTCTGATTAATTTCTGGCTAACTATTAATTAAACATAATGATTTCTAATTAATATATTAATCTTTTAACATATTAATAAATCATTTATATTAATTCATTAATCTTATAAATTAATATCTCTCCTTTCATAATTTCCTTGTCGAGTTGCTAGGTTGAGGGCAACCCAAAAGGACTGTGCTGCTATCAATTCAAGTACATACCAATTATAGTTATGGGGTTAGACATCTAATCCAACAGTAGCCTGTTAGAGGCATAGTATAGGGTGAACTCGAACACTTATGTGATAGTTTCAAGAAATAATAAAGCCTTCGTTTTGTTATCTGGTGTTTTAAATTGTTATGTGATTTTTGTATGGTGACTTGGGGACTGCGAGACAATACTTGGGACGAGTATGAGTAGGTGTGAAAGGTAGTAGATGCATATACTACCGGAAGCACAGGACTCACGCTTGGATCAGGGAAAGTCACAAGTTTACCAAGAAGCTAGTAATTGATACCGTTTTATTCAAATATGTCGTTACCATCGTTTCGGTAATGACTAAGAGGATGATTGATTATTCCGACCCTAGTGGTCATATCGAATTGAGTCCGACTACGATAAGTATGTTACGTGGTTCAGAGAACCAAGTTTGATGTAGCATCTGACTTAAGTCGGAAGATTGAAATAAAAGATAATCAAAGCGATCGGTAGAGGTATCGCGATAGTTGCTTGTAGCTAGAAATGATACCTTTTAAGATGTGATTAGAACATGAAGAAATGTATAGTCTGTTCTGGAAGACTCTAAGAGACCCGAGTCTAAGCGTGGGAACATACGATGACAAGTCATTAGAATATGACACATCGGTCCATTTTAGTAATAAAATAACTTATCTTAAGTTTGTTAAGAAGAAGAAGCAGTCTCCAGTAAGGATCGAGATTGTGACTTGAAGGTCATAATTTGGAGTCTAACGTGAGATAGGGAGCAAGTGCAAGATCGAGCACCGCCTGCAATCAGGAAGTCTTAGAGTTAGATATTCGTTCGAAGAAACATCAAAGTTACGGTTATTACTTAGGATGAAGAGATAACGTATGGAGTCATCATGTGAGCCCTGTTTCGTTGATGATTTCGAGACGTAATCATCCTAAGGGGGAGATAATTGTAACGCCCGCAGATCCGGGCTAGTCAATTTAGAGATAATAGGGGGTCGAAAACGACTTTTTGACAAAATATTATTTAGAATAAATAATCTTAACCAAGTTGTAGAATACGTCTCAAGGGTTCCGTACATATAAAGAACGTTGAAATCCGAGTTATAACGAAGAAGTTATGGTCCGTCGAAGTTTTACGGCAAAACCGGCACGACACCGGGAGGCGTAAATAGTGAATTTATGATGGAAAACTTTTTAGCCTTAGAAATCTAAACAAAAGTTGTAGTATACGTTAAACCGAGAACATACAAAAAAAGAACGCCCAAATCTGACTTCGTATGACGAAGTTATGAATTTTCTAAGATTTGGCTTAGCAATGCACAGCCCGAAACTCGAATTTTAGATCGAGCGGTTTTTGGCCGACGCGACCTAAATGAGAATTGAAGATCTCATTAATAGGAACTCAACGGTAAAAAGACAGACGGAAACAGAGTCCGTATGTATAAGTTATGAATTTTACGCGAACTTTTAACAGTATAATCTCCTCGTACTGTTAAATTTAAGATCGGTCGAGAATTAGCCGACGGAGTCAAAATGAAAGTTGTAGATCTTATTTTTACCTACGTGTGGATATAAAGAACGTCAAAAACGAAGGTCGTGTGTGAAAGTTATGGATTTTAGAAGTCGGAAGTGTGCTGTGCGAAAATGGGTGATGTGGCACAATCTTGGCCATTACTTTCTCCCCAAGTGTTGCCACTAGATGGTGACATGTGGCACCAAGTTCAGCCATTTTTCACCCTATAAATAGAACCTATCCCACCCTCATTTTCTTCACACCTTTCTCATTCTTTCTTCTCTTTACTCTCTCTCTCTCTAGAACCTCTCTCTAGCCCCGAAACCCCCCGAAAAGCCTAGGGAACCTCCCTAGCACGAGGCGGAAGCCCCGGAGTGCTCGACGGCTCCGAGAAGAAGAGATTTTCGGATCGGGAACGCTGCTCCAAGCAAAGCCCGGTTTTCTATAAAACCCGTTGTAAGTGAGCTACGCCTACGCTATTTTTAATATACTTTTATTTAATTATAGTAACGTTATTAGGAACTTATAATAAGTACTTAGACTATTATTATGGGTTATATAAGTATTGTTTCACGCTTATATAATAGTAATAATAGCTAGACTATTAATTAGTCTCGGCGAATAATAGACTAAACTCTAGTGGTAATAATACTAGGTTTCTTCGAAGAAAATTATTTTTTTTAAGAAGCGAAGCGCTGTCTGAGTTCGGAATCACCACATTTCCAGGTGAGTGCATAGTTACTTTCATCTTACACATAGATATGAAGTATTTTATATAAATTACGTGTTATGTGTGCATATAACCTGTATTCTTGCTATCTATGATGGATGAACGATTTTATACATGTTTTAAATAATTTAAACTGTATATGTATTTTATATCTACGAATATGTTGGGTAAAACATAGGTAGATGAATGATGAGATATGAAAGATGATATGAGTGAACATTGGCAGCTATAGACTTAGTGCCTAATAAATAACATCGGCAGCTATGGACTTAGTGCCTATTGGATAAACGCCGGTAGCTATGGACTTAGTACCTGTTAGATAAACGTTGGTAGCTATGAATTTAGTACCTATTAGATAAACACTGGTAGCTATGGATTTAGTACCCGATGAATGAAATTTAGCAGCTATGGAATTAGTGCTTTACGAACGAGCATTGGCAGCTATGGACTTAGTGCCTGTCATATGAACCCTGGAAGCGATGGACTTCGAAATGAACGAATTCAGGATAGATGATTCTTAGGGTAGACCCTTAAGAATAACGAAGATAATAGGGATGGGTAATTGGGTTAATTATTTTACGATTAAACATAATAATTATATTATTATGGGTTGAAAACCCTATGTACTCACCAGGTTTCCCAACCTGACCCACTCAAGCTTATTTGTATCACAGGTGTCGATATGAAGTTACATTACACTGAGAGATTAAAGAGATGTAGATCACTAGTGTAAATGAATGTAAGTTCTCTTTATGCTTATGTTTCTGTATTGACAATGACATCCCAAATGTTTTAAAATGAATAAAAAATACATTTCTTCGGAAATGCTTTGATAACGTATTTATCATGTTTTACTGGGAACAAATTCCACAACATTTTTTATCAAAAGAAGTACTCTAATTTGTTATAAAGCATAAACAAAATCGGTCTTTTCTGGCCGTGAAAATGGGGATGTCACAGTTGGTATCAGAGCATTAGTTTAAGAGAACTAGGAATATGGATTTATTTCTAGACTTAAACTTAGAATGCTAAGCGATGATCGTGAGGAGTGTGTCTAATAAAATTTAGGTACTACACCTGAATAGACACAAGCACTAGCTAATTTAGAGAAAATGCCTAACATGCTTTTATGTGCTAAATGATTTATGATGCTTTATGATGCTAAATGTATGATCGGATCTATGGTCTGTTGCCGACCGAATCTCGAAACTTTATGTGTTCGGATTTCTAAACGTTTAAATACGATATTAGAACTCGCATGTAAGTTTTCGGAGTGATGGGGAGGTTTACACGTCGATCGTAAATAAAATCTTTCATATCTTAATTCTCGTCATTTCACATCAAATGCCTAGTTTGGTGTATAAGATCGAAATGGCAAGAACCCGAAGCGGAGCCGGAAACGCGAACGCGAACGGAAACAGGAATCAACCCCTAGTGATTGAACAAATACCTGCTCTGGTAGCCGCTCCTGAGCCAATCAGTATGGCCGGAGTACAAGCGATGATCTAATTGATGTTGGATCGTCAAATGGAGGAGACCAGACGCTTACTTCAACAGAACCGAGAGGAAGCTACAATACCGATCGTACAACCTGAACTGGTCCCCGAGCAATCGGAGGAAGGGAACTACACCCGCCCTGTGAGTCAAGCTGGGACTCAAGGAGAACGAAGAAATGGCACGGAGAGGGGAAACGACAAGGATGGGCGAATGTATAAGAACTTCTTAAGTGCAAAACCACCAAGTCTCACAGGAAGCCCGAAGCCTGTAGAGATTATGGACTGGATCTCCGAAATGAAGATGGTGTTTGAGAGTTGCGACTGTAGCAACAAGCAGAAAACCGTCTTTGCGGTCAGACAACTAAAGACCGGAGTCTTGAGCTGGTGGAAGTTATTGGCAGATACGATGCCTAAAGGAGAAGCAAGCAAGATGTCTTGGGAAGATTTCCTGGTGCAACTAAAAATGCAGTATTGCTCTGAGCAGGATCTACTAGAGACCAACAACGAGTTTCAGAACCTAAAGAAAGGAAGAATGAGCGTTACCGAGTACACTGCAAGTTTTACGGAGAAAATGAAGCTTGTTCCTTACTTAGTTCCAACTGAACTCTCCAAGGTCAACAAGTTTGCCCATGGATTACCAGCGGACTTTGGTCTAATGGTCAAGCAAGCAACCACTTTGAAAGCCGCCATCTGGGCAGCCAAAAATGTTGAGACTCAAATAAGGGAAAAGGGTCTGGAAAAAGCTGAAGTTGGCGAGAAGAGGAAGCTCGAAGAATCCTCAAGACCTGATAAGAAAGGAAAGTTCCCGAAGTCTAACCCAGATAACCAAAGTTATGGAACCAAGTGGTGTGAAAAGTGTAAGAAGAAGCACTTCGGAAGATGCGATGGAGAAGTAACCTGTTACAAGTGTGGGAGGATCGGTCACTATTCCAAGGATTGTACACAAAATGATAAGGTATGCTACGGATGCGGAAGCAAAGGGCACATGTCTAGAGACTGCCCAAAGAAAAATGAAGCAGCAAGGCCAGAGGCACCGTCAAATCCAAGGGCATTCCACATGATCCTCGATGAAGCAGATAACAACGCAAGGAATCAAGGATGAGGACTTCATATCCGAAGATCGAGTGCAGTAGCCATAGTATCGTATGTTGTAGCCTGTTAGAGGCATAGTATAGGGTGAACTCGAACACCTATGTGATAGTTTCAAGAAATAATAAAGCCTTCGTTTTGTTATTTGGTGTGTTAAACTGTTATGTGATTTTTGTATGGTGACTTGGGGACTGCGAGACAATACTTGGGACGAGTATGAGTAGGTGTGAAAGGTAGTAGATGCATATACTACCGGAACCACAGGACTCACGCTTGGATAAGGGAAAGTCTCAAGATTACCAAGAAGCTAGTAATTGATACCGTTTTTTGTGTTATCGGTAAATCAACGCAATGTACCGATAATAATGCTTACTGAGGCATTTCGTGACTACATTCAACGGATATTCGTTGAACACAGTTTAATGACAGGTAACATATCGGGTGAAATATTAAATTTTTCTAATTACTTGTACAAGAACCTTATTTGATCATATTTACTTTTCAGGGAGTTAGACTACCGTTCTCACCCCATATGCTGAAATGGTGCTTCATAAAAGGATGCAAAAGTATGTTCAGTGGGAAGCAACAAAGATCCCGCCAGAGATTCCGTCTCCGCACCCGTTCGAAATTTATCGAGTTTTTGATTTTTAATAAAACTTGTGTTGTTGATCTGAACTGTCATACATGTTCATTTGGGAAATGGCGCGGTCTCTGTATAGTGTGTGGCCATGCTATTGTGGCATCACATCATTCAAACATGCATGAATTACCTGATATGATTTAGATATATTACCGGGTTGATGTGTTTCTGACTGCCTACCAGACATTAACTGTACACCCTCTTCCCCTTCCATCAAAATGGAAAACATCAAACCCTTTAATTGCAGTTTTATTACCAATGTAATTGCAATTAATTATGATTGTAATTGATTTGCAGTGTATAATGAAAAATATTATTATTGCCCTCATATTTGGTACATATTACAAAGATAGAAAAACATAATTTACAAGTACCATAGTAATACTAACAAACAAGCAAACGTTACATATTAAAAAAAAATAAAAAATAATAAGAATTACAGAAACTTAATTGATGAGCATAAAACTTACAACTTGTACACAACAATTCCAAAAAAGAAAATCCAACTACAAATTAACGTTATCTTCAAGTGCATATTTTGGGTTTCAAGTTTCTTATTCGATCGAAATAAGTTACTGATTATCAACGAATTATTGTCTTTTTCTTTGTCAACCCAATAGATAAACTCAGATTGAGGTCCCTCCTAATTTAAGATCAAACACATGACGTATATTGTGTAAATTAATATTAATTCAAAGAAAAATAATAAAAGGATAACCCACATACCTCTTTAGGACAAGCATAAAAAAGTCGTTCAGGGTTATTTCTAGTCGTTGATGTCCTTATAATACCTTGAGAGACACAATCGCAGTATGCCATTTCTTTGGATTATGAGAAATGAATTTTTAGTAGTAAATTTAACAAGGTAAAGAGTTTTGACGCTTGAATTCATTTAAATAATGACATTTACTAAAGGTTTATGATAATCCCTTGTAGGTCTCGTTCATTGATACAAGTATATATACAAATACAAGAACTGAATCCTTATAATAAGGAAAGAATCAAATACAATAATCTAAATATATACACCATATTATTTTATTGACTAATATTCCCCCTCAGTGTGATCTGGAGCTTTGCGAACGTTCAGACTGGATCGAAAGCTTTCAAATAAGATTTTGGGAAGGCCTTTCATAAAAATATCGGCATATTGATATTCAGATGGGACATGGAAAACCTTAACCTCGCCAAGTCGCACTTTTTCCCAAACAAAATGTATGTCTAATTCGACATGTTTGGTACGTTGGTGTTGAATCGGGTTGACGGAAAGATAGACTGCAAATACATTGTCACAATAAATCAATGTGGCTTGTCGTATATGAACATGAAGTTCTAAAAGAAGATTCCTGACCCATCTAGTTTCAGTGACAGCATTAGCAATGCCTCTATATTCTGTCTTTCCACTAGATCTAGAGATAGTTGTTTGTCGCTTGGCTGACCATGATATCAGATTATCACCCAAAAACACACAGTAGCCTGAAGTGGATATGCGGGAGTCTGGACATCCTCCTCAATCGGCATTTGTGTACACCGTAAGCTTTAGTGATCGGTTAGCTCGAAAGTAAAGGCCATGATGGATGGTTCCTTTTAGGTAACGCAATATTCATTTGAGGAACTGTAGATGTGTTTCGCGCGACGCATGCATGAATAGGCAAGCTTGTTGAACTGCATAAGTAAGATCCGGGCGCATGAATTTAAGGTATTGAAGTGCACCGGCTAAGCTACGATAAAGATATCTGTCAGTTAAGAGACCCCCTAACTCAGCTCTTAGTTTGGATCCGGTTTCTACTGGTGTGGAGGCGGGTTTGCAATTTGACATATTTGCTCTTTCAAGAATCTCCTTGGCGTACATTTCTTGTGATAGAAAAGACCCAACGAAGTGCGTTTGGCTGTAACCCAAAGGAAGTGTTTTAGCATACCAAGATCCGTCATTGCAAATTCTGTGGACAGAAGATCAGTGATTCTTTGAAAGAGATTATCATTAGATGCACTAAGAATCATGTCATCCGCGTATAAGAGAAGATATACAGTGGCATTTCCTTTGTTGAATATGAATAATGAATGGTTGGAAACGCTTCATTTGAAACCCTTTGATGTAACAAAAGTTGCAAATCGGGTGTACCAAGTCCGAGGTGCTTGCTTTAGTCCATATAATGATTTCCGTAACCTGCACACATGAGTTGGTTTTGACTGGTCCACAAACCCTGGTGGTTGGTGCATAAACACCGTCTCATTAAGATCCCCATGTAAAAAATCATTTTTAACATCTAATTGTTTGGCGGTCCAGTTACGAGAGACGGCAAGGATAAGAACTGTCCGAATAGTTGTGAGTTTAACTACTGGACTGAAGGTGTCATCACAATCGAGGCCCACTTTTTGAGATTTTCCATTTACGACCAAGTGTGCCTCGTATCGTTCAAGAGAGCCATCTGAGCAATATTTATGGCGATATAGCCACATGCAACATATTACATTTGCATTAGTTGGGGGTGGGACAAGCTCCCACGTTTGATTTTGTTGCAAGTCTTGGCATTCAATGGTCATAGAGTTATGCCAATTTGGGTCGTTAAGGGCAAGGTGGGGAGATTTTGATATAGGGGATATGGGTGGTTGAGAATCGTTATGAAGCTTTAAGGGTTGTTGTGGCTTAAAAATACCACTTTTGGATCGGGTGGCCATGGTATGGAGAGAGACATGTGGGGTGGCAAGTGGAGGAGTGGGGATAGGATGTCTGAGACTGGTGGAAGGGGAGGGAGAGTCCGTAGGTGGTGTAGATGAAGGGGTAGGAGATGTCGTAAGTGGTGGAGATGGTGGTGTAGAGGAAGGGGTGACGGAAGGAGTGATTGGTGTAGGTGGGAAAATATCGAAAATGTGAGGAGAGGGAGAGATGTTGTCGGTGTTTGATGGTTTGGAGTGGTGAGACTGATACGAGAATGATTTTTCATTGAAGGTAAAATGTCGAGAAAGAAATAATCTACCCGTGGAGAGTTCAAGGCATCGGTAACCTCCGTAGTTAGGTGGGTACCCGAGGAGAATACAAAAATGAAGCGAGGGTGAAGTTTGTGTGTTCTATTTATGGAGCGATTTGGATAACAAGCACATCTGAAGGTGCGGAAGTGATCGTAGGTGGGGTGTCGGTGGTAAAGGGCGGATGTAGGAGTGCGAAGATGAAGAGTTTTGGTTGGAAGGATGTTATGGAGGTAAGCGGCTGTGTGAAGTGCCTCGACCCAAAAGGAAGGAGGGAGTGACGCATGAGTGAGTAACACGAGGATAATTTCATTGAGGCGTCGAATCATACGTTCGACTTTTCCATTTTGGGGAGATGTTTGAGGACATGAGAATCGGAAAATGTAAGGTGTGTGATGAAGCAAAAGTGTGAAAGGGAGTATTGTCAAATTCGCCACCCATGTCACATTGAAAAGATTTGATTTTAGCATTAAACTGGGTGAGTCTGTAAGAATGAAATTGTTTGAACTTGATGATCGTTTCAGACTTATACTTTAGAGGAAACACCCACACGTATTGTGTGAAGTTATCAATAAGAACCATGTAATACTTGTAACCCGAGTTTCTAGGGACGGGTGAAGTCCATAAATCACAATGGACGATGTCAAACGGTAGTAACGTAGTAGATTTAGAATCAAAAAATGGTAGGCCTTTGTGTTTAGAAATTTGACAAGAACTGCAAATATTATTCAAATGACTAGTCTTATTACACGGAATGAAAGTATTAAAACGAAGATGATCTAAAATATTACCGCCAGGGTGTCCAAGGCGATTGTGCCATAAGTCCGAACTGGAAGTTGAAAGCAAAATTGTTGCTGACGGTGCAACTGACGTGACAGGGTATAGTTCGCCACAACTATTGTGTCGAGAAAGGATCCTCCCAGTCGTCAAATCCTTTACAAAAAAACCGTATGGATCAAACTCAACAGAAACATAATTATCATATGTGAATTTTCTAACAAAGATAAGGTTTTTAATTATTTGAGGTGTTAACAGAACATTTTTCATAACGGTCGAGTGATTAGGAAGAGAAATAGTGGCTTTATCGGACCCTTTGATAGGGATGCTATGACCATTCCCAACATAAATGGACTGAATATGGCATGTTTTTAATGGATTGGAAATTATACCTTCGTCACTAGTGACGTGCGAGGTTGCCCTGGTGTCCATGAACCATTGAGATTGATCGAGAGTGTCTAAGGTCATCATGTGCAGAGCTTCTCCAAGAGCTGTGGGGTCCAGCGGGTTTATTTCAGCCAGATGGGCTGATTGTTGTTGGGCCTGGCGTGGCTGATAAGCTAAATGATCAGGTCTATACTACTGCTGATATAAGTGTCCGTAATTCCATGGGTAGGCCCAACCTTGCTGAGCAGGAAAAGGACATGGTGGTGGAGCGTATGTTGCCCAATACGGGTATGGGGCATTACCCAGAGGTGCACCTGGAGGCCTGATGTTGTGATTACTGGAAAGAGAACCACGACCACGAGTGTTGTTTCCGCCACGACCACAGTTACCTGTGTTGTGTTCATAGGGCGGCGATTCTGGTTTGATCGAGGTCGGCGATGCTGGTGTGGAGGAGTTGGTTCATCAGCTATGTCGGTGTGTGTAGCAACAAGGGCTCCACCGGAAGAGTTTCCGCTTAAGTTGTGTTATTGCTCTCTCGACTGGATTGGCGAAGTTCTTCAAGTTGAAGCATGCTACATGCTGTGTCCCATGTTGGCAGGCTCTGGTTGATAAAAGAAGCCACAATATCAAATTCAGAGGGTAAGCCACGTACCAGTTGAAGTACAAGACGATTTTCTGTTACCGGGCTTTCAACATCGTCGAGTTGTGAGGCCAAATCCTTGAGGCGTTGACAGTAGTCTTCCAATGATGACATGGCTGAGAGTTTGATGTTGTTGAACTCATGTTCCAAAGCTTCTACACGAGATCCCTTATTGTTGAGGAAGATTGATGATAACTTCTTCCATGCTTCATATGTTGTGGTGTCGGGTTCCAGTATACGAACCAGAAGATTATTAGAAAGTGTACCGTATATCCACTGGAGAACAATAGCATCGATTTCAGACCATGATTCGTATGTTGCGTCACTGACTTTGGGTGCCGCAGTTCCGTCAATGTGATGCAGAACTTTGTATCCTTTTTCATGAAGCTTGAATAACTTCACCCAAGAAGAATAGGTAACCTTGATGCCATCAAGTATACATACCTTATGTTGGATATTGGTGACAGTGTACACCGGGTGAAGTGTTGGCTTTGTGCTGCTTTCTGGTTGTTCGGTGGTCGGCATATCTGTCGTGACAGGGGATGCGGCCGGTAGTGATTTTTAGGGTTTTGAGCCTTAGCTTTGATACCATAAAGGTTTATGATAATCCTTTGCAGATCTCGTTCATTGATACAAGTATATATACAAATACAAGAACCGAATCCTTATAATAAGGAAAGAATCAAATACAATAATCTAAATATATACACCATATTATTTTATTGACTAATATTTACTACGGTTATGATTCCTGAATATTTACTACGGTTATGATTCCTGACACTATTCCAGAAACACATTCCGAAGCCACAATCCGAAATTGCTATTCCGGACCCTAAATTTGGAACAGTGATTGTCATAGATTCCTAACATATGTGTAGTCATTCCGAACAGCAAAAGTCATAGATTCCTGACATATGTGTAGTCATTCCGAACAGTAAATGTCATAGATTCCTAACGATATTTCAGACCCTTATTCCGGAGCCACGTTCCGGACTGACTATTTCGGCCCTTTGTTTCGTACATTGCTTTTGTAAGTAATTGTCATACATTCCTGACATGTGTATTCATTCCCCAACAGTAGAAGTCATAGATTCCTGACAATATGTGTAGTCATTTCGAACAGTAAATGACATTGCTATTTCAGACACTTGTTCCGGACATTGCTTTTGGACCTTAAAATCATAAAATGCACCTAGCATGCATCCTCATCCTTGAAAAAAAATTGGAATGAGTTCATCTCACGATGGTGTTTGGCATTATGAAGAAGAAGATTATTATGTTTGTTCAGATAATAACCCGTTTCCGGAAGGCCCATATTTCCCACTCCCAGATAAAATGTCTGATGACGTTTTCCAAGCTATGAAGGTTGCTGGAGAAGCAAACTAAAGGGACTCTGAAAGAAGTCGTACACTAAATCAACGTGCAGACGATCTAGCGGAACAAGTAAATGAAAAAGAAAAATGGGTTGCTGAACCTATGAAAGAAGTGAAACAAGCTAAGAAGTGGATTGAAAATGCAAATGTGGTGATCAATAAGCTTCGTGCAGAACGGGACCGTCTAACAGATGTTAGAATTTGAGGAGATTTTATTGACCGGGAACAAAATATGTATCCCTTACAATTTCCTAATTTTTGGAAACCAATCTGAGTATGTATTATGACTTATAACGCTCTTTGCAATAATGTTGTGACATGCTGTCCAGGGGGTTTGGATGCTGGATGATGGATCTGCCTTGGGAGCTTTCCTGAGAACACAATCACAGAAGAATCGTTAGAGGACGACCGGGTGCTCTCCCGGGACGTCACTCCAATGATCAAGTTAGTTTTCTGAGAGAGGTAATTTTAGGGTAATATTGTGAGTGAGAAGATGGATCCCTTCCTTGAGGCGGAAGAGGTCATTTTATATCTGCTTCTAACGGATCGTGGGGACCTTGTCCGATGAGCGTGAGCCGTGGCCTCCTCTTACTGGGAGGTTCACGTCCATGATAACTAACTGCCTGGTGACATAGCGTCACCTAAGCTTCTTGTCACGTCCTGAGTGGTCGTGATTGAATGAGAAGATCGCAGGGGATATTCGTCCCACGTGGAGGGAAACAAACTGCCACCCCGGTGCTAGACTGTCTTGGCCAAGACCGGGCCTTAGCCAAGATCCTGACGAGATAATGTCTCGTTTATGATTTCCGTTACATTTAACATGACCGTTCATGGTAACGTTAACAGTTAATGAAAAAAAAGGATAATTGTCATTTTAGATAATCATACCGTTCCTTTTACAAAACTCAGTTTCAAAAGACATTACAATATCCATATTTAAAATTATATTACATTTTTGGCCGATAACTGGGAACTTGCATCTGATGCAACATGATTTTCAAACAATTCTATGTAGGTCTCAATTAGTTTGAAACCATTATCAGTCAATTCGACTCGATCTTCTATTGTTGGAGTTGTCCTACGTGTTTCTTCGATGATGTCCATTGTGTTCACAAACTGTCGTATATCTTCAGACATGGTAATGAGGAGCATTTGCATGTTATACAATGCTGCTTTTCTCCGGTCTTCAGCCGGTGAAGGCGGTAATGGGATTTCCAGTATTATCATTCGTTGTTTAGCACGTTGATAATCACGAATCATTTCTAATGCAGTCGTATCAACAAGACGTCGTTGCTCGTCTTCAAGATGTGGTATAACATACTTTATAGGCAACTCATCATCATCGTTCGAGTCACTGGATGTTGGAGACTGGAAATAGAATATACATAAATTATATTAATATACTATTCAAAAACCAATGTGCATAAAAGTATTTAATAATAATAAAACACTTGGTGAAACATATCCATAACTAAAAAAAAAAAAAAAAAAAAAAAAAACATAATTGCAACTAGTCTATCATAACATGTTTGTCTGCACTTGCTTCGGTGCCATCTTTCAGAGTCGTATCTGCTTTTAATTTAAGTTTTAACACACTTTCTGATTTCTTTCTTAATTTTATGAGTGTCTTTGTTGGTTTAATTTTTATCTTATTTTGAAACTCAGCATCTTCGTTTTTATCTGCAAAAACAAAATTCCAAAAACGTTTTAATACATTACCATAAAAATAAATTATAATTTTAAAACTATTGTTTTTCGATTTTACCTTTATCGGACGTAATTTCGAAAGCTCCTGTAAATGGAATATAACTTTGTCGTCTATAAAACTCACTTCTTTTAACAACATCCATGCTAACTCGTTTTTGGACAAAAATGGGTTATTAAACAATACTTAGAAAAAAATTATAAGTATAGTTATTCCGGAATAAATCATCGGGTTCCGGACTACGTTCATCGTGTTCCGGACCTATATTACCATTCTGGAACCCCTACAATACTTAATTTCGGACTATAACAACCGATCTTAAACACATGACAAATTACTTACATGAGATTCATACAAGTACAACGGGAAAAAGATATATATAAAAAAAAAAAAGCATAATCCAGATATTTCGGAGTTGTTCATTGTATTCCGGACCATTCCGGATAACTTCGGAATACATAAATCGTTTTAGAAAATCAAACGCAAAGTAACTTAAAGTGTAGAACTTACTTGTTTTGCTGAATTCATGCTGAAAATTTGGTCCGAAATGCGGGTAGATCGTGTTTCGGATCTGCAAATTCCGGAACACATATTCCGGATTTTTTGTGTGGGGGACCCATATATATACCATTGGGCTGTAGTATTGGGCTGGGCCGGTTTTCGGGTTCGAAATGACCCATTCCGGAGCAAATGGTTAGTTTAAAAAAAAAATTGGTTATATTTTTAAAATAAACCCAAAAAAATGGTTAAATTACCCAATTTCCCTAATATAAATAAAATATTTCGGCTGGTTTTTTGGGATATCATTGATCTAATTCTGAAAATGAAGAAAGAGCGGGAAAAATATTTCTTGCTACATATGAAAGTGCCACGCATTAATGGTAGGGTTTAAGAAGATGTCATGTGGTTGTTTATAGAATCTTTTATTTTTATTAAGAATATAGATAAATGTAACATTCGAAACATTCAAATACCTCTTAGTTAACCGCAAAAAATGGTATATATAGTTTGTTATTTTCTTTGGATTGGTACATTAAAAAAAATCTACAAAAATACAATGGCGAAGACATAAAAAAAAAGATATTGGTTTTTGTTAAAAAGTGAAATGGTGGTATCATGATTTCTTGAATATAAATTATAAAGTATAAACACACGACCGAAACATTGTAAACATCATTCGACACCTTTATGGTAAAACGGCTTAATCATTGGCCGTAGAATTTAACACGTATTATTCATGAACCGGTCTCCGTCCGAGTTACGGTCCCCTGTGCCCCATATCTTGTTACAACGCGATTCGTTGTACCTTTGAACCGCGTGGGGTCCGGTTCACTTTACACTCCATTGGACTTGTACTGGCCCATTAATATCCACTACTGTCTCAGGGTCAGATGTCACCTTCAATTTGCATTTCAATTTGAATTTGCATTTGCATTTCATCTTAATTTCATATTAATATATTTGCAGTTTTGAAGTGGGTTTGCCCTTCAGCTCCACCATTGTTGAATGCTTTGACTTTTGACTAAAAAGTACTCACACCTTCCTCCACACCCCCTCGTGTCTTTCCTTTTAACATTATATGTATATTCATTATTCAATTCCATCGTATAAATATCGTTCATTCCAATTCATTCTATTCATCTTTATCTTCTTCATTGTTCCCCTCGATTCACTCAACAAGTTTCTACAACTAAGCTCCAGATACCTATCTATTAATTACGCTTTATAAAGAGTTGTAAAGGGTAACAATTTTATTTTACTGGTTTAACCATGGAGGGAGTGGGGTTTCAAGAAAAGAAATTTAGTGTTCATTTGAAATGCTCGAATTTGCTCGAGTTAGCAGCTGCAGATGATGTTTCTGGGTTCGTTTCAGAGGTAGAAGAAAAGGGTATCGGTTTAGATGAAGTCGGATTTTGGTACGGACGAAGTAATTCATGTAAAGGAAAGATGGGATTTGAAGAACGAACTTCTCTCATGATTGCTTCGGTTTATGGAAGCATTCGTGTTTTGAAATACTTAATCGCTACTAAAAAAATCGACGTCAACAAAACCTCCGGTTCCGACGGTCTCACCGCCCTCCACTGCGCAGCCGCCGGCGGGGCTTTTACCTCCATTGAAATCGTGAAGTTGTTACTTGATGCAGGGGCGGATGTTAGTTTAACAGATTGCAACGGGAATAAACCCGGCGACTTGATAGCTCGTGGCATTAAATCCTCCATGAGAAAAGGTTTGGAGATGTTGTTGAAGGGTTTTGTTATCGTCGAAGAGATTGTTGCCGCGAAAAAGGAATACCCTGTTGACTTATCTTTGCCGGACATAAACAATGCGGTGTACGGATCCGATGAGTTTAGGATGTATACGTTCAAGGTGAAGCCATGTTCAAGAGCTTACACTCACGATTGGACAGAATGCCCGTTTGTTCATCCCGGCGAGAACGCACGGCGGCGTGACCCGAAGAAATACAACTACACCTGTGTCCCATGCCCGGAGTTTCGTAAAGGAAGCTGCGTTAATGGAGATAACTGTGAGTATGCACACGGCGTGTTTGAATCTTGGCTTCATCCGGCTCAATACAAAACTCGTTTATGCAAAGATGAAACTGGGTGTGCCAGAAAAGTGTGTTTTTTTGCTCACAAAGTCGACGAGTTGAGGCCTTTGTATGCTTCCACCGGCTCAGCCATCCCATCGCCCAAATCATCGTCTGTTAGTTCCGGCGAAATGGTGGGTTTGATGAGCCCTAGCCAGAACTCTGTTTCGACACCACCAATGTCGCCTTCTATTGCTCCGGTGTCTTCCATGAACGGGTGGCCGAACAAGATGAACCATTTGACGCCGCCGGTGCTGCAGCTTTCCGGTAGTCGTTTACGGAGTGCTTTGAATGCACGAGACTTGGAGTTGGAGAGCTTATTGACTCAACAGAAACAAAGGCAACAAATGATTGATGATCTGTCTGCAAATATTTACCGCAACAACCAAAGATTTGGCGAGTTGCAGGGTACGAATCTCGATGATGTTTTTGGATCTTTTGAATTGCAATCTCCAACTGGGCATCAACAAATCCGGCAGAACTCTAACCAGCTCCGGGGAAACTACACGTCTTCTCCGATGAGAAAACCGGCAGGTTTTGCTTTTGATTCATCGGCGGCGGTTGCTCAGGCGGTGATCAATTCAAGGTCTGGTGCGTTCTCGAAACAACGTAGCCAGAGCTTCATTGACCGAGGCACGGCAGGTTCAGGCGCCATGAGTCCACAATTTTCGCAGTGGGGTTCGCCCGACGGGAAACTGGAGTGGGGGTTTAATGGTGAGGATGCTAACAAGCTCAAAAAGTCTGCATCTTTTGGGTTCAGAAATGGTGTACCGGTGAATGAGCCAGCTGTTTCATGGGCGAATACGTTGGTGAAAGATGTTTCGTCGGTTAACGTTGGTCTGTATAGTTCATCGGAGAAGCAGAGACACGGCGGCACTGGTGGTGGTGGAGAGAAGCTGCCACAATGGGTCGAACAGATGATCAGAGAGCAGGAGCGGTTGGTGGCATAAAAGCAAAGTATCATCAACAAAGTAGATTTTTTTAATTCTTTTATTTCGTTTTAGTTTAATGTAATTTATTCTTCATAATTTCCCAAAAGGGATTTTAATTATCGATAAATTGCTTGATATATTTGGTAAGCATACAGCCACACATGTTCAATCTACACAACATTGTTTGGAAACGAAGGCATTTAAATTCATGACAAAAATCAAAATAGATATACCAATCTTATCAGTTAATCCTTATTTTAAGTGAAAAAGAGAAAAATAGCTATTTTTCTAATTATTTTTCATAGAATAGCTAAAAATTTAAAGAAAATCAATTTTACACAATGATATCGCAGGTAAGGGCTAGGCATCTGCGATTTCGTAACCTTGACTACGATTTCATTTGTGCTGACTGCGATTTCAGTTCATGTATTAAAATAAATTGACCACTTTTTCCGGTTACAGAGTTACAGGTCTGCAATTTCCTATATCCTCATTTGCGAATATTTGATCATTGCAACTTTGCAGGTATAAATAACACTATTCGCAACTTTGCAAGTATAAATAACACTATTCATGAACTTTACGGACTTATTACGTTTAAATTGTATTCGAACTTAACTTTGTACAAATTCATAGTCCAAATATCAACCTACACACAAAAAAAATGAAACATAGATGAAGAGAGAAGAAATTGCACTTATATGTTATATGCAAGTTTGTAATAAGAAAAAATGGCTATTTTTTATATCCAAATTGAAATCACAATCAACATAAAGAAATCATACGCGCCTAGCCCTCACGTACGATTTCGTTTGTTAAAATTGGAAAACTCTGATTTTTTATTATTTTTATGGAAAGTGATTAGGAAAAGTGGTTTTTTTAAAAAATATGACAAATCTTATTAAAAATCATTAAGTTTTCACAAAAATTCGACTTTGACATTATGTTTTTTTGTGTCTCAAATTGGAGACTTCTTTTATCAATTTGTTACAATTTTGACAACTTAAAAGGTCAATCAGGTTTACAGTTGATGTGTTGATATCGAGCACCGAACCGAATTAACATTGTCGGTACCGATTTTTGGTACTAGCACCGGTACTAACGCTATCAAATCCCGAATTTATTGATTCTAGGTACCAAGTATCGTTTTATATTAAAATAAACGGTGTTGATTCGGTACCGGTAGTTCAGGCCGGGAGTTTCAGTACTCTTGTTCACACCCTAGTTCACCTTCCCGAAATACAAGAACCATGACTTAATAAAGTATGATCTCATAGGTGAATTCCGAAAAGAAATATACAAAAAAGAAAACCTCAAATTAAGGTGGTATAGCTCTTGTATTTATTTGCTTCTTTGAGTGATACTTCAAAGGTTATTCTTCGACCTCAACAAACCTTGAATGATGATCAATGATCTAGGGCATAATAATTGGTCAACTCACCTAATAAAATGGCATCTTGAAACATTCTTAGAATAATACCAAATTTGCATATGTAGGTTAAAGTTCTCCAAAAAGATAACTATGATCACCGTTTTATCAATTCTCTATAAGAAATTTAGTCGTTCTGCATAAGAGAAAATATACTTTGGAGATATTATTACGTAGGTATGGGCTAGATGATATTTTCAAAACATTTATTCTTTAGGTGGATAGATGTTAGGAGGAGAGATATTGTAACACCCGAGTTCCGATTATGTTTTTCCACTATATGAATTGTGGTTTTAAAGTCCAATGAAAGGAAGAAGTAAGGAGCGAAACAATAAGGAATTAATCGCAGGAAATTGGATTGGACACGGGAGGCCCCATTATGGGCTTGACGCATCCCCGCATATGGGCTTAGGACATATGCCTCGGGATTTGGTCCTATTTAAGAGCATTAACCCATATAGTTTCGTCATTTTCAGCCTTTATTGCCCTTAGAATGTCTCTAATAAAACTCTAGCCTCTCTTGAAGTGTATGGAGCTCATAATCTCTCCTAAATCCATTTTGGTGTGGTTTTTGTGTTCTAGAGTGAAGGAAATAAGAAAAATTTGTCATTAGAGCATATCACTTGAAGTAATAAGCTCTCATACCACTTTTGGACCTTTATAAGTCATAAAGATCCAAGCTTTATTTCATTTCATCCTTAAATCTATAAGTTGGTTGTGTTTTTGGTCCATTTTAATGAGTTTTGAGCTTTTTGAGGCTTGTCCCATGGAGTTTGAAGAACTCAGAGCCTTGAAGTAATGTTTGAGTTTAGATCTGATCATATTATAGAGGAAAAGAGCGGATATAAGTGACCTCTTTGCTCCATGCATGAAGATAAGTACATTTTGGTGACTTTTGAGACTTAGTGTTCTAGATCTAGCTTGTTTGGACCATCAAAATGGATAAAGTTGGAAGCTTTATGCATTAATACACTAAAAGGATTCAAATATGAGAATTTTGACTTTCGACTTAATGCAATAAGTAATTTTTTAAGTGGAATAAACTGTAGGTGCGACGCGCCTGGTAAGAGCGTTGGGCACCTCTGAATTTTTTAGTTTGCCCAATTAATTTACCCATGTAGTGGGCGTTGGGCGCCTTGGAGGGATGTGGAGCTCCTTTATCCAACTTTGTTGACCTTTTGACTTTTTTTTACAAAGTTTGACTTTTGGTCAAACTTGTTGGGGTTGAGCTATAGGCTGAGTATGTACCTCTATTTGGTATTTAGGCGGTTCGTGAGACTGATATGTACAGCGGTGATTTTTTAGTCTCATGTCCAGGTGAGTTTTCACACTATATTACGTGTGACATTGTATATCCTTTGTATGTTAGGATATATGTACTGTTAGGAACGAGTATGCTTAGCTAGACTAGTAGGGTTTTACTTGTTTGCTTGTATGTTTAATATGCTTTGTTTGGCTGATGACAAGAACTAAACATGTCGTGTGTAACGCCCCGTTCCTGGTACGCATTTAATCTATTCAAGTATTCATTTTGTAAGAGCTACTCGACTAGTTGGTAGCCCTAACTCGTCGAGTAGATGCCAGCTTGGTCGCGGGGTTTAAGTGGTCTACTCAACGAGTCGAAGCCTGGACTCGACGAGTAGGTCCATCAGCAGGAAACCCTAATCTTTAGGGTTTGCACCCTATTTAAACATCATATCTGGCCTCCACCTCAGCCTCTATCACCTCCAAACCCTAATCTCGAAACCCTAATCCACCTTGAGTGATTTTGAGCTATTTCTTGCCATTTTGAGTGTTATTTGTGCCTCTTGAAGCTTGTGGAAGAAGAAGAAGAAGAAGATAGAAGGCTCAAAGGGGAAGAAGTAGATCCAGGAACTACACTCCATATACTACATTTTCTGGTAATCAAGTCCCAGCCTTGATATTTCTTCTCTTAGATCTATTTATTTTCATTTTATAAAGGATTTGGTTCAAGAACCTTAGCCCTTGGGATTGAGACGTCCCAAGTGTTGTACATCTCAGATCTGGGGTCTAGGAAGGGTTCCATGGCATAAAGGTGCAAACTTTATGACCATGGAGACCCCATGCAAGCTTATATGCAAGAACATGGCCTTTTTAGCCCTAAAAGACCATGCATGGGAGGAAAGCTCTGGACTTTACGTGTCCCACAGATGATAAGAGCCTAGATCTAGTATATTGTGCTTTGGCTTAGGGTATTACGGCTTGTGGACCAATGTTTATGTCTTAAAGAAGTTAGGGTTTGGGTTAAACCCATTAGGAAGGACTAAGGACGGGTAAAGTTGGAAACTTTACCCTTAAGAGTGTATTTCCAGTATGTAGATGAAGTTTGGAACATAGATCTGAATGGTAGGAGCTTGATCCATTGAGATGGCTCAATCAGACAAGGGAACTCGGTGATTCCAGGGAAGGACTCGACGAGTTGAAGCGGGTTGTCCCGATTATTATGACAGAAAGAACTCGACGAGTCTGTTAAGGGACTCGACGAGTTGACTCAGTTAACCACGAGTTTAAGCATTTCATGGACTCGTCGAGTTGGGAGATAACTTGACGAGTTGGGTTGACTGGGAGTTGACCTTGACTTTGAATTTGAATTTGACCAGGGGTAAAATGGTCATTTTACCCTAAGGAGGATTAGCAGATTCTGATTAAGTATTATTATGGAATTGATAGCCGGAGAGTCGTCGGAGCAGCAGACAGGGATTCCTCACTCGAGTTTTCAGCAGTCAGTCTTGCAAGGTGAGTTTCCTTCAGTAAGAACGGGTCTACGACACCAAGGTCGGCCCGTATATGTGATATGTTAGTAGCTGAGTGTGGGTGGGGCCCGATTCTCATAGTATTATTTGAGTATAAATATGTGATTGTTTGGTAGATATACTTGTTGTCTGTGTGATACTTGTATGCATGTTAGCAGCGGAGTGTGGGCGGGGCCCGAATCTCCTAGACAGCGGAGTGTAGTTGGGGCCCGAATCTCCTTGAGAGTGGGTGGGGACCGTACCTCCTAGTTGCATGATATTTGTATGGTATGTGGTAGTTTGGGGAACTCACTAAGCTTCGTGCTTACAGTTTTCAGTTTTGGTTTCAGGTACTTCCACTAGCAAGGAGAAGGGCTCGGGATGATCGCATGACACACACCACAGCCTCAGCCTGGGATGTTTAGACTCTGATATTTTCATATGATTTTGATACAGTATTTTGACACGATGTTTTGAGATACACGACTTATGGTTTTCTTTATGATGATGGATGACTTATGGTTTTATTATAAATGATTTTGAAAAGAAATTTTTAGTCTGTATTTTAAGAATGTTTCATCGTGAGTCAAACATGACTGGTTGTGGGTATTGTTAGTGTTGGTTAATTGTTGAATGAATTCCCTAGGGGTTGTATGTAGTTTAAATCACATAGCTTTAGAACTCTTGATTTGGCATTATTGCCTATTCTTTTCTGGTGAAGGCATTAGGTTCGGAACACCTTTTCGGCTGACTATCTTATTTTCCGACTACTCATGAGGTGATCCTTCATATTAGTAGTAGTGTTAGATGGCATTTTATACATCTTTTATATTAGTTTTTATTAGTGTTTTGCATTATATTTTATGCTTTTTCATAGGCATTAGTTTAAATAATGCTCAACTCATGTTCATCTATAAAATTCTCGTACTGCTCATGTTTTTATGTTGCTTTCAGAGATTTCAAGTGGAGTTGTGATTTGGAAGCAGTTTGGATGCATATTTGGAGCTTAATGGAGCTAAAATACTTAACGAAGTTGGAACCTCAGTTTAATTTGTTGAAACTGAAGTGTTCGTGTCCGAAACACGTATTTTCGAAAAACCACGATCATGTTTTTTCTGTCGTGATCGTGTTACTGATAGTGCTTTCTGTTCGCAAATTTTTTGAGCCAAAAATCAATTTTCAGGACCTTGAAGCACTTACACGATTGTGTTTATCATAAAAGCACGGTCGTGTTTTTGGTAAAAATGTCCGAAATGGCAACGTACTTCATTAAACGCGAAAAAACAGGACTTCGAAGCATAAACACGATCGTGTTTTCTAAAAAAAATTCATTTGATGCTGCAGGCTTGCGTATAAATACTCCATATCTTATCAGTTGAAACCATAGACGTTCCCATACGAACATAAACATTTTTTTGGACGACTCTTCTCCGTTTCCATCAATTTCTAAATATCTAACAACTGTGGATCGACTCTTTCATTTAGTTTAGTAAGATTTAGTCATTTGATTTCTTTTTTTTATTGTTCTAGATCTGATTTTAGGCATGTCTGGCTAAAACCCTAGTTTTCAGTTCCGCAAAGATTAGTAGTTTTTATGTAATCAATCACTAGACTTGGCTTTTATTATGTGATTCTATCTAATTATTTCAGTTTTACGCTTAATGAATCTTTAGTTTTGATTTTTTTAGCCTGATCACCTAATTTAGGATTAAATCAATCTAGTTAATCAGTTGCTAAAATTTGCAATTGTTTTGATAAACTGGTAATAAGTAATAAGTAACAGACCGGTTCCGTGTTGGGATTTGACTTTGTTATAAACTGAAATTTCATATTTTTACTCTTCCGAGCTTGTGAGAAGTATTGAATATTGTTGTGAATTTTACATAGATCATAGTGTTGCTTTTATAACTTGATTAAGAGTTTGTTTAATTAGGTTAGTAACAAGTTAGGATTAACTGAAGAGCTTGTTTTAGTTAATTAACTAGGTAAAAGAGAACTTACTAGAGCTTGTTAGTAGTTTTCAGTACCAGCTTAGATAAAACGTATCTTAAATAATCAGGTATATGTTGATTGCATAATTAGGAAAGTCGTAGCAGAACTAAAACAATTTTTATTACTAAATTTCATTTAGTTTATTTTCAGCTCCAATTCACAACAAAACACCCCATTTTCTTTTATTTAGTGTTTTATTGACTAGTATGTGTCTTACGCAAAGAGACATTGACTTTTAGGTTGTGTCCCTGAATATTCAACCCTGCTTCCCTGTACTACCCATTAGTGCAACCAAGCAGTGATAATTTTTTTGTTTAAGACATCCGCGACATCGTTTTAACAAGTAGCATTTGTATGGTTGTGGGACGGTTGAGAACCAGTGGATGTATGATGGTTGGGAGCCAGTAAGGGTAGGATGGCAGGGTGCCAATTATTGTATGTGTAATGTTGATATGTATGCTTGATAGGGATGATGGTGGATCGACTATAAAGTCGATAGTCTTGCTTGTATGCATTGTATGTATGATGGAATATGTTGTATACCGGGGAACTTATTAAGTTTTATGCTTACGCTGTTAAGTTAAATATTTTTCAGGTTGTTCGAAGGAATGACACGATGTGACTGTACATTCACATCGAAGATTTATTGTTATTGACTTCCGCTGGTTTTTATAAATTAACTATGTTCAAACTTATGTTTTCGTAACGAAAGGATAATATAATATGTTTTTCAGGAATGTGCTTAAATGTTTAATTTGGTTTTAAATGTAAATTTTTGTTGAATTTTGTGACGTATCAGATACAACGAATAAAAAAATTATAATAAGGGAAATGACATAATTACCCAACGAAGTTTCTAGGGTTGGTCCATTTAGTCCTTAAGGTATTTTCATTGCTTTATAGGGGCATAAAATAGAAAACAACCTGCTTTTTTAGTCACCATAAATTGTTTTAGCCGGTTTCAGTGTCAAGTCAGCTATTTTTTCCACATCAGCCATTGGAAAGTCAACATCACATTTTGACAATTTCTTTGTTACCAGATCCAAACACAAACCCATCATCCTCTCTTGTTTTATCAAGATAAAATCTTTCATTTCTTCTCTCTACTTCACCACCAAATCACCATCTCCCTCTTGAACTACATGAATCCTTCCCTCATCTTCCATTTCCAAATCCATTCTCCTTTCTGGAGATGAATTTCAATGAGTTTGCTTGCAATCCACGAGTTTTGTGCTTCAACATCTGTTCACGGAGGTCGACGGTGTCAACCTGGTTTGTTTGTCCCTCTGGCTTATAGTAACCTGTAACTGGATCTAGAACCCATGGAGTACTCGATTTCTTTGAGTTATCACATCCTTTATGCATCATTACAACTCTATTTCCCCCACGCTTACGGAAATGCTCCCCTGTGTTACCATTGCAAATCCACGTCTGTCAAGATCATCAAAAACATAATCAGGTACTTAATCTACATATCAAATCTCAAACAGAAAGAATATAATCAGTTAAATGTATGTAACATAAAACTATTCTTTGATTTTTTTTCTCTCTTCTTCACTACCAAATCGCCCTCTCCTTCTTGAACTACCTGAATCATTCCCTCCGCTTCCATTTCCAAATCCACTCTCCTTTCTGAACTACATGAATCCTTCCCTCCTCTTAGCAGATGAACTTCATAATTGTGTTTGGATGCTCTTATTGAAAACTGTAACTGTGATTGAGTTGTCAAATTAGGGAGGCCTAATTTCCTAGATGAAGAGGACAATTGTTACTTCAGTTTGTAAGGAAATACCCGAGTGAAAACCTCGCGACTCTCGTGAAGATATACCTCTCCGATCTAAAACCAAAAGGTTCAACCACCGCTACATCCATCACTCGACAGATCACAAAAATCGCCGCCTACTTCCTCCAGCACCATGCCTAGAGTTTGCAGTGATCTGGGACTTTGGTAGTTTGTGAAGGATGAGGAACGAGAGGGAAGGAAGAACCAGGAAAACGTTGTCGTGGATTTGTGTAAGATCCAATTTCTGGGTATTTGAAGAACGAAGGGAAGATGATTTATCAGATACCTGGGTCAAGGAAATGGGGTCCTAAGAAATGCTTATGTGGCAAGGGGTAACCGATTTACCCCTTCAATTCTTCCAAAAGGACCTAATAAACCCGACAAAAACTAGTTTACGCCCTCATAAAGCAATGAAAATACTTTAGGGACTAAATGAACCAACCCTAGAAACTTCGTATGACATTTATGTCATTTCCCATTATAATTACCATTATGTGATGGCCATATTATGTTACTTAAGGGTAGGCGATGGATGATGTTTACCAAAAAGCACCATCTATACAAGATTTGAAAAAAAAAACATGGTACCGAATAAATAGATAGAGTTAGGAAGAGAGATATAACGAATAAAAAATATAAGGGGAAATGACACAAATACCCTACGGAGTTTTTAGGGTTAGTCTATTTAGTCTCTAAACTATTTTTGTTGCTTTATGAAGGAACAAACTTGTTTTTGTCGGTTCAATTGCGTCATTTTTGAAGTTTTGAAGGGGTAAGTTGGTCACATTTTTGCCACCTCATTTATTAATGTTGCATAAGCTTGTTGATTGTGTCATTTGCTAACTGTCACCTCATTTATTCATGCCACATAAAGCAAAATGAACAATTTATAGCAAAATGAGCCACAAGTAAGCATTTTAAAACAAACTCGTAAAAATTGTTGTGTGTGTGTGTATGAGAGAGAGAGAGAGTATGAAGTGAGGCTTACAATCATCATAGATTCTCTTTTGTTTCTCACACAATCTAGAAACTTCGGTATTTATGAAATTGAATAAAAAAACAATCGCATCCTTTTCGCAACTTCTTAAGGTAGTGTTTAAAATGGGCACCCAAGAATCTGAAGGAAATTGCAAATAGTCGCATCTTTCAGAAATTGAAGGTTTAGAAAAATTATTTCAATGTTCTAAGTTTTCAGAAAATAGATTGTAAAAAGTCGGTGAAGACTTCTGAACCATAAAGATAATGACTTTCCTGTTGGTTGATGTTTGGAACCAAGATGAAGAAGCACATAAAATGAAAAAAATTATGTTTATGAGATGAAAATTACTTACTTGTAGTGGTTCAGGAATCACGATTTAGAATTATCAGCAGATTCAAATCAACATGAACATCGATTTTCAGAGTTGAAACTATTGAAGGGGCGCTGGAGGCGGTCGGCGTTATTGGAAGGTGGAACTGGAGGTAGGTGTCACTGGTATTAGGTGGAGGTAGGTGTCATTGGTATTAGGTGGAGGAGGAAGAATTGATGACAATGACAAGAAGGAAGACGGCCGATGGCGTAGAGGGAGGAGGAAGAAGTGGTTGTCTATGTGAGGAAGAAGAATGTCGATTTAGTTCACCGACATTTGTCTTGTTATGGTGGAGGCAAATTTTAATAGGGTTAATAAGAAATTGATCCCTAAAATAAAAGGATATCACAAGTTAATTTGGGATATTAATTATTGGCAAATATTATGGATGTGACACTCAAACCGGGTAAAACAAGTCCAGGGGACTAAATATACAAGTTGTCTACGAATTTGTTCCCTTATAAAGCAACAAAAATAGTTTATGGATTAAATGAACAAACCCTAAAAATTTGATAGGGCATTTATGTCATTTCCCCAAAATATAATTACCGCCACCTTGAATGCAAGATTTGAAAACCATAAAAAATATGATGTCCAATTTTTTTTATTAGATGTAGGATTTATTACTTGTAATAGTAATACTATGTTATGTATTAATTATTTTTTAATCAATATATGTATTAAATTGTTACTTGTAACTTTATGTTATGTATAAAATTGATGTAAGATAATTTTGTTAAAATCTAATCAACAAACATTTTTGAAAATCAATATAAATTTGCAAAAGAAATATGTTTGGAATATTATTATTTTTTTTGTCTAAAAGTATTTGAAAATCAATATAAATTTGCAAAAGAAATATGTTTGGAATATATATATTTTTTTGTCTAAAAGTAATGTAATTAGTTTGAGATAAATCATTTTTCGTATCAGATATTATACTAGTATGATACTATCATATAAAAATCAGGTTATGGATCAAGGTCATATAAGTTAATTTAGCACTACACAAAGCATAAAAGCGCGGTACACCTAAAACGTAAAACCAACTCACTTCTATTCTTTGAATCAAAATGGTTAATGACAATCACTTGAATACTTGATTCACATTCGTTCGTTATGATTAGCAACATTTTGTTGACTGTAATTTTTTTTTTTTATTAAAATATAATACATTTTAAAGTTATCTTTTGACACGTCACAAATACTCCAAAAAGCTTAAAGGGTTTAATCATTTAAATAGCCCGTTAGCCCAATATCCGTTAGCCCAAGGTTAAATCAATTTGGGAATCGGCTCTTACTTTGCTTGTTTGCTTAGTCAGTTGAAGTCGATTCTCGATTGTGATTTTGTGAAGACCTGAATTGAAGACAGAAACAGAAGGCTCCACTCCCTCAGCCCCTGCTCCGCCCAGCACCTCTGCCGGCGTCCAGCTCCACAGCCTCCGGCGACTTCTCCTCCTTCCCCTGCTCATCGCCGTATGCCTTCGCCACCCCTTTGAAGCCACCGGCCGGAGACCTTCGATAACCAACCACAGCTACACCGTCGCAACCCACATCAGGTTCCATTCTTCTTCCTTTTTTCCTGCTTTCTTTCTTCCTTTTTTTCTGCTTTCTTTTGAAATCGCTATTCTTGATATAAAGTTGTACCAAATTCATGGTTACCAATTGATGTTGGTGTTATTATCAATTGATGTTGGTCGATTTCTTCCTTTTCTTTCTGCCTTCGATAGCAATAACTACTTGTTTTCTACTTCTGATTTGCTGTTCATATATGATATCCGATGTGTTTGTTGTTCATACATATGCATGATGGTTTTTTGATTTGAGTTGGGATGGTTGGCATTGCAGGCAAACTGTTTGATCAAATGCCTTAGAGGGATGTATAAGGATTACAAATGCCTGAGAGGGATCAGGGATGTGTGGACATATTTTCCCTTGTCCTTTGTTTTTATCATGTTTTTAAGGATTACAAAAATGGTTCATGTTGCTGGTTAATAAGTCCAAATATAAAACTGTTAATTCTAATAAGAAAAATATATTAAAATGTGAAGGAAGTCTTTTTTGGTCATTTTACACATATGACATATAAGCAATTTTTTTTGCCAAACACTAAAAAGTGCTTATCAGCTTATAGCATCCAAACATTTTTTTAAAAACTCATTTTTGACACATCTATAAGCTAATAAGCTATAAGTTAAAAAGTGTTTATCATTTTAAATAAGCTTAGCCAAACACCCCCTAACTCTCTAAGTTCTTGTTTAGGTTTATTTCAATTATTTGTTATTTTGTTGAAAACTTGAAAATAGCAATTAGTTTTATTTGATTAGTGTTAGTACTTAGTTAGTTGTTACTTATTATTACAAATTTCTATTTGATTTTTTGGCCAAATTGGAGGATGGAAATGAAGAACACTATGATGTCTATTTGATTAGATTTAGTACTTAGTTATTACTTGTTTAGGGTTATTTCAGTTATTCGCCAAATTGAATGGATGGAACACTATAAGGAATTTCCTAAATCTCTTTTTATACAAAACAATAATTTAATTTGTCAGATCATCTCCAACTATATTTAACAAATTTAAATGGCATGAATGTAGTTCTCATCCAATCAATGGTAAATTTTGATAATAAATTTTGTTGACGGTTTTGTGTAATTTGATCTTATATTATTCATGAACTATCAAATTTCATTTACATATGACCTACAAAATATATTACAACAATTTGTGAGAGCTTTATAAGGAATTTAGTGTTAGACTATGATATATAAAATTTATCCCATTTTATCAGTTATTAAATTTAATTATACTTATATATTTATATACCATGATTGTTATGTCTGAATAAAATAGTAGTATAATATTAAATTAAAACAAATTGTTTTATTATTAAAATATTCAAACTAATTTTTTAGTATTATTTTAGTATATGGTTATGATATCATTTTAGTAAATTAGTATATATAGTTTCTTTACTAAATTGATGAAGCGACCAAATTGATTAAATATTCTTGTTTAAAAGCAAACGTTTGAGAGTCGATGGGGTAAACTCGTGGTTAATCAATAGTTTAGGGATTATTTTGTGATTTGAGTGCAGAATAAAGAATTCGGAGATTTTATGTTACAAACAATGCCAACGGCTGATTTTATCCTTTTGTCGGTGCAGAAACTTTGCAATTAATCTTTTGTCGATCTTCATCCTTTCAGTTTCACTGCGTAATTTCACGTTCTTTGATCTGCATTTGGGATCCAAACAATAAGATGATCACAGGTGCGTCTGCTTCTTTCATTGTAGTTCAACTGCTCGATCAAATGCCCCTGAGAAAATTGTTTTTGCTTTTCATTCACCTACATTACTTTTCTCTCGAAAACCCTTCTTGTATTTCATTCCCGTTGAATTTTCTTCGACTCTGACACTCACGTATGCCCTATATGGTGCAACGTAGGATGCCAATATCAGACTAGAGGCCTTCTCTTGCACAAATGGCAATACCCTGGTACGTTTTAATTTTATACTCTCTTAGTCACAAAAAGGAAATATGAATTTGAAGTTCTAAACTCATATCAATTTCTACTATTTCATTTTTTTGCAAATACAGGTTTGAGGAAGACAACATCACATACATTAGACGCGAGGTTTTTGAAAAAGAAACCAATAAGTTGTTCGATACATCAACCAATCGAAATCTCCCCTGTTGTTAACAAGAAGAGGGATGAAAATAAGAGAGCATTGGTTAAAATGTGTGGAATCACATCAGCTAAAGATGCAGCTCTAGCAGCAGAAGCTGGAGCTGACTTTATTGGAATGATCCTTTGGCCTAATTCCAAACGTTCAGTTTCAATATCAACTGCAAAAGAAATCTCAAAAGTTGCACGCGAATATGGGGCAAAGCCTGTTGGAGTATTTGTTGATGATGACTCCAACTCTATTTTGAAAGCTTCTGATGATGCGGATCTTGAATTTGTGCAGGTAGATTATCAACATCAACATAAAATATATATATATATATGGCATTCGGATTTGTATTCATTTGATAACATGCTAAACCTGTGTTTTACAGCTTCATGGAGATGGATCACGGGATGCATTTTCTGTTCTATCAAAGGAAAAACAAATCGTTTATGTTCTTCATGCGAATGAAGATGGTAAACTTCTCAATCATATTTCAGATGGAGATTGTTGTTTGGTAGATTGGATTCTGGTGGATAGTGCAAAAGGAGGAAGGTAGTGGTTGGGTGACTGAATGAGTAAATTTCAGATAAATATATGTTCAACTAACAAGTGGTTGGGTGTACATTGGCAGTGGTAAAGGATTTGACTGGTCAAAGATCAATCTACCACCAATAATGAGCAAAAACGGGTGGCTATTGGCAGGAGGGATCAAACCAGAAAATGTAATTTCAGCTCTTTCAATCTTAAAACCAGATGGAGTTGATGTGAGTAGTGGTATATGTGCTTCAGATGGCATTCAGAAAGATAAATCACGCATATCATCTTTCATGACATCTGTAAATTCTGTTCAATATTAATCATAATCCAAAAAAAAAAAAAAAAAAAAAAACATGAAAATGTGCTCCTTGTCTGTAACTCTTTTTTGATTTCATGTCAAATCAATGGAAAGCAACAATGAAACCTTTCTATTAATTGATATTTCTCAAATACTTGGGTGGTGTTGTATTTTATTAATTTAAGTTTGGTATAAAAAAATGACCCCACGCCTTTTATTATCATGTCCTTTTACTCAAAGTATTACGAAAAAACATGGTTTTAGGTGGTCCACTTATCATGTATAGATTCATTTGTATCCAAGGATAGACAATAATGGTCCTTTAAGATAGAGATGTATGTGGACAACAATATTTCTTTTTCCTCTATAAAAGAAAACTGAAAACGTACTTTTAGCTTACATGTGTTACAAAATATTAACATAATAAATTACCCTCAACAAATTTATGGGGATATGAATGTAATTATACAAAGAGATTTGTTCAAAGCTTGGGGTCAGTTTGATAGTATACAACATCCCCTTCGTCACTCACATAATGATCTTTTTTCATACTATTTGCAACAACTCCAAGCAAATGGAATGGAATTGGCCATGATTTCTTTGGCTCCCTGTAATATTTCCCAAGCACTGGTTTTGCAGCTTCGGTCTACATTATCACAATTTAATTTCTGTTAATATTTCTTAATTAATAATATAATAAATTTTATAAAGAAAGAGTACTTACTGCCTCTATTAAGTTATAGTGTGGGATTTGAGGGAAAAGATGATGTATGACATGGGTTCCTATGTCATGATGGATGTTATTGATCCATCCATAGTCACGATCAAGTGTTGTTAGCCCTCCTCTTAAGTAACTCCATTCCTGTTTTGTTTCAAATTGAAAACAATATAATATAAGAAATTTATTCTAGTTTGTTATAATATTTAAGATATAAAGAGATTGAAATTTGGGGTTTAGTTTAAAGTTCAAACCTTGCCACGGTACCATGGGAGCTTGTCTTCATGGCCATGGTGATGCAAGTAGGTTACTAAATCGAGCCACATCACAAATCCCTGAATTTAAATCACCAATTTAGTTAAAATATTCATAATGGTAAAATGGTCATTTACTATGTCTGGATGTAGATTTAGATACAGACGTATCATTCATTTGGATTTAGATTCAGACAGTTCATTCAACCCAAAACAAAACAAATAGAAAGGGCTTTTCTTGTAGACATACATACATCAAAACATCATTACTCGTTCAGTCAATTTATCCATATGTATAAACTGCTGAAATTTGGAGCAAGTGCTATATACACAAGACGTTTTTTTTTTCTTTTGGACTAAATGAATTGTTTGAAAGTGAGTAAATGACCATTTTGCCCTTATAGGTGTATGTAGTCAAATAAACAATGGTATACTATACACTTTGAGAGTTTAGATTAAGTCCATTACATAAAAGAGGAAAGAGAAACTAACCAAATAGGGGATGCCATAGAGTTTAAGTACTTGAAGTGGGCCAATTACAAAGGACAAACCCACAAGAAGGGCAGCCATGGCTGTCCAACAAACGGTTGATGTGATCACATCTTTCTTCTCATTAGGCAGAAATAAATCGCTCTGTGGGTGAAAATGAGACCCTTTCTTTCCTGGACTTCGACCCCACTGATATCATATAATTTGAAACCCCAAACATAAGTTCAAATAAAAATAAAAACAAAATAAATCAAATGATCAAGTTTTAAAAGTATCAGTTATCAGATTTCTATTAAATATTATTATATGGTAAACTTGATAAGGCTCACCAGATAGAAAGGGTATGCTAGCATAGGGAAAGGCAAAGTGAATCTCAACATGCGAGTTGCCGTATCTAAACTTCTATAAATCTTCTCAGATAACTTTTAAAAAAAAAAGAAGCACAAATTTCAAGAAATTAGATTGTGTTATAGATATAATAAGAAATGAAAATCTATATTACTAAACTTACCGGATGCCAAGATTCATCGTTCTCAACATGTCCATGGTTTTGATGATGAGTTCTATGGCTAATTCTCCTATAAAAAACAATCATAACAATTAAAAAAAAAATAATAATCTAATAAAAAGTGAATCTGAGTAGACATGAATAAGGAATCATTTGTTGAAGTTGAATTTAATATTAAGAAAATGAAAAAGGAGTAGGAATATAATATACCATCCATGGTAAGGTACAAGAATTGAAGAATGAAGAAGATGACCAACTACACTATTGAGTTTTGCATTATTAGAAAAGCTTCCATGGCCACTGTTCAATCAAAAAACAGAATCATAAATACAGAACTAAAAGCTAAAAACAATCATTTGTTACACAAAAAGATGATTAAAAAGTAATTGAAGAATTAGTTATCATACCAATCATGGCCAAGAACAAAAAGAGCCCAGAACATTGTTCCTTGAGCAACCCAATACAGAGGCCAAACCATCATATTGTTAAAATAAACCGCCGCCGCCGCCAACCCAAAAACTACCACCACATCTCTTAACACATAACTCATCGACTTCCATGGATTCTTCACCCAGCAATGTTTTGGGATGGCGGCTCTGATGTCAGCCAATGTGAAGGGTGATGGTGCTCCGGGGTTGAACTCACTTTCTCCGACGTTAATCTTTTCGTCTTCTTCTACAAATTGGACACCCACCGGCGCACTCACTTTCAGTGCCCATCTCCTATCTCTTGAAACCGATGAGTTTGGCCGGAAAATCTTTGACGACGTCGGAGCTATTCTGATTGAATTCGGAATGGTGGAACTTGAGATTCGTGTTCTGGGATTAGAATAAAGTCTGGGGAGTGGTCTTAAACCACATTCTGATAACACCCAGGTAGCCATTGGAGATACCCAGATGATGAAATCGAAAAAACCAGAAGCTTTTCAGTAATGGGTCTGTCTTTCTAGAGAGAGAAAGTGTAGAGAGAGGAACCGTGTCTGTGTGAGTGTGTGTGTGGAATTGAAGGTAATGAAGGTGTTCTTGAGGAGATAAAACGCCCACGTCTTCTGAATAAATCAGATCTTTGTCCTTGTGGAATCTCAATCACCTCTCTCCTACTCTATGGCTCTCCTTTGCTTCCAGTTGACATCTTATATGAATCTGGATCCATACATATTTATATGTAGTGTTTGTATATATAAAATCTGATGGGTCTCTGTTTCTACCCAATTTCCTTACTCCATTAGATCTGCTTTTGATAAGACCCTTTTTCTATATGGTGTGAAAGAAGAGGGACGTGATTTTTGTGTGTGAAATTGGAGAAATACTAAATTTGATTCATTTTATAATAATTGAATAAATTACAAGTAATTACCGATGACGTTTCTAAACTCTCATGGATTATTACTTTATTAAGTTGTGCTATCGTGTTATATTTGTCGTCAGATAGTTGTAGGGTTGTGTACACATTTTTTAAATTTAGTTATTTAAGTAGATGGGTAATAAGTAATGACTCAATACAATACCATTTTACATAAAATGGAATGCACGTTTTTCTCGATTATTGAAGGAGGCAGAGTCCAAAATTAAACACGACCAGAAGTTGCTTTTCAGTTTCTGTGTTGCGGCTGCGAAAGAATGTACGGGTCCAACCGTCCAAACCGTGTGAAGGACTGTTGAATTCAATCAAACTTCGTCCAACTCCAACGTCATTCTTTTCACTCGGTGACGACTGCCAAGAAATAAAACTGTGTTCTTAAATCCTAAATAAATCCTTATATTATGTTAATAAGCATTAAGCAGTGCGGAAAGACTTCATTTAAGTTAACCTTAAATAAAAGAGAAAATTACAAATTTAACCTAATACACTAATTACTTTGTGGAAAATAGCCAAAAAAAACTCAAATGACATTTTTAGTCACTAAAATCGCAGATGTGTATAAGCTATCTGCGATTTCCCCATGCCATCTGCGAACGTACAAGTGGTTAAAGCACAGTCGTGTTTTAACCACTTGTACGTTCGCATGTGTTTTTTTTCGCTGTATATATACCATTTTTCCAGCCTAAAATCGTAGATGGACTATGTCCATCTGCGATTTCCTCTCGTTTCACCTGCGATTTTATGATTTTTTTTTGTTTTTTTTTTATTTTGACTACGAAATTTATAGGGTTTGACTACGAAATAACCTTATTATATATAAAAATTTTCAAGAAATTATCATTTTTGTTGTTATTTCGCTGTATATATACCCCTTTTCGGGATTGTTGATGAAATCGTCCATTATGGATCTATGGAAATCACTAGGAGAGAGTTCCTCTAAAAAAATAGTGAAAAATGAAGAAAAAAAAAACGTTTTTATATTAAAACTCTACGAAATCACAGATGGAAAACACTAAATCACAGATAGATTGTTCCATCTGCGAACGTACAAGTGCCTAAAGCACAGATGTGCTTTAGGCACTTGTACGTTCGCAGATAGAATGCGAAATCGCAGATGGGCTTAATTCATCTACGATTTTAAGGGCTAAATTTGTAATTTGGGTTTTTTTGGCTATTTTCCACAAAGTAATTAATGTATTTCGCTAAATTTACAATTTTCTCTAAATAAAAACGTTTTTTTATAAAAATTATTAGGAATAAATTATATTTATCGTTTTTTTAGTCTAACGGTACGGTGTTTGCCCTCCTACATGAGGTCGCAGGTTCAAATCTCATTTGGGACATACATAGTATTAGGAGTATGTTAGAAATGGATTAGATTTTTCATTTAAAAAAACATAAAAAATGTTATTTAAAAGATTACCAATGAAGTTGGGGAGGTACGTGTGTACAGCGAATTTGTTCTTATACGACCAAAATGGTAGGAGTCAAAGATGTTGTGTTGTAGTGCCCTTATGGGGTCCTCTCTCTCATGATTTATTCTATGTGTCTAGAATTGAAATTGTTCTTGATAGGATTATTGATGTAATTTCTCTTAGCAATCAAATTGGATAGAAAGCAAACGAAGAACTCTAAGCCTTTCTATTAATTCCATCAAATAAAAAAAGTCCCCACTAATGAAACATCAACTTATAAAGGAAATCATAATCTCTCGGGAGTAACTAACGACTTAACTCATAACCCTAAGGGATAAAACCAAAAAATGAAAATTCAAATAGAAGATAACTAGCTTAAATTAAAAGACTAGATAAACCCAAATAGAACTTGGGTCGGCCGACTTTGAGTTGATTACCCAGATTACGGGTCAGGTCCACAACCGAGAGACTGGATCGGGTTGTCTGCATCATTCTCCCCCTCTTCAAAAGGATTCGCCCTCGAGTTAAATAGATCATCTTCCTCTGGAACAAACGGCGAGAATTTGTCCACGTTAAATGTGGCAGAGACATTATAATGGTCTAGTAACTCAATCTTATAAGCATTGTCATTGATGTGTTGCAGAACTTTAAATGGAGCATATGCATACACTTGGAGTTTGCCAAAGCACCCACCCGAAAACGATCTTCGCTTATGTGGATCCACACGAGGTCACCTTCATTGAAGACCACCCACTTCCTTCGAGCATTGGCTCGTCTTTGATGTACAATGTTATTATTCTCAATTTGTTCGCGTACCTGTTTATGGATCTGTTGTATTTGGGTTGACTTCTCTTCATCGTTGAAATGCTTCATGGTCAGCAACAGGGTGATATCTAATGGGGTAAATAGGTTACGCCCATAGAAAACCCAAAATGATTCATGCTCGTGGAACGATGTGTCGATTTATTGTAGGCAAATTCAACTTAAGGAAATATCATTGTAACGCCCCGTTTATTTAAATAAATTAATAAATGTAATTTCCGGATTAATTTGTGAAGAATTTTAATAGTGGAGGGTTGTTTAGTAAGTTACGGAGTTGTTTTGAGAAGAATTTTAGAAGCAAGGGTACGTTTGGTAATTAATGGATTTAAATTGAAAAGATTTTATGGAGTCATGGACTAAAAGTGTAAGTGTTGGATTCAAATTGAGAATAAATTGTGGAGGAGGGGATTTTTAGTAACTTTTGGGATTATATTTAAAAGAATTTAGGAGCTGGGGTCTAAAGTGTAAATAAAGGAGCAAAATTGAAAAGAAATCGGATTAGAGGGACCAAAGATGTTAATTGATCACAAAGTTGTGTGATCGGGTATTAAACCTGTCACCCTACTCCACCCATGCGAACCCTAACCCTAAATGATGCAGCCGCCAACCTTATGACTCCCTCTCTCTCCGACGACGCCACCCCTCTTACTCTCATTTCTTCGATCATCGAGGTCACTGCCCACCGCCACGCTACAGAACCGCCACCATCAAGACTCGCTGCCGGCAACGACGTGAGTCACCGAGAGTTCCGCCGAAGACCGGGAAGAACCACTGCATCGTCATCGTGTGAGTCGTACGCCGCCGTGTGAAGCACCAAGGTTGTGGTCGCTGCTGTCGTGTCAGGTGAACGTCGCTATCGCGACGCTGACTGCCGGAGATGCCGGAGTCCATTGCTGCTGTTTGATGCCGGCGATTTCTGGAGACGAGGCTGACGTCGGGGCCGTCATACCTCTATCTTCTCCGGTGGGTTTGGGTTCGTTTTCAGAGTAAAGACTTGATGGCGTGGGCGTTTGCTGGTGAGGAGTCACAGACCGACATGGGCGGCTGTCAAAAGCCATGGTCACCGTCGTGCCGCTGTTGTTGCTGATGGACGCCGTGTTGCTGCTGCTGTCGGACCACCGTGAGCCACCAGGTGGGTGGTTGGGTCCATAGTGCAAATGAGAAACGTGTGTAGGTGTTGTGTGTGTTTATTTGGCCGGAAAAAGTCATCGCCGCCAAGCCACCGTCGGCCGCCACTAGGGTGGCTGTGTGTGTGTATTATGTTAGTTAGTGTGTGTGTGTGTCTATGTTTGGTTTTGAGCATTGTATCTGTAATTAGCATTGAGTAATGAAAAAGATAATAATAACCACCACCGTAAGGTGGTGGCCGCCGCCGTGAGCCACCATTGACCACCACTACCCAAGGTGGTAGTGGGTGGTGCCCCACAAGCAAACCCTAATGGGCTTAAAGTTTAATTTTGGGCCATGGTTGGGTGGAAACCCTAATTAGGGTTTAGAAAACCCTAATTGTGAGTATTTGGGCCTTAGACTTATTGGACCCACTTTTGGGCCATTGAGATTGGATTGTGTATTAAGCCCAATCACTCCATAGCACTTATCTAGTAGAGTAAAGGACTTAATGGATTAAGTCCTTAATGAGTTAAGTAAGAACACTTAACCCTAATCGTTAGTTTATGTGAAACCCTAATTTCACTTGGGTTTATTTTTGGGCCTTTCTATTGGGCCTTGATGATTGGGCTATTAATGGGCCATCCAAAATCAAGCAAATGGACTAGAATAATTAATGGGCTTTAGGGTAAGGCCCATATGAGGGGTTGGGCCCAATTTGGAAAATTGGGCCATAGATGGGCCATATGTTGGGCTTTAATTCCTAGTTGACTTTGGGCCTAAGGATTTGGGCCTTGGGCTTGAATAAGCCAAGCTTAGGGTAATGTAGTAATTATCCAAAGTATGTACTTATGGTTATGTAGTGAGACCCAATTATTAATTGGGTGTTATTTTGGTGTTGACAGTTCGGGAGTCTGTCATTCAGTAGCTGCGGGTTGAGTCTGCGGGACTTCAGCAGTGTGGGATCGAGCCTTCGGGACTTCAGCAGTGCCAAGTGAGTCTTCTCACTATACCTTACCCAGAGTGGTAATTATGTGTGACCGGAAGGTCAACAGAGTAGGACCGAAAGGTCTACAGTGTCAGGACCGGAAGGTCTTATGTGCGTACATGAGTTATGCGATATTATGCAATTTGTTTATGTGAAAGTATGCATTTTGTCTATGTGATATTATGCATTTTGTTTATATGGTATTATGCATTTTGTTTATGTGATATATGTTCTTATCTATGTGATATGTATATGCTATGCCCTGAGCTTGCAGGGTGTGGACCGGAAGGTCAATAGGGTTTGGACCGGAAGGTCATCAGAGTATGGACCGGAAGGTCAACAGAGTAGGACCGGAAGATCTACCAGAGTTGTGGAACCGGAAGGTCCCACAGAGACACATTGACCGGAAGGTCTCGTAAAGCTTTAGCCTCGAGTGGCTAATTATATGTGCATGGTATTTTGGGGAGCTCACTAAGCATGCGTTCTTACCGTGTTATGTGTTATGTGTTTCAGGTACTTTGTTTCAAAGGGGAGGAGCCGGCTTGGTCGCAACGCATCACACTATGTTTTCCGCACACGGGATCCTTGGGATTACACTCTGATATGGTTTTATGATACTATGTTTTGATTATTGACACTTTGGTTTTCACATGAGATATTATTATGAAAGTTTTTATATTGATCAGTTTTATGCAATAATTTAATAAAAATAAAATTTTTAGCCTTAAATTTTGGGATGTTACAACTTGGTATGGAAATTTTCAAAAGTAAAATCATTTTATAAAAGAAGTTTGAAAAGAATTTGAAAAGAGAACAGAACTTTGAAAAGAACAAGGTATGTGATGCGTGCAATCAGCCGAGCTCAAGTAAGTTTTCCCCAAGATACCTATACATGATATGTTATGATATGATATGATTGTGAGAACTGCATGCTAGATTAGGCTAAGGATCTAGGGAGGATGTCTTATATGCCTGTTGTATGTGTATGAGAACTGCATGCTAGATTAGGCTAAGGATCTAGGGAGGATGCCTTATATGCCTGTTGTATGTGTATGAGAACTGCATGCTAGATTAGGGCTAAGGATCTAGGAAGATGCCTTATGTGCCCGCTGTATGTGCTTGTTGAGCTGCATGATAGTACTGATCAGTTAGTAATAGGATAGCCTGTTTAGGTTATGCCTGATTGTATGAGCCTTTGAATTGCATGTACCGATCCCTGAGTAAAGGATAGAAAGGTTTGATTGGAATAAGATGGTTAGATTTTCCATTGTCTGAATGTTGTTTGCTTTGTGCTTTGTGAGACTCTTAGTAATGTGAGCTAGCTATATTCATGAGGTAGCTAGTTGACATTACTGGGAATCTTTCAGCAGCTGAGGACTGGGTAAATTCGGGAACCTAGGAAAGCCTAGGATATGTTTCAGTGGGTTAGTAGCGAGGCTCAGAGAGACTTGGGTACCAGTTTGAGGAAGTGACTTGGAGGATTCGGGAGGATTGCTGAGGAAAGTATGGATAGGTGTGGAAGGTAGTATTGGGCCCGTACTACTAAAAGCACAGGATCCATACTCGAATCGGTGAGAGTCTTGGAGAATCTGAGAAGCTTCGGGGAGAATTTTGTGACCCGGTTTGGGGGACAGAGGATGTCCCAGTTGTTGCAGCTTAGTCATTGGCAAGTGAGTTAGTAAGCGTGGCAGGGTGTCAGACCCTGAAGGATATGATTTTCAAGAGGTTGCAAATGCGAGATCGACTTGGAGCACTTTGAGCAGCGAGGTTTGTGCTAGGTGCGTATAGTAGAGGGTCCCGGGAAGAGACCCATGACTTCTGATCATCGGGTGAAATGCCAGCAGGGCCTGAGACGGTGTAGCACATACAAGAAAGTGCACAAGGAAGTCTGTCACTCTAAGGGTTTAGACTACTACAGGTGTGGCAGGGTTGGTCATGCCAGCTGAAGGTGATCAGTATTCCTCCAGATGTTCACAGATATGTTATCTTTTGCCACTTCATGGTGGATGTTGGGAATCTGTATCGCCTTGGAATTGTGACTGAGCTTGGACAGGACAGATCTCAGGTCGGTTTTCTGTTAGTGTTTGGGTTATCAAGGATCATATATGCCATCCTGCATGCCGAAAGGTCCTTGATGAACCCACAGAGGGACGTACCTTGCAGAGTGGGTTCTGCGTGTACCATTATCATTCCGAATCTTTGACGAGATTGGTGCAGGAGTATTATTCAGAGAACATTGGGTCAGGATTAGAGCGATGGTTCTCCAGTGAAGTCAGAGATCAGTGGTTCTATCATTGTTTGGATATTGTCATTAGCTGCCTACGGAAGAACTTTGGAGTTCAAGGCACTACCATTGCTAGGGGAAGTACTGGTAGCATGAAGACAGTGGACTCAGTTGCGAGTGTTAAATGTATGGGTGTTCGATCATTGAATGTTCGAGAGAATTGCATTTTTTGCATGGGTTGTGCTCGGTTAGAGTTCAGTAATGCTACGAGAATGAAAGTGAGAACGAGGATTCGTCAGCCAGAGTGAAGATTAAGACCTCTGGTTGTCAGCATAGGAAGTGGATTGAGGTGTCAGACTAGACCAGATTTCATGAGTACTCTTCAAGATTTCAAAGGATGGGCGATCTTAGGATGTAACCGGTGATCGATCGCTAGCATTCGTAAGCACAGGGTGTCATCAGTGGGATACTAGGAAGCGAGAAGGATTGGGAGTCCTTTAATTCTCACGAACCATGAAGACTTAGCTGAAGCTAAGTGGGGGAGAATCGATCAAGTGTCCAGGAACAGAAGTAGGTGTGAAACTAGGATGAGTTTCACATCCCCGTTAGGGGGAAAGACGGTCGGGTGGCCGTCTAGGTTGAGGATTGGATGATTTGGAAGTTTAGAAAACGTTCCAACGTTTGGTTCATGTTTTTCCTAGCAGTCAGATAGTGATAGAGTGTTGTAAGACTGCGGGTGTAGCCGTAGCATTCACTACGTTGGTAAGCAGCATGAGCGCGTTGTCAGATCTCGTAAGGAGCAGTTGTAACCATCAGCTCGGGTGCAACATTGAGGATATGGAAATCCACGTATTGGATTTCGGAATTACCCAGAAGGATTAGATCAGGTTGAGCCAGTGATACGACTGTAGGAGTGCCATTACAGTTATGGGACCAGGGAAGCGATGGACTGTATAAGATTGCTTGTGATATAAGGCTACCATCGGTTAGGTAGCAATCACTTTTAGAATGTATTTGGTGACGTTAGGATTCGACGTATGGACCCGATCGGTTGGATCGGGAGGTTGTTAGAGCCACAGTGACATGATAACTAGTGGTAACTAGTTCCAGAGAAAGGATTTCGTTTAAAAGTCGTGTAGAGTGACTGTGTATGAGTCCTTTGGTCTCCGTAGTCGGATTGGAACCCGATATTTCAGACGATTGTCGAACGAGTTGAGGTCAGGCAGGCCTCGGGGGGGATTTTGGAAAGTCGTCATGTGGCAACATACTGCTTCAGGCAGCTCAGTGTTCAGGAAGTTCCAGCATTTTGGGCAGTATTAGTATCTGTGTTTTAGTTTGCAAGTACGGTCGAATAGCAAATAGCTTGGGATATGCTAAGTCACTTACAGCAGGACTATCTGAGTTTTGGCCAAGTATAAGTGAATCACAGGGATAAGTGATATGTGATTCTGTTTTTCTAGTGGGAGCCTGGAGATTTCAGGAGATGAGTAGGCAGCTGAGAGACAAGTGGAATGGACTCGGCAATAATGATTCAGTAAGAGTGGTCTGTCAGGGATTCAGACCATCTCGAGACATCAGAATTCAGATGAAGTAGACGTGATCTTGTCGCGAGGGATTAGTTCACCTGCAGATGTTAGGGCTTTGTGATGATTGGACACAGCTACCCTGAGAAGGCTAGGGTGCGCCCAGGATGGTGACCATGTTACTAGAGTGGTTTGGCGTATAAGAGATGGTAAGGAATGATTTCGAGGACGAAATCTAATTTAAGTGGGGGAAAGTTGTAACGTCCCGTTTATTTAAATAAATTAAGAAATGTAATTCCCGGATTAATTTGTGAAGAATTTTAATAGTGGAGGGTTGTTTAGTAAGTTACGGAGTTGTTTTGAGAAGAATTTTAGAAGCAATGGTACGTTTGGTAATTAATGGATTTAAATTGAAAAGATTTTATGGAGTTATGGACTAAAAGTGCAAGTGTTGGATTCATATTGAGAATAAATTGTGGAGGAGGGGCTTTTTAGTAACTTTTGGGATTATATTGAAAAGAATTTAGGAGCTGGGGTCTAAAGTGTAAATAAAGGAGCAAAATTGAAAAGAAATCGGATTGGAGGGACCAAAGATGTTAATTGATCACAAAGTTGTGTGATCGGGTATTAAACCTGTCACCCTACTCCACCCATGCGAACCCTAACCCTAAATGATGCAGCCGCCAACCTTATGACTCCCTCTCTCTCCGACGACGCCACCCCTCTTACTCTCATTTCTTTGATCATCGAGGTCGCTGCCCACCGCCACGCTACAGAACCGCCACCGTAAGGTGTGTCTATGTTTGGTTTTGAGCATTGTATCTGTAATTAGCATTGAGTAATGAAAAAGATAATAATAACCACCACCGTAAGGTGGTGGCCGCCGCCGTGAGCCGCCATTGACCACCACTACCCGAGGTGGTAGTGGGTGGTGCCCCACAAGCAAACCCTAATGGGCTTAAAGTTTAATTTTGGGCCATGGTTGGGTGGAAACCCTAATTAGGGTTTAGAAAACCCTAATTGTGAGTATTTGGGCCTTAGACTTATTGGACCCACTTTTGGGCCATTGAGATTGGATTGTGTATTAAGCCCAATCACTCCATAGCACTTATCTAGTAGAGTAAAGGACTTAATGGATTAAGTCCTTAATGAGTTAAGTAAGAACACTTAACCCTAATCGTTAGTTTATGTGAAACCCTAATTTCACTTGGGTTTATTTTTGGGCCTTTCTATTGGGCCTTGATGATTGGGCTATTAATGGGCCATCCAAAATCAAGCAAATGGACTAGAATAATTAATGGGCTTTAGGGTAAGGCCCATATGAGGGGTTGGGCCCAATTTGGAAAATTGGGCCATAGATGGGCCATATGTTGGGCTTTAATTCCTAGTTGACTTTGGGCCTAAGGATTTGGGCCTTGGGCTTGAATAAACCAAGCTTAGGGTAATGTAGTAATTATCCAAAGTATGTACTTATGGTTATGTAGTGAGACCCAATTATTAATTGGGTGTTATTTTGGTGTTGACAGTTCGGGAGTCTGTCATTCAGTAGCTGCGGGTTGAGTCTGCGGGACTTCAGTAGTGTGGGATCGAGCCTTCGGGACTTCAGCAGTGCCAAGTGAGTCTTCTCACTATACCTTACCTAGAGTGGTAATTATGTGTGACCGGAAGGTCAACAGAGTAGGACCGGAAGGTCTACAGAGTCAGGACCGGAAGGTCTACAGAGTCAGGACCGGAAGGTCTTATGTGCTTACATGAGTTATGCGATATTATGCAATTTGTTTATGTGAAATTATGCATTTTTTCTATGTGATATTATGCATTTTGTTTATATGGTATTATGCATTTTGTTTATGTGATATATGTTCTTATCTATGTGATATGTATATGCTATGCCCTGAGCTTGCAGGGTGTGGACCGGAAGGTCAATAGGGTTTGGACCGGAAGGTCATCAGAGTATGGACCGGAAGGTCAACAGATTAGGACTGGAAGGTCTACCAGAGTTGTGGAACCGGAAGGTCCCACAGAGACACATTGACCGGAAGGTCTCGTAAAGCTTTAGCCTCGAGTGGCTAATTATATGTGCATGGTATTTTGGGGAGCTCACTAAGCATGCGTTCTTACCGTGTTATGTGTTATGTGTTTCAGGTACTTTGTTTCAAAGGGGAGGAGCCGGCTTGGTCGCAACGCATCACACTATGTTTTCCGCACACGGGATCCTTGGGATTACACTCTGATATGGTTTTATGATACTATGTTTTGATTATTGACACTTTGGTTTTCACATGAGATATTATTATGAAAGTTTTTATATTGATCGGTTTTATGCAATAATTTAATAAAAATAAAATTTTTAGCCTTAAATTTTGGGATGTTACAATCATATCCTACTGCAATGGGTTATTAGCAACTAGAATTCTAAGAAAGTTTCCAAGACTGTGGTTCGTGACTTCCGTTTTTCCATCACTTTGAGGGTGATGTGTATTGCTGAAATAAAGGCAAGACCCAAGTTGCTTCTATAATCTTCTCTAAAATGTCCAACGAATTTGACATCACGATCTGATGTTAATGATTTGGGCACACCATGTAGTCAACAATCTCAAAAATGCATAAACAGGATATTTGGGTAGCATTATAAGTTTTAGCAAATGGTATAAAATGTGCCATTTTTGAAAACCGACCGACTACTATCGTGATAGAATCCTTCTGACGTTGCGTACAAGGAAGACCAACAACGAAGTCGAGGCTGATGTCTTCCCATGGTCCTGCTGTTAAAGTGATGCACTCACTTGTTAAAGTGAACGACTCGAAATTCAGGTAGAGCTTTGCTTCTAACAACTTACCTTTCATTTGACGTGACCTAGTATCATTAACACTAAGTCTTAGCCTAATGTTTCTAATGATAGACTAGACTTATCGATCATTCCAATGAATACAAATAGTTCTATCAAATAAGGATCAACCAGGCAGGACAGTTGGGAGGCTGGATCATTTCGGCATAAAGCTTTTCTGAAATCCAACAACTAAGCCAACATGACCATTCTAGACACCTCTCCCGTAAGTAGATTAATTAGTATACCGACTTGGAACCACTGATAAATCTTATATATAGGTTCATTATAACGACTTATGATTAGAAATATAAGTTACACTAAAAAGGCTAGAGTGTAGCTTAACTTACAGAGATTTTAGCGAAAACTGGGAAATTTGCACTGGCAGAACTCCGGGCTGATAGCCACTAGATGTTGGGCTCCTACAGACTTCTAAACTTGCCAAAATACCCTAAACTCTAAGAAGAATTTGAACCAAAAGAGTATATATATATATATATATATATATATATATATATATAGAGAGAGAGAGAGAGAGAGAGTTGTGTAGAGAAGATGTGGGATGGAATAAGCTCATGGAAACTATTTATAGCTAGGAATTTGGACATCTGCGCCACGCATCTGGGCTACATTGTTCCCCAAGTCTGTTGCCACATGTCAGGTGCAGATTCGTCCACGCCCCCCCTCCTTCTAGAACATCAGGCGCGCCGCGCCACCTTTTTGCGCGTTGTGCGTTCCGTTTTTGACATATTTTATATCCACCCGTAGCTATCAACGAGATCTACAACTTTCCTTTTGACTTTGTCGACTTTGACTTTATTTTTAAAGTTATATTTTTAACAGGCTTAGACTGTTAAAATCCTTTAAAAGTTTATAACTATCTCGTCCGATGTCTGTTCTCGACCATCTTTATATTGATGGAATCCTAACAACGAGATCTTCAACTCCCGTTTAGATTGTTTTGGCTAACAATCTACTGATCTAAAATTCGATATCAGTGCGCACAATGTTGCGTCGAATCTTAGAAAATCATAACTACATCTATTGAAGTCAGATTTAGACGATACTTATATGTACGAATTCGCTTTTACGATAACTACGACTTTCGTTTAGATTACTAAGGCTAATAATCGACCTATCTCCGATTTGCTATTTACGATATTTGTAGACGTGCCGGTTCGAGCGTGAAACTTCAACGGATCATAACTTCTTCGTTCTAAGTCCGTTTTGAGCGTTCCTTATATCTCTGGGATCCTTGTTATGAGTACATCTTACTCTTAGGCTATTCATCATTGTAACATCCCATATTTCAAGACCAAAAATTTTGTTTTTAATTAAGTAACTTATAAAACAGTCACTAGAAAACATCAACGACTCATATTATTTCATAAAACCCCAGTCACGTGTCTCCAAACCATAACATAAAATAGTAATAATGTCAGAGTACAATCCCACGGATCTCAAAATGCGGAAATCATATGTGTGCGATGCGCTGCTACCGTGCCGGCTCCTTCCCCTTCGCTGAAGAGGAACTTGAAACAAAACTGAAAACTGTAAGCATAAAGCTTAGTGAGTTCCCCCATCATACCACATACCATACAATAAACATGTTGTCAGGCATATCTGGGTGCCCGACCTACCCTGCTAGGCATACCGGGGTGCCTAACCTACCCCTGTCAGACATACCGGGGTGTCCGACCTACCCCTCCGGTTTATCTCAACCGGTTACGGGGACTATTTCACCCCTACTACTACCACATGATATCAAACATAATCATACTGTCTACCATGGTTGGGTACTATACTACCCCTTCGGCCCTATCGACCGATAACCGGTGACTATTCCCCTCACTACTACTATCACATAACATCATACTATACTAGCATGTAAAACATATCAGACAGTAGCAAACATAGATAACTATCACAAAGACAATTATCTAACAACAACTCCTACCAGTGGGCCGACATTGTGGCCTTAGACCCACTTCTACTGGAAGGTAACTCACCTCGATGTCGTGTAGTGTCTGCACTGTCCTCGGTATGGAAATCAACTCTTCTCAACTCCTCAAACCCTACACAACAACCTTTCTAAATTACCATTTCATACTCATAACCCTTACAAGGGTCAACTCAAGTCCAAGTCAAAGTCAAGGTCAAAACCCTGGTCAAAGTCAACATCTGGTTGACTAGACTCAACGAGCTGGTCCATCAACTCGTTGAGTCCCCACGTCCACGAATGCTACAACCCCGTCCCTACTCGTCGAGTCTAGCAAGAGCTCAACGAGTTCGCCTTCAACAAAACATCGGGACCTTCTTCAACTGACTCGCCGAGTTCATCCTTGAACTCGTCGAGTTCATCTTCATCCGCATGAAGGTGTTTAGTATATGACTCGCCAAGTTCTCCTTGAACTCGTCAAGTCCGTCTTCATGTGGTTGGGACATTGCCTTGAACTCGCCGAGTTCCTCCTTGAACTCGTCGAGTCCTTCGATCTTCAAGTCCATAACAAACCCCAACAGGCTGAGTTTTCCTTCAACTCAACCAAAGACCATTTCCAGAAGACGTTTGGGGGAAACTGTGACCCCACTCGCCGAGTCATCTAAGCGACTCGCCGAGTCCCTCTTTGTCCAAAACTATACAATCAATTTTAATCGGTCTTAATGCATCCAAATCATAGATCTGACCTCCTAGGGTCCATATTATACGTAAAGTTGCAATCTTGACGTCCATGCATGAGGTATTTGGCCCAAATGGCTCTAGAATGAAGTCTACAAGATGCATGGGGTGCTTATGACAATAAAGTTGGCACCTTTATTATATATATATATGGGATAGTTCAAATAAAAACTTTAAATAGTGTGAAAACGTAAAAACACTACTTTTATGTTATTATTCTGTAATGAATTTTGTATGCACAGCTTTATGTCATTATTCAACAATGAATAAATGAATAGTCACAAGTTAAAACTAAAATTAGAATTTACTACAAAAATGCACATACATAAATTTATAATAGAATAATAACATTCTAATAAATATATGAATAATCAAACGTTAATATTCATATTAGAATTACTTCAACAATACATATATACAACATTCATTGCAGAATAATAACATAAACATAATGTTTTTACGTATTCACACTATTTACTGTTTTTATTTGAACTTAATTAAACATTCATTGCATAATAATAACATAAACATAATGTTTTTACGTGTTCACACTATCTACTGTTTTTATTTGAACTTACTTCTCTCTCTCTCTATCTCTCTCTCTCTCTCTCTCTCTATATATATATATATATATATATATATATATATATATATATATACACACACACACACACATATCACGTAATACTCAAATAAATCTCCTTTATTTATCTAAAACGGTTACATTATTTGACCCTAACTATTACATCATCTATATTAATGCCTAGCAGGAAACGCATTCGTTACAAATCCCGATGTGTTTTGTGCGTTGGTGTTGAACTGGATTCGATGTCATGTAAATTGAACTAATATTGTCATAGTAGACAATAGTAGCTTTAGTAGGCGAACACCGAAGCTCTCGAAGTAAATTACGAACCCAACATGACCAGGTCATTCCCAAGGCAACAGTCTCTCCCTTTCCCCGTTTTTCTAGGTTCCACCATGTGAGAGCATGACCTAGGAGGCACCCTGTAGCATGACGGACCATCAGGTCCTCAGGACACTCGCTATGGATGAAAGTACTCTCCATTTCTTCAATCCATGTGAGGAGTGCGGTGGCACCATCGGTGCCTTTGAAGTAAGGCGGATTGCAGTTACGAAAGTGCTTGAACGAGCAACGAGGAGTTGTTGCTGGAGCTTGTGGCTGAAGAGAATGAAGTTGGGTTGCAATTGTTGGGATGACGTTTGCTACCTCCTTGGCGACCAGGGCAGCTAGCCTTCTGTTGTTGCGAGCAGCGTATGGGGGTCGTAATGCCATCTACGAGAAACACGCATATGGACTTGTGAGTTATTTGTAAATTGATTATGGAAATAAAGTTTTTAGACATTGTTGGGTAAAATAATTATAAAACACTTGTTGGGCCATGGTTAGGAGTGTTGGGCACCTTTTGGGCTTTCCATGGTTACTAAATGTGAAACATGTAGCACTTGCGTGGGCCCCCACAAAACTAAGTTTTCACATTTCTTTCCCACTTCTAGGCCCATTAGGGAACTTAATAGTCCAATGAGTTGGCCATTTTGGAGTGTATCCTTTCGGATACGTTTGATAAGGTCGGGTATTTTGATGGCTCAAAAGTAATGTGAATGACGCGCTTTGGCCTATAGGTTTGGGAACTCTCGCCTTTGGTCCCCAGATAAGCAAACTGGTCCCTCGGTTGATTGGGATGTATACGAATGCTTACCTAGTCAGGACTTTCGGGCTACCGGCACCTCCCCCTTCCAGTTACTACGCGTCCATTACTATGATCCTACCCAACTAGAGTGGATGACTTTGAATTTCCTATGAGCTCTAAGGAATACATATATGTATATACATTTTGTTAAACAACTTGAGTATGTGTGTGATTTTCAGAGAAAGTGGAGAATATTCACAAGTGTATGCACACATATAAGTGTCAGGAGTAATACGTATGCACATAAGGGAGCAATTAACACACAAAGGTATTCCTAGGATTTTCTAAGTGCGAATTGCATACAGTTGTGTGTGCATTTTATAAACTAGCATACGAGAGGACCCTAGAGGCTATAAACTAGGTCAAGGCAATTAACCTAATTCCCTATAGTCAAGGGCTCTGATACCAATCTGTCACACCCCGATCCTTGTCGGAATCGATCAAGGCGTGATATATTGTTCAAAGTCTCATGACAACTAGGTTATAATGTGATTAGATTCAATTAAGTACTAAGTATGCAAACAAGATCCACAACATACAAGTACAAATAGAAATGCAAACCACATTTATTACATCAAATTTTAAATTGTCTTGTGGATTTCTAAGGCACAACCTATTTTTCATCATTCTTCATCTTCAAATCTGCATCATGGGTAAAAACAGGTCAACTACGAGAGTTGGTGAGTAATCAAATTTTAGTAGAGAAAATTGTGAAGTTGAAACATTTATAATTTGAAATCTGTTTTCTTTTGAAGTCGCCAAACAATTGTATTTGAGATAACGGTTTATAAATCAAAAATTGATTAACAATTGATAACAACAACAATAAGTCCTCACCCTATATATATATATATACATATGTATATATATAAATATATATAGGATGGAGCATCTAATCATCATACACACTCAACCACGTGTGATCAATCACCTTAGCGTCCCAAGGCGGGGTGGTCAACCCAATAGCGCTATTATTGTCCATAACGTACCTCAAGAATACGGGCATAGTCATGGAGATTAGACTAAAAATGGTAATGCACTACAAGTACATGTAGCGTAAACAAACAATAGTTATACAATTAATGACTCACGTATAAATGTCCCAACAATGTCTCAATTGTGATAAAACAATAAAATGAAGTTGCAATATATTAGAACCACATGATACACCCCAAAAGTATTGAAAATTATAAAGTATGGGGTAGATTACTCACTTTAGTCCCAAAACGAAATGCGTGTGTCGTACGATAGACGATTCGGGTCAAAATGGCGTAGAACCTAATATAATTAATAGTTTTGGTTTAGGAACTGCTAAACAAGAATGAAGTATTAATACAAATAATTAGACATGTATTCTTATATTAGATGAATTAACAATAATTTATTTTGATTATAATATTAAGGTATTTATTTGTTAAATGAATTTTAAATTGAATTACTTACTTTGCATAATTAATTTATATTTTCAATTTAGGCCAGATTTTAATAATTTCTTATTAAAATAATAACTTGCCAAATTATAATTATTTACAGATTTTAACAATTATTTATATGAAATAATCATTAAAATGTATTTTTACATGCTTAAATACTTAGGAAAATAGTTTTAAATAGTAAACAGTATTGAAAAATTATGAAATTATTAGGAAATCATTATTTCATACAATATGAATTACTGTAAAATTTGTATATTTTTCTGAACTGTTTTAGTATTTATTTAATATTTTAATGATTAAACAACACAAAATTCGGGAAAAATAGTAAATGATTCTCAAAAAATCTGTAAAATTAACCATAGTTTTATAACATGATGTAGAGCCCAGTGTATAAGTTTCAGATATTTGTGACTATGGGAAGTATTTTTTATATATTTCATTATTAATTAATCAATAAAATCATAAATAATAGTAAACAGTAATATAAATGCATGAAGCTTCATATATCATGTTTAATCAGTATACAGGTCATCCCAGAATTTTCTCAGAATTTATTGAATGCAACAAGTATTTTATGTGAATTATTGCCCTACTTTATTGAAACAATTATGATAATTCAATAAAAATAAGTTATTTTCTGAAAATTTCCAGAACTTCTTATTTTATTGATGGTATTCTGAGAAAAATCAGGTTTATGAAAAAAATGAGTTTTAGATATTTTGGTGGATTTAATTTTTTTCTTGTATGAATTTGAAACTTTTAACAACATACCTTGATGAATGCTTCAAGAGGGATGAAGATTTGAGTATAATAGATTGTTCTTGGATGGAATATGAGTATTCTTGGAGGAAATTTCGAGATTGAGAGTGAGAGAAAGAATAGAGAAGATTTAAGTGGTGAAGAGAATAATGTGTTGGGAGAAAAAGGAAAGGAAAGTGGATGGGAGGTGTGAGTGGGAGACCATGGGAATAATCTTTTTGCTTTTGGTGGTCTTCATAATTTCCCACTAACACAAGCATCTTTTACATAATTAATATATGAGTTTTATAAAATTTAAAGTAAAGTTTATAAAAAATAGAGTTTTATAAAATTTAATGTAAAGTTTATAAAAATGGAGTTTTATAAAAGATAGGTTATTATTTGATTATAACAATCTACTTTGATTTGAAGTTTAATTAGAGAATTCAAGTTTGATTCTTTTAATTTAATTAGAGCATTATACTTTGATTTGATTTTAATATGGTATCATAATTTACTTTGATTATAGTTATAACGTTGTACAATACTATGTTGCTATTAACGTCAAGTTATATCGTATTGTATGGGTTTTGATCCTATTAGCGTCAAGTAATCTTGAGTAGGGTTTATTAAATTTCCAATTGGGTTGGGTTGACCCGAATCCATTTTAGGCGGATGTCACAGAAATGACCCCTTGTCATTTGGACAACCATGATATGAGATTATCGCCGAGAAAAACACAATATCCTAAAGTAGAGTGGCGAGATACCGGGCACCTGCCTCAGTCGACATCTGAGTAGGCATGAAGGTCAGACGACGGTTAAACATGAAGTTGCAGACTACGGTTTAGGGTTCCTCTAATATACCGCAAAATATGCTTGAGGGTATGCAGGTGAGGCTCCCGTGGGTCATGCATGAGTAAATAGATTTGTTGAACCGCAAAGGAAATGTACGGATGAGTAAAAGTAAGATACTAAAGAGCATCGGAAAGGCTACGCTATAGAGAGGGGTCAGCAACGAGAGGACCAGTGACATCAAACTTATGTGTAGTATCCGCCGATGTAGGAGCGGGATTACACTTAAGCATATGAGTGTTGTCAAAAATCTTAGATGCATATTTTCTCTAAGAAAGAAAGAGACCCTAAGACGATCGGATAACAGAAATACCAAGAAAATAATTAAGAGCCCTAAGATTAATCATAGAGAACTCTTGTATGAGCTGAGTGATAATGCACTGAAGCAAAGACGTAGATGTCGCAGTCAACACAATGTCATCAACATATAGTAACAAACAGGCAGTATCAACTCCGTGATGGTAAACAAATAGAGAAGAATCCATGAGACTGTGTTGAAACCCCATGTATAGGGAATGCAGAGCGAACCATTGATACTAGTCCCGTGGAGCCTATTTGAGGCCGTATAAGGATCTATGAAAGTGGTATACATAATCTGGATGTTGAGGATCTCAAAATCTTGGGGGCTGATGCATGTAAATAGTCTCCTAAAGATAACCGTGAAGAAATTTATTCTTCACATCAAGCTAATGAATGGGCCAGTGCCTGGAGATAGCCAGGCTAAGAACAGTATGTATAGTTGTCAGTTTGACAATCGGGGTAAAAGTTTTCATTACAATCGATCCCCTATTATTGACTACGACCATTTGCCATTCATCATGCTTTATAACGAGATACAGAACCATCAACATTAAACTTTTGTTTAAATAAATGGCACAAGAACCCAAGTATTGTTTGTAATAAGAGCATTATATTCCTCGTTTATGGCTTTATGCCATTTCTAGATCTGGTGTGCATGTGGTGAGTCGGATGAAGAATGGGATCCCTGTGAGGGGAAGGGGGATAATTTGGAGGCGGTGAAGTAGGTCCGACCTTAGGATGTTGGTGAAAAGTAGGGGGATCGGTGGTAGTGGGGATGGGGTGGGTGAATCAGTGGTAGTGGGAGTGGGATGTAATATATGGCAAAGATTAGGAGAGATGTCGAAGTCAGACAAAATATAATAGGAAGGAAGGTCTATGGGAGTAACCGAGCCATATGAGAAAATAAACTCGCCAAATATGACACGACGAGAAATAATGATCTTCCGAGAGGAGAGATCAAAACAGCGGAAACCATGATGGTGTGTGGGGTAGCCAAGGAAAATGCATGAGGCGGAGCGAGGTTGGAATTTATGAGTAATGTGAAGGCGAGGGAAGCAAAGGCAATTGAACACATGCAAGTGGTTATATATGGGATGGTGCTGAAAGTGGCAGTAATGAGGAATGTTGTTAAAGATAGAGACAAAATGAAGCATGTTAAGTAAATAGGTTGCCATGTGGAGGGCCTCGTGCCAAAAGGAGGGAGGAATATAGGAATGGAAGAGAAGAGTTTGCAACATGTTATTGGTAGTACAAATCATACGTTCAGATCTTTCATTTTGTTGAGAGGTGTGAGGACACGAGAAACAAAAGACAATGCCATGGGAGGCGAGATGGTCATGGAAGGATTCTTGATAGTACCCCTAAATTGAGTTTTTATTATGTTAGAAAGATGTAAGAATTTTTTAACACACATTAGATTTATGTTTAAGATGATAGACCCAAAGATAATGAGTATAATGATCAAGGAATAAGACATAATATTTCAAACCACCATTATGAGATATAGGAGATGTCCACATATCAGAATGAATAATCTCAAAAGGTGCAAAAAAAATAGTATCAGACAAAGAAAAGGGAAGTCTAATGTGTTTGCCAAGTTGACAGGCTTGGCAAGATACATTATTTTTTGGTAAACGAAAAGAAATAGAGCTAATAGAAAATAAATTATTCAAGACTTGATCGTCGGGATGACCGAGTCATTGATGCCAAATGGTGGATGACGTAGAGATGAAAGCATGAGTGGTGGAACTGGTGATAGGATATAGAGGCATGTAGCTATCACAACGGATGAGGGGACGTCGAGTTTGAGAATCAAGAACAATAAAACCATAAGGATCAAAATCAATAGAGAAATTGTTATTAGTGGTAAACTTGCGAACAAATATGAGGTTTTTAATAATATTTGGTGTGATAAGGACATTTTGTAAATGAAGGGTGCGATAAATATTTGGAATAGGAAAAATGGTATGTCTCGAGGTCACAACAGGTATTGCAGAACCATTACTGACATAAATAGAGCGATGATAATGATTATTAGAGACAAATTTGAATATACATGCATTGGTGTCAACATGATCGGTTGCTCATGTGTCCATGACCCAACCACCATTTCCCGAATCATTTAAAGATATAGTGATAAATAAATTTGGGAGAGAAGTGGGCTAATCACTACCGAGTCATGCCCACAGGGGGCTTATCTGGGCAGAAGATGAGAAGACTACACGTAGGCTTAAAGAACTACAACTGAGGAGTACAGGGGCGCTGAAGGCTTGCTACCAAGTAAACCTGGGCTGCTAGAGGTGGGCCTACCCTAGTTTTGGTTGTTGTAATGGACCGACTAAGGTACTTGTTAAGAAGTAGCACAAATTTGTTGGGCCTGGCCTGATGGGCTCCATATTTGAGAAAAAGAATTGGTCGGTGGAAAGGATGTCCAACTCAACAAAATAAATGTCAAATCAGCAATGACTTCTTGCTTCTGGTGCCAATGTTTTTCTTAACATTTTAGCAAGCTTAATGGTATAACGAGTAAGAAAAATAAAAGTCCAATCGTATTTTTCTGAACAAAACTAAAACATTGTTGCTTTCCTAAAATGCTTTTTCTTTTGGGACAAATGCAACATACTAATCATACGGGGGGAAATAAGTTGATTGACTTACAATAAATGTAAATTTCAATGGAACAATTTTTGGTCATATGTATTAGTTATGAATTCCATATACCCTTCCAATTTCCAAAATTTGAATATTGATTATCCAAACCATAGACCAAGACCAAAGGCTGGATGTACTTTGGTCTTTAGTCAAGGTATATGATATACTTTGATTTGATTCATAAATTTCTAATAAACATATGTATAACCACTCATAAAACATTTATTTATGTTTAATAAACAATATTTAAAAGAACCAATGATCGTATTTCCCTCATTTAAATCAATACCTAGAGCACATTATTAAACGTAATAAACTTTGCCTCCATGTGTTACGTAAATAAGTGAAATACGCAACACACTGTACGACTATTTCTTTTGTTTATAGTTTAGTGGGTCCATGTTTTTTTTACAAATAATGTAAGCAAGTAATTGACCGGCTTTCTGTAAATGGAAAGAACAAATGCACAAATAATGCAAGTGAACACGATATGCATATTAATATGAACTTTGTAGACACATTAATTATTTGATAAAAAAAATGATGAGAAATGAATGAATGGGTCGAGTTATTGAAATCAAAGCTGCCACCACTTTCTGTTTTCCATTTGCTTTGCAAGTTGTTCTGCCATTGATGCAAAATTCTCGGACCCACTTTCCAATTCTTCTGCATTTTCTTTTAGTTTCTGCCAAATAAAATGTAAGATTGATTACCACATCACATTAAATGATAAGAAAAAAAAGTCGATTGAGTGGATTAAAATTACCACCACCAAATATCAGACACTATATACAACATAAAATTCCAGGGCCTAAAATTACGACCATCACCACCACCAGGCACTAAGATGGGTAATGGTGATACCATTTTAGATAAATCATTAGCTACAAGTGGGAGCCTAGTCTCCATCATTATATATTACTGCTCAATAAACATATTTCAACATTCATATAATAATATGACAATACAATTTGTTTTGAAATCATTTACCCAAAATCATATAAGAATCGGGGGGTTAAAGCATAAAGCATATACTTGAAAAGCCAGTAGTAGCAATGAAGTTGAAAGTAAACAATTACCTCTTTTTTAGTTTAATATCATATTTAATGGTTAACTTATTTATTACATTAATTTCTAAATTTATATATATTATAAAATAATTAACTATATTTACTAACTTATACATTACGAAATAAATTAATAGAATGGCTTTAAACGGTATACACATTCTAAAACATAGTATATAAATTTGAAAAATACTTTTCAACTAAATACTTGATATTAAATTTAATATTTATTATTATTTGATTATTATATACTAATAAAATTTATTTATTATTGAAATTATTAATAAAATATTTGTTGATGTGTAGTTTTGAAAGGTGTAGAGATAATTGCAAAACACAATTAAAGACTAATGGCATTGTAGTGGTGTGGATGGTTGGTTATACATAACCCCTTGCTTTCTTTGCCTCTCATTTAACCTCCTAGTATCTATCCTTCACTTTGCCTCTTTTCCCTATCCTCACTTCTCATTAAAAACTCCTTAGAACGAGAATATTTTATACCTTCACCTTACTTTAGCTTGAAATTTTTCATTCATTATATTAGAATGACGGCCAATTTACTTGACATAAGCTAAAATCAAGAAATGAGAAGCTTTTTATACAAAAATTAAATAAACTAAATCGATACCTCAAGTTTCATCTGTCGCTCGAGAAGCTTGTCTTTTGCTTCTTGAGCTGCAGCAGCTGCACCCGCTACATCCTAAATTATCAAAATTCAACAAGGTTACAAAATAATATTCTTTTAATTAGTAACAAAATTTTACTTTTTTAGATTAGACTACCGCTTTTCGATATTTGGCTTTGATTTCGTCTGTTGTCCTGGCTTTTGGTTCTGAGCCACCTTCAAGTAATCTATCTCTCTCCACTTTCTTGTCTACATGCCACAATGAAACATTATTAATTCTTTTCTCAAATTAAAAAAAAAAAAATGAAACATTATTCTTCAGGGTTTGAATCATACTTTTCTCGGTCTGAGCTGGAGCCGGAGATGGTGGCGAAGGAGATTTAGGTTCAGCCTCTATTCTTTCAACAACTATAGAAAAAAAAATAGTTAAAAAACAAAGATATAAATAAAAATTATGAGGTGAGAAAGATAAATAATTAAAAATTAAGGAACCTAATTTGGTTGGCATATCGAGCTCATTATCTCCCAAATCTAAATCTAAATCCAAATCCAAATCTGAAACTGAAAATGGTGTTCTTGAAAACAAGGTTTCAAGCTTAGGAACAAGAACATCTCGAGTTTCCTCTATATTTTCAGTTTCATTTCCCTTATCTCTCTTTATTCCCTTAATGATACCACCAAGTAATCCCGTTGGTGCATTCTGTAAGCAAGAAAGGTCACATAAATATGTAAGCAGTTTCATCAAACAAGATACCAATATACAAATCACATAACAATTTTATTTCAACCTGTTTTCTCTGGCTAAGAGCGAATTTCAGTGCAGCCTCTTTAGCTTCCGCCACAACTTTATCATGAAGGCGAGGTAAACCCTCCGGGATCCTAAATATCATATACCAAAACCCATCAGTCAGTATGTGTGTGTGTGTGTGTGTGTGTGAGAGAGAGAGAGAGAGAGAGAGAGAGAGAGAGAGAGAGAGAGAGACCTGAAGTCATTTTCAGAGGAGAAAAGAGACAAAACAGAAGATTCACACCCGTACACCTAATGGAGAAGCAAATCTTAAAAGTGACCAAATTTTTAAAAAAAATTGAAGAAACAATTAATAAAAAAACAGGTAATAAAAATTAGAAGAGTAAAATGCTAACCATTGCAATATGGCCATTACCGAAAGAGCTCATTGTGTTCTCCATTTTAGTTTTAAAATTCCATCTGAGAATGGACATTAGAGAAGTTTCTGCCACCACTTTAAGATCTGGCAATGACCTGCAGCAAAATAAGTTAAAATTACAAATATGCCCCTTACAGAAACGTGAGAAAGAATACTTCACCTGATTTCAACAATTCCAGTCGAATACACTAAAACCACTCCAGATTCCACTTCATTTTTCTTGAAAATTGTAGTCCAGCGACATTGTTTCTCCAAATCAATTTTGCGGATGAAGTTTGGCTTCTCCTGATAGAACATATATATATATATATATATATATATATATATATATATATATATATATATATATATATATATATATATTTTAATAAAAAGCAGTAACATAAATTATATAAAAAAACTGAAGATGATATAGAACAAAGTGGGGCACCTGAAGTAGAGACTTGGTTGAGTATAAAAGCAGTGAATCCTCACAGCAAATTAAAATGAGTGAATCTACAAAATTCTTCCATGGTTCAATGGGTTGACTCGAGGTATTTTCTTCAGCTTCTGTTGACTCACTTTCTGGCTCTGTTGACTTTAAAGACTCTTTTTCATTTGTAGTTTCCTGGGATGTGTTTGCAGGATTCTCTTCAGGTAATTCTGGGACGGAAAAACTTTCATCTGCATGCAAACATGTTCCATTAGAAACAATGACAAGATAAATGTTTAAAAAAACAATCATATATAAATTATTTAATTACATTTACAGTTTATGTCATGAATTAGCAACCAACTAATTTGTATGTTTCATTTAGTATGGTACATTTTGAATAACACTAGACATTAAAATATATTAGTGACTAAATGAAAATATAAGAAATAGTTGGTTGCTAAATCATGACATAAACCCTTACATTTATTAGTAGTGTAAGGAATGAAACTTGCCTAAAACATATACCGAGATTGCAGTCGATTCTTTAGGGTTTACTGAAGAACAACAGATCTTGTTACCATTATTACTATCCAAAAAGATGATGTGTGAATCTTTGGTCAATAAGAAAGCCACTTCTGTTTCTGGACCACTTGTAGATGTGTTTCCAGATTGATCCGGATCATTAGTGTCAGTTTGTAAATACGTTTTCATGGCCAGAGAAACAATTGGGGAACTAGGGTCATCTATACAGTCAGTAAGAAACAGTACTGATGATGATTGAACATCAAGTACAGCAGCCTGATATGTAAAAAATGAGTTAGTAATGATTTTTTATCAAACAAAAAAATTCTAATTACTGTTGTTATTATGATGCTTACCTTACCGCATTCATGTCCAACAATAATTCTAGCTCCAGAAAATGTATATTGCAGGGTTCGTATAGGTGAATTTAGAACAGAAATGACAGCTGTTGATTGCCATCCATTCCCATGGTGCAAATCAATTTCTGTTATGATATTCAATTATGTTATTAACTTCAAATTGTTGGGAAGATAATAGATGTATAAATGTAATGATATTTTACAAAAAGGACCTTGACGTTCGGTTTCTGTCACAAGGGGAACATTCGTTTCTTTGGTTTCTCCAACTAACTTGAGTAGATTAACCTGTATATATAGAACATGGAATAAATAAATACTATACCATCTTTTAAAAAGATAATACCTCAAGATCTATTTCAAACAAACTGACTAATGATTTGGAGTCATAAGATCTATATCAGATATTCGATATATAGTCAGATACTTTGCAGTTGCATGAATAGGAGTAAGTAGTAATTGAGAAAAAAGTTTATACCAGACCACAACTATTGCCAACAGCTAAACTTGATGTCTTTGAGTTAAAATCCAAGGCTGATATTGGTTCATTTGCACCTGGGACTTCGGTTCCTTCGGTATCTTCCACCTGAGGACACATGTTTTTAATCAAAAGATTGAATGATTTATGACCTTCTTAACCATACCCATGGCACTAACCTGCAACTCTAGAGTAAAAATCAAGGAGAAAACTGGAAATGTGGCATTCCATATTCTAACAGAGCCATCTTGATACCCTGCAATATATATCCTCTCAACTCCAATATTTTCATCTGAAGATAGTTGACTTTGAAAGCCACCACTCACAGGCCACTTTCCACTCCCAGGAGTCTTAGGTGATGCTAATTCACTTTTCACAGCCAAAACTGTCTTCAAACATGAAATTAAAAAAAACAAAAGTCAGCACAAAAAAAAAAAAATAAATAAATAAATACAATCCTAGTAGCTATTTATCTACAAATAACAACCTCATTGAGAACTCTTTGAAAATCCCCATCTTTGGGTACTGAACATAGCTTTGAAATAGTCATATTCGGTTCAACAGTTGGTATTGTTACAGGGCATTGAACTGGTTTTACAGATGGACCGGATGTTAATCCGGTCAAACATTCATCATCATACACATGGAGTTGACCTGGGTTGGTCAACACAAAAAGTGAAGTGCAATTACTTTCTGTTGCACCAACATTTGGTACCAATTCTATATCCGCATAAGAGCCATCAAGTGTTAGGTCAAAACGTTTAATAAACTTCAAAGCTTCTATCCCTGATGACAAATCAAGATGCAAAATCTGCAAAACCCAGAATATAAAATAATTAAAAAAAGTAAAAAATGAGGGACATGGAGTGGTATTTAGTAAAGTGGTTTGAAAGAAATGTTACTGTTAGGACTTCTTCAGATCCAATATCATCGCCTCCATAGACAAAGAGTTGACCGGATCCGTTGCGTTGACTATTTGGACACCAATGAAGAACAATAACTGGGAGTCTTTTATCACTTGAAGAGAATTTTAACTTAACAGCATTTTTTGTATTTTTATTTGTTTTCTGATTGTTAGTGGATAAATTCCATAATATAATATCTCCATCTACATAACCAACAACGAGTATTGACCCATCTGGAGAAACCCAACAGAGAGCACTTATTTCCTTTTCTATCTGCTCTTCATCTGATTTATAATTTATACTTTCACGCTTGATGTCGTTGTTAGAACGAATTACTATTTCGTCCTTCAGTTGGAGATCTTTATAGCCTCTGATGAGTAAAGCTTTATCTTCAGAAACATCCCATAAAATTATCAACCCATTTTGATATGCAATCAGCACTCTGCAGATTAAGGAAACTACTGTAAACAAAGTTACATGCAACATAACTTAGCCCAATCCATCTATGCACATTATGACAGATTGAACTACTGATCATAAAGAAAGAAAATAGGTAATGAATTGCATTGATAAGCCAAAAAGAAAAAGATTAATTATTTTCCATACCTCTTCCCAGTGGAACATGGTTGGGCAAGAAGTCCCACAACAGACTGATGCTCAGGTATTTGAACCCCACCTCCATCTGCCAAAATGGAAAGTAGTAATAATTATATAAAAAAGGTGCCAACTATCAATTAGTAGAAGTCACTAGTGAGAAATTGCATTACCAGCTATGAGATCTGGAGGAATCTGATAGGACATGGGTTGGATATTCCCTTCTTCAATGTCATACTTCAACACAGACAAATATCCATACTCATCTCCAACATACCTGTTTGCGATAATAGGCAATTAATCATGAACATTCCTATGATCCTTTTACAGTGGATTGAAAATTTGAAATGTAAGAAACTTTTTGGGAAACTCACATGTAATTGGTGCTACAAATTACAGAGAATGCACTTATATTGGATCCCCATTGTAAATTAGCAGCCAACTGCCTCCGTTCTAGATCCCAAACCTTTCAAAATCAGAAGCACTTTAGTAAGGGTATAAGAGATGAAATTACATGGACATATAGATATCATACCTGTACTTCATTTTCATTTGAGACACTGACAAGAAACCCTTGGTTTTGTATGAACTGGAAGAAAACAGAAGAATGTTTGTTAAACAAGAGGTGACATCATTTCTATAATTCTATCTTCGGAAGGATATATTGCATGTACAACAACATGAAACATATAGCCTGTTATGAATTTTGACAACGTAGTGAATGATAATCTAAAGGGCAAGTTACAGAAAAAACATTATATTTTGAACAGTTTTGCGGTTTGATCACTAATACTTTATTTTTTCCAATCAACCCATAAATTTTCAAGAATTTTTCCAAATTAACAATTCTGACCTGTTATATTAGGTTTCACTGGTAATTTTGTTATGTTGGGTTTCACCGGCAATTTAGTATACTACCCATTATGACCTGTATATCAAGTCAAAATGGTTAAACTGGAAAAATGTCTGAAACTTTTATGGTTTGATTGAAAAAAATAAAGTATAAGTGTTTAAAACGTAAAACTGTCCAATATATAATGGTTTTCTGTAATATGCCCTAAGCTAAATGCACCAAATATAGACATCATTCATGCTCTCTGTAATGCCTACAATATCTAAGTCTATGTGATTAATTAATTTCTGAATCCAGTATATCACTATATCTAAAGGATAATAAAGAAAAATAAAGCACCAGAGTGTTGTGATGTAGACAATAAAATTCAAACCACCAATATCAACACAAATTAAATATATTATGGGTGTAGAGAAGCTCAAGAACCTCTAGGTTTTTCAAGGGTACTGGCTTTGGAGATATTAAAAGGCATTCAATGTTATCACCACCAATCACCTTTATCCTGCCATCCCTACAGTACCAGAAAAACAAAAAAGAAATCAAATCAAATACTAGTAACGGTAATAGAATAATATTTTATGGGTGTATAGAAGCCAAAAGAGTGTTGCTCACTATTGAAAAGATGAATATTGTACTCACAGTGTGCCTATAGCTAGTAACTGCTGAAGGGGGTCAAAGGCCAGGATTGATGCAGTAGTTGGGATCCCATAATGAACAACAACACGTGGTTTAAAGTCTTTTAATCGTGGATCATCATCCTGGAAAAGAAGCATGTGCAGATTTTCAAAATTATAGCAATTAGTTTGTAGAAAACATTAGCAAAACAGAAGATAGTTTGATAGATTTGAAGGGCCAGTATAGCAAAAACGCATTGGCAAATATGCTATTTTGCTGCAAACAACACAAAATGTGATAAGAGTAAATACTGCAGCAACCAATTAGAAGAAAAGGTATTAGAAAAACTTAGAAATGAGATTTGAGATATGACTTGCAGTAGTTGGCTGGAGATAATATTGTCTATAACACATGTTCCTAATGCTAAATGGTTTCAGAAGCTGGCTGTGTAGTTTTACCTAATGCAATTTTGCTCCTAAACCCTTGTGTTCATGTGCATATGTAGGGTTTGTTAACGAACTACATTGAATTAGGCAGACATCAATTTTACATTTCATGCCGAGATTTTATGCGTAAACTACTAATGATCATTAAACAACTCCATCTATCAATTCCAATGGCTTTCTGTTTCAATTTCCTGTTGTTTCTCAATAATTAAACACATCGTAACAAGATCAAGCTCCACAAAACGAAAGAGACTAATTTTTGAGCTGATCAGAGACTAAGACACGGAAATATGTAACTGATGAAGGAATTAAATTCGCTAACAAGCCATATGTCGAATCTGAAATCTAGGGTGAAAATTACCTCCTGTTGTGATGGTTGCTGCGGAGTTTTGTGAAATAATTTAGCAAACATAACGCAAGATTTGAAGGTTTACGAGCTCCGTAGCTCCTATTGCTTCATAATTCTTCCTGTTTTTCTCTTTAATGGCGTCTTGCGTGTGTGCATGTTCTTAGAAATATTTACGATTCCACTCCACGGTTAATCCGAAGTCGTTGGGGACGGTATATCGTGTATCGCGTCACAGAAAAATATTTCCATCGCCAGTGGGCCGGTGGCCGGGGCATCACCTTGATTTGGGCCAAATGAGGATGCTTTAGTTGGATTGGGTTTCAACTTTTCAAAATGGATCAAATCTTTTGCTTCTTTTTGTTTTTAGATAATGTATTTTATGTCAACAAAAATTTGTTTGTTTCAAATTAGCTTTAAATTCGTAATAAAAAAGAAGTGGATTACATACATAATTAGTATGAAAATTGAGGTTATCATTTTGTTGCACAGTTGAATTAAGGTGGAAAAAGAACAGTTGAGAACTCTATTAAAAAATAAAAGGAATTCAAAGAGGCCATGATGAGTAAAATATATACCTTATGCAAAAACCTAAAATGAGTAAAATCAAACACAAAAATGGTAGTATAAGCAATCAAAGAAAAAGGGTTTGAAGAAAAATTGAACCTTTTGAGTTTTTGAAATTAAACCCACCACACATCTTCTTTTGTGCGTCTTCTTGATATGTCGTCAAGTCACATTCCACAGTGTCAATACCATTTTGATAATATGATATTGTGTAACTTCCAAATTGATTAATTTTATGAATGGAAGAAAGCTCCAACAAGATACATAGAGGAATAAGAAGTCAGATGGGTTTCCTGCTTATAATTGGCTTAGGGATTGATTACGTCTCATCTAGCTTGTAATTAGGATTAGATTGACCACAAAAATGACCTCGTGTGAGGGGCACATGGGTGGAGTAAACGACACAAAATAAGGACCAACATCACTTGATTTGGAAAACACAAGACCATACATATACTTGTAGGAGGGTTGACCAACGTATCATTAAGTTGTCATTTGCTGGAAGCCGCAAGAACTAATTGTTAGATTCCGCCAAATTAAAACGACATTGTATCAATCCTTTTTAATTCACAAAGGCATTATACTTGAGAATTCCTTGCATGCCATTAAAATGAATACTCAAACTTTATGTATGTGTAATCTATTGTATGATGCCCATATCTTATACATTTCTATGTATGTGTGACATTGTATTCCACTTTAAACTTTATGTACATTTCAATCCATTGTGATTTCACTATTAATCAAAGCCTTAGTAACATCAACAAATCAACTTTCTATATTTGAGCTCATTACATGCATTTTCATTAGTTTTATTTCAAGAGTACAATCCTTTTAAGCATATGCACATCTTTAAAGCACTTGCATTAGTTGTATTTAATCCTTTATTTCGGTGTAAATGATATATTTCGGATCGAGTCCGTATCTTCGTATGCGTTATTATGGGTCGAGAACCAAACTCAAAATTTGGCCCAGTTGGTCCGCTTAAATGGGGGATAAACATAAACCATGGCCAATTGGTCCGGTTACGATCTCACCTCTCTTCGATTTTCTCTTCATTAGCCTCGGCCTCTCGCTGCTCTTCGATCTTCTCCTCGTCGATCCCTGTGACTCTATCTGTATCGGCCTCTTGCTATTGTCCTCTTCGATCATTCTGCACTCATTGGCTCACGCTCGCCTCTTAAGTAGGTATAACCTAATTTTGTTCATCTTTATTAATAGACCCTAATTTAATTGTTAATTGTTTGTTGTTGTTGGCTACTTGGCTTAAAACTGCTTATAATATGAGAAAATGACTTGAGTTGATCTGATAATCATCTAATATTACCAATTATATTTTTCGACTCTTATGTAAAGCTCTGCAACTGCAGGGATTTCAACTTGTCAGTGTTATAACGTGAGAATACATAGGCCAAAGTTATAGTGTATACTAATTCCTATTATTTGAATTGCTTATAGGCACACTATGTTAATTACTGTTTTTTCAAATTGAATTTTAAATTTATGTTGCTTGAAGTGATCAGGTTTATGAATCATCCAATCGTTCAAGTAGGATCACTGAATCATCAGATTGCTGCTGAATTCCTTTACTAAGTTCAGTGATTACCAGATTCAAGTCAATAGCTAAAGCATAAACTCTTGGTGTTTTGTATTCGGATAATCAAAACATGAGCATAGAGCCATTTAACAAGTAAATATCTTATTTATTCATATAAAGCAATTTTTTAGTTTTAGTTCTGTAAGTTCTTTAAATTTTCATCAATTTAGGTTTGATTAGTTTATAATTATGATGGATTTAGATTGGTGAAGTTGGCGGCGAGGGCATTTTACGATGATATTACTGCAAAAGGAGATAACCAACCGAAATCAGGGAGGAGTGATAATAGGGGAATTGCTGTTGTAGTTCTTGATGCTCTCACGAGGTAATTTGGTTTTCAGTTCATAGTGATTATGTACAAATGATAATTAAGCAGTGAATTATTGCATGTGGGTGTGAAAAGTAGTTGGTTGTGGAATCTTCCAACTTTTTGCTTTGGCTCAACTGTAAACGATGAATTTGCTCGACTCTCTATGTGTCCATCCAGTTCTTTTAAACTGGTTCCATGATCAAATATTATTTATCCTCACACAGTCTTGAAACGCTGAATGATATAAACCAATAGCATCCTAACTTTGCTGAATCCTTAATATGTTTAATTATTCAATCAGGGTTAGCAGTTATGCAAATAGGTTTAGCAGTGGCCATTAGGGAAGTGATGAAAAACTTATATGAGAATTCTTTACCCATATTTTGATTTGACAATAGTCTCTTCTAAAACACAACTCTGGATAATGCTTCTAAGAGAAAAATACAATTACAAATGGCAATCAGTAACATTCTCTGTAGTTTCTTGTTTGTATTTGAATAGAAGTGTAGGGGTTTCAAACAATTTTTAGTTAAAGGGCAGAAATATGAAGTACATCATCTTTTATAATCTAACCATGCTGCGAAGAAATACCACCAATCAAAAAGTATACTTTTCTATTTGTGAAATAACTTCTGCATTTCGGTTTTAGTCCTGATAATGGTTGATTCATTGACTAGATATGCCCAACTCCGACTATTTAATAGGATGGAGGTAGATGCTTGATTAATTTAGCACAAAAGAGAGTACATTAAGGATTTGCATAATTTTGTTATATCTCTCAAGACGAATTAGGTAGTTATCTCATTGGAAAAACAGGGTGTAATTGGTTCCTGACCTGTCTGAATTTAGTACCTATACTTTCTTTTACAAATTAGTCCTTTGAATCTCCTAGAATTTGCAAACAGGCTCGCAGGACCTTCTCATCCCACAACAGCATACTGAAAAAAAATAAAAAAAATCCCGTAAGTAAAATGAGATCAAATCCTGTATAGACTTTTAAAGATAGTGTTTTGTACTAGCCTATACTAGATAACCATTCCACTTTCAGTACCGAATAAATATCTTTTTGTCAAATCAACTTGACTTCTTGAAGCCAACAGACTATACCACTGCCACAAAAAAGTCATAAATTTGGAATAAGATTCATCAAGATAGAGGGCAGCAGTGGAAAAGCATGCCTCTTCGGAGAGAACATAACCAGCTGCTGCCCAAAGGGTGACAGAAATCCACCTTTCTGATCTTTTACATATTTTAGATCCATTTGCTAGGAATTGAGTTCACCAATCTCATCTTATCATTTCACCTTTCTGTGATTGGAAAAAGTTATCTAACCAAGGGACATGTCTTGGTTCAAAATCTAAGTCAATGATGAAAATATAGTCAATACTTATATGGACAAAATATCTGTCCATTGGGATTGCTTTAGTGTTTTGGACAACTTAATGGTAACATAATTAATATTCAAGATTTCCAATATGCAAAAAACATAACCAAAATAGCTAGTGGATTGATTAGATTCGAGTATATGGCAAAAATGATCCCTGTTTGTATATTTTTTTTGGTTTGGATCCGAAAAATATTCTTTTCTATTGTTGCTCCCACAACTCATTGTAACTCCGCAAAGTTTAATGGATTGTCATATCAACATTTCACTTTCCATACGAACTTTGTCATTTAATTCATACAGAGTTTAATGGAATTTATTTATGTAAAATAATTAAGAAAGTGGGCCCCATTTTTCCATTCAACTCCAAATCCGTTATATACCAACTTGGCATCCCACTATGGTTGGGTTTACTTCATTATATGACAACTTGGCATTTCACCTCATTCAACCCATCCATTGAACCATGCATTGTAAATGCTCTTATGTCAAGGTTTGGTAATTTTATTGAATTGAATATAAGGGATGCCAAAAATAATGTGTTCGACTCGGCCAATACAAAAGAAGCTAACAGCTTAATCACACTCTGTAACCTTATACAATCCCTTCTCGAAAACATAATCAACCCTTTATTACAACATTTATTTTTGTTTATACATTGTCTAGCAACCCCCCGCTCTCTTCTTTATGGGAAATATAATTAAAATATGGTTTTATAAATTTTGTCTAATAGATTTGCATTTATCTATTGTTACTTAGACGCCAATGGGTACGCGAAGAAGATTTAGCAAAAGATTTGAAGTTGCATTTAAAGCAACTTCGGAGGACTTTGCGGTTTTTTGAAGAAGAAAAACTGGTAACCAGGGATCACAGAAAAGAGGTTAGTTTCATATATATATTTTTTATATGTTTAAAACATTATATTATATATAACTGTAGTCGGATATTAATGAATAGCTTTTATATTATAAATATTACAGACTGCCAAGGGTGCAAAAGCCTATAGTGCTGCAGTTGCTGCTACTGCTGATAGTCTTACTGGAAGAGAAGGAGAAGAGAAAATTAAACTTCACACTCACTCTTATTGCTGTCTTGACTATGCACAGGTTTTTCTTCTACTGCCAACCCTGTTTCTCAAAGAATGTTGTTTGTTATGTACAGTTAGAAAATTTGTTATTTGATGAAAATAACTTTAATCAAATAAAGATGCTGTTAAATAAATTTCGTATAAAAACAGTTTATGTCATCTGAAGCATATGCTATCTGTATTTGAAAAAGTCAAAAATAAGTTTTTTTTGAGCGGCTTATTATTAATCACTCTAAAAGATTACATACAAAAAAAAGTTAAATGTAATGTGTTATCATGAAATCTTATGATAAAATCATAATCATAAAATACTTTTAGTTGTTTTTAGAAATTAGTCAAACAAATTCTAAATGAAGCTTTGTTTTTAAACATATTATTTTTATTAAAGATCGTATAAGTAAAATTAATTTGTACTTGTAATATATCATTACATTTCATCAATGAATGAACGAAAAAACACCCATCTCTTGTAGAATGAAGAATCACATTCCATTCCTATGTGGCAAAAAATAAACAAGAGTTTTTTCTCTGATTCCATTCTGTTTGTTGTTGCAATGCAGATACATGATGTGGTGAGGTATAGATTGCACCGGATGAAGAAAAAATTAAAAGACGAATTAGACAACAAGAACACAGTCCAAGAATATGTATGCCCAAAATGTGGAAAAAGGTTTGATAATATTTTTTAACGAAAGATGTGTAAAAAAAGAGTCAAAAATATTCCTTCTTAACCTACCCTTTTTTCAGATACAATGCTCTGGATGCTATTCGGTTAATCTCATTTGAAGACGACTCTTTTCATTGTGAAAGTTGTGATACCGAATTAGTAGCAGAAAGTGACAAATTAGCTTCCCAACAAGATATTGGAGATGGTGATGATAATGCAAGAAGACGACGTCGTGAGAAATTAAGGGATTTGCTTCAAAAATTGGAGGTATGTTTCACATTCACTGTAGGAGTTTTGTAACATTATCGTATTCTTTTTAGGTAGTATTACTATATGGTATGCAGTAATCAAAGAGGGAATGGGAATGGAGCATTCCTCACTGAACGCGATTCTTTCTCCTTACATTCCATTCCTTGAACTTGAAGAATATAGAATTTCAATTTAGTTATATATTTATATTCCGTGTATACTAATTCTATTTCAAAATTTCATGGTATTTAAATTTTTATTTTTGTAAAAGACTTTTTTTTCCAAATGATAAATCAGTTTTTTCTGTACTATTTGAAAAGCATGCTGTTTAATGATATGAAATATATTTAACGATAATAGACTTTCTCTAATTATACATAATAAGAAACAAGATGGTTCCATTCCTTGGAGCCAAGAAAACATGAGAATGTGAGTTGTTTGTAATGATCCATTACTTTACTCATTAGTCATTACATCTGTGTGTGATTACATTATTACAGGTGGAATTGAAGCCTTTAACAGATCAGCTTGGAAGAGTAAAAGACCTTGAAGCCCCTGATTATGGAACTCTTCAAGCATGGGAAGTACGTGCAAGTGCCGTTGCACGTGCATCTAATAATGATCCTGGTGGCAACGATGCTTCTAGATCCGGACAGGGAGGGACACCTATGCCGTTTCTTGGAGAGACAAAGGTAGCTTTAATTTTTTATCACCATTTTGCCCTTGATTAATAATTATTAATAGTTAATTGGAATCATATCATGTTATGTTAATACATACAGGTTGAGGTGGCTTTTTCTGGTGCTGAAGAAAAGGGGGATATAAAACCTGAGAATGCGCCTATGAAAGTGTTGCCACCATGGATGATTAAAGAGGGGATGAATCTTACAAATGAACAGCGTGGGGGTGTAAAGCAAGAAGAATCAAAAATGGAAGGAGGAACTTCTTCTGCTTCTGGAGCTGCTGCTATGGATTTCAAAGATGACAAGAAGTTGATTAACCAAGAGGATGATGTCAAGAATCTTCAGGTTGGTTTGGCTTCATTTAACAGTGTATATAAATATAAATAAATATTAAAATGGTGTTTTTGTAATAAAAGCTGATGATATGATACTTTTGTATTGTAGGATGAATATTTCAAAGCGTATTATGCGGCTTTACTTCAGAGGCAAAAAGAACAAGAAGAAGGCACCAAGAAGGAACAAGATTTGCCTGCTGCTGATGTGGAGGCCTCAAACTCAAGAAAACGCCAACGTGATGATGATGATGACGTGGAATGGGAAGAGACTCCAACTGCAGCAGGTAAATTAATAATAACATTTGGATATATTTATTTCTTATCTTGTTCAAAATTCAAATAATTAAGTATATTTTTAAACTATACTAGTAAGCTGTGAAAACCATTTTAAAAAGATTAGCATGATCAATTGATGCATGATGCTTTATGAAGTCTAAACTCTTATTTTATAAGTGTAGATTATTTACTCAAGTGTAAGTAAACAACATTAGACAACTCTCACAACTACATATCAGTCAAAAATAGCAGCAACGTACTTTTAAAAATTCAATTTCCCAATTTAAGTAAATAAAACAAGCCGTTGCCATTGTTGTTGGAGGTTTTGCAGGTGAGACTTTCAAGGTTGACTTGAATGTGGAAGCAGCTGAGCCTTCAGGTGATGATGAAGATGATGATGATGATGATGGAATTGATTGGGAAGAGGGTTAAGTACCTGTACTACTTACTAGAAGAAGAAAGCTTCTTCCCAGACTAGAGGTCTATTTTCTCACTTTAATTTGTAGTCATCATCTAGTGGTTAACAGGAGAAAAAGAGTTTCTGTTGTACATCTTATGAATGTGAAATGTGTAGTAAATTGGATTTATATAAATGAAGTTTGTTTTGGGAATTTGTTAATCAACTAACTAGTATCATTTGCTGCTGCTTTGTAATTGGGTTTAATCAACGATGTGAGTGAGGATTAGATCCTAGATTAACTCCATGGAAGATTGGAGATGAAAACTGTATAGTGTAAGGTTGTAATGTGATGGAAATGCAAGAGTTTTGTCTAGATATAAAAAGTTTTATTTGATATTGGTGATGATACATTATTCATCAAAAATCATAATTGGACAAGTTTTTGTATTACAGATGGGGAACTCCTTCCTAAAAGCAACAAACGTCCCTCTGGTTTTTAACCCATATTTCTTGTTGTACCTGATCAAGAATTGATTACCGAGAATTATGATTAATGTATTACCTGATTTGGAATTTAGCCAATCAGGAGGTGTGCCAGTATTGGAGAAATTTTTTATGAGAAATAACTTGTAGTTTTAATGAATGGTTTCATAGATTTTGATGCTTTTCGAATAACTAGTCTCTAAGCTGACAGCATGTCGAAATATAGTGTTATATGTTGAAATTTTCATTAAATGAATAATGTCGATATCAATGAATCGATTCCAAATTCAACAATATCTTCCTCTAAATGGAAAATTCATAAAGGGAATGTTATAATAGAGAAAATGTGGTAAAGCGTCATCATACCCTTAATTTGTAGTTGTCCCTTTCTTTTCTTCTTTACTTGACTGTATCTCCACCTGAAACCTTTATAGCTATTATTACTTTGTTCTGACCACATTTTCTGATCACGAGTTTGTCTCATTTTTTTTCTGATCATAAATTTAGTGATTGTGATGATGGATTGCGTTGGTGATGGCATAATGATGGTGAGTTCCGATGGTGATGTTCTGTGAGGAATATCGCTGTGAAGAAAAAGATTCACGTAGAGATACAGTACAATTATATTCTCTATGTTCCGATGATGGTCTGGGAGACAAATTTAAGAGAAAGATTGTTTCAGAATTGTTACAATTCAATAAATTTGTATTGCTTTGATGTAAAAAGTATAGTCTATTCTTTTAAGAATGACTAAGTTTTATTAGGTAGTCTCTTATTGTTTTAAAAATAGTTAGAATTTAATAGATTCTTCGTTGTGAATCGTGTTCTTGATCTATATTTTTTTCATTCTCACGAGAACGAAGTTGATTGTTAAAGAATAATTATCAAGTTTTTTCACAATCGTGTAATTACTTTTCATTTTACCGGAATATATTTTATTTCTTCAAAGAATGTTTACATTCTTCACAAGATTGATAAATTTACAATTTTAATTTTTATATTTTTACCAAAATGGTTCTTAAAGAAATAATTTTTTAATGTAAATAAAAATAATAAATTTGTTTCCTAAAAATCTGAAATTCATTATTTTGTTTCCTTAAATAAAGATAGATAAAATGTATCAATTACCCCTAAGACATTTTGAAATTTGAATTCATAAAAAAATAATAATAATAAGTTCAATAATATTCGTTCAAAAATGATTATATTTTTCATTGATCCAATGACTAGGATTTTGTTACATGGTTATACAATAGATGTTAGTTACAAATGATCATAAACCTATATATATATATATATATATATATATATATATATATATATATATATATATATATATATATATATATATATATATATATATATATATATATATATAAAAGCCTAGGTTATTCTATTCAAAGTAATTATTATGTTATTGTATGCATAAATGTGGGCCAATCAAATTTACTTATTTTAAGAAAGTGATTAATATATATTATTGAATTAAATATAATTGAAAATATCATCTTAATTAATTACAAGGGTAATTTAGTCAATTAATATAGATTTAATAAAGGAAAATTGCATTTTTTAAGGGATCATAGATTCTATTAATTTTAAAAATCCGATTTTACGTATTATAATTTTTTTAATTCGAACATTCTGACAGAATATGTTTATGAGTATATTCAAAAATAAAATATTCTTGAACCATAAATAATAAAAATATTCTTGAACCTATTTCTTGATCATGAATTTAAAAACTTCTTGTAGAATAACAAATCCTTGAATAATCAATTGAAGAATAAAAACAAAAACACATTATTTATTATAGAATACGGGTAACAATTGTTAAGAATTACATTTATTGTTAAGGAATAAAACTAAAAAACAATCAAAACGGGAAAGAAAACATCAAAATCTAACAACGACTAATACATTCTAAAAGAATAATGTGGTTCGTTTCAATTTTGTGGTCTGTTCTTCAAGCATCAATATCTGTGATTCCAACAGAATTGGAATTCGTCTTTCCATTCCAATAGAATTGGAATCTCACCAATATCATCCATTGAATCATCTATATAAACACTCTTCCATTCTCTATTCTTTTCTGCATCGATTCACAATCAATATTTAATACAAAAGAAAAATCACCCCTGCATTCCTTCTCTTCTTCGTTTTCAGTCAAGAACACACCACCGAAGTGTATGTTTTCTAGTGCAAACCTGAATGAAGAGTGGTTTATGTGAGTTTTGAATTATCATTCGAAATCAATTGCAGATCCAAATCAATTACGAGTCAATTTCAACTACGGAAAGTTTCATCAACGAGATCAATTATATGTAACATTGATAATTTGAAAAAAGAAAAGTACCAGGAGCCAATTTTCGATAGGGCTCAACATTTAAGCTGGAAAACTGATAATCTAAGATGATTTTTTCATGATTGATTAGACAAAACTTGCAAAAATATATATTTCCTAATTCAGAAAAAGACTTACGTCCAAGGCATTGTAAAAAATATATGAATGGGTATTTTCAGTGCCTCCGCAACATGCGTATGTCTTGCAAACATTTTTTTCAAAGTTACTCCATAAATTTTTCTAACAAAAAAAAATAGAAAAAGTTACTGAAAGTAGTCTGCAGAAAAACAATACCGTATGACACTTTTACGTATTATAATATTTTTATTTTTGCATCACTATGTGAAAACACAAACACTAATGACACATACATATAATTACTTTGTCTGGCTTTTCATCGAATACCTGGAGTGCAGGTTTGGTGCACAATCACAAATTATCAATAAAAAATCAAACGTGACCATTTGAAGGAGGAGACGATGGCATCTGATAAGTTTGACCACATTCAGTAATAAATATCAACAACTTCACATCGACAATTCAATAAAGAGGTGGAAAATAGGAATCGGGTTGAATCGACAAAAAGAGGCGATTACCTGATGGTGAATGTGATCTCATGCCGATGGAGGAAAGGGATTAGATTCACATTTTATTTACCTGTTGATTATGTGTGTGTGTGCGCGAAAACAGCAGAACCACCGATTGGAAGCAGCTATTGATCGGAAGCAGCGAACAGGGGATAAGCGATCATATCTTTGTTCTGTTTTGGAGCTAGGGTTACGAATGAGATAGAATACAGTATTGTTTATTGTTTTAAAAAGGAATAAAGGTAGGTCAAAGTATTTTCCATAATTATAGGAGTGTATTTGTAGAAATTATTTATCAAATTACTAAATTACCCTTATTTATTTGTTTGATTATTTATTTATTTTTTAAATATTGATTGGCCCACATTTATGCATACAATAACACAATACTTAGTTTAAACAAATGAACCTAGCTTTATATATATATATATATATATATATATATATATATATATATATATATATATATATATTGATTTTTTATTTTTTTTCAGCGAATTTTAAGAAAAAGCTGCGATTTTTTTAAAAAAAAATTCAAAAAAAAGTTTTGTGATCTCTAAGTATTTTTTTTATGCATTTTTAAGATTTTTAGGGTTTTTTTTAGGGTTTTTTGTTTTCCATAGAACCTAAACCATATATATATATATATATATATATATATATATATATATATATATATATATATATATATATATATATATATAGTCACGTTCAAATGTTTTTACTATCTATTGTGTGTATGTAGGATTAATTCTGTACTAATAATTTTAGTTATTTTAAGAAAGTAATTAATGCATATTAAATGCTGAAAATTTAGTTAATATTCATTATATCTTCAATATATAATATGCATTAATTACTTTCTTAAAATAATTAAAATGATTGGTCCAGAATCAATTCTATATGCACACAATAGATAGTTAGAACATAATAACCTAACCCTATATATATATATATATATATATATATATATATATATATATATATATATATATATATATATATATATATATATATATATATATATATATATATATGGGAGAGATCGGTTGAGAACTCATAGTTTCCCGAGAACCCGAGAACTAAAAGTGAAACGTTAGATCAAAATTAATTCATTAAGGGCATGATCGTCATCTTACCAATCTCATTTAATGTTTATTTTTTTTTTTTGTTATTGGAAATATTAATAGAATTGTCTAAAAAATTACATAATAAATAAAATTTTCAGATTTTTTTAAAAATTGTATTTTTTTGATTTTTTTTAAAGTGCAGATTTTTTTAATTTTTTATAGAAAACATGAATTTTTGTAAAAAAATTGAAAAAAAAATATTTTTTTTAAAATAAACTGCAATTTTTTCAAAAGCATTTAAAAATCAATAAATATTATAAAAAAAACTGGAATATTTAAAAATACTTTAATTTTTTAACCAAAAAAATCAACATTTTAGATATATATATATATGCATATTTTTACAAATGCATATATACATATTTCATATACTATAATATTTGTAAGGAAATCATAAGAAACTCATCTTATTTACTAATCTATAAACACAATAGAATAAGTATTTTATTCGATAAAAAATAAAATATAAAAAACAAAATAATGCCACAAAATTTCAAAGCGTTATCATGTCTTCGTATCAATATTTCCATATTTTCTTCAATTTATCATTTTTCACCTCTTCAATATTCAGTTATTCACCACAATTTCTTCCAAATCTACAAGAAAATTAAAAAAAAAATTGATTGATGCAATAACACTCATAAAAATACATATGTGATTTACATGTGATTAACATATGAATCACAAGCGATTCAAATGTAATTTATATTTGATTTACATGTGAATCACATGCAATTCATATGTGATTTACTTGTGATTTACATGTGAAGCCTATATAATTCATACGTGAATCACATGTGAATTACATGTGATTCATATATAAATTACACGTGAATCACATGTAATTCACTTGTGATTTACATGTGAATCACATATAATTCATATGTGATTCACATATGAATTACATGTGATTTATATGTGAATTACATGTGATTTACATGTGAATCATATGTAATTCACTTGTGACTTACATGTGAATCACATGTAATTCATATGTGATTCACTTGTGATTTACATATAATTCATATGTGATTCACATGTGAATTACATGTGATTAATATGTGAATTACATGTGAATCACATGTAATTCACTTGTGATTTACATGTGAATCACATGCAATTCATATGTGATTCACTTGTGATTTACATGTGAATCACATATACTTCATATGTGAATTACATGTGATTTACATATGAATCACATGTAATTCACTTGTGATTTACATGTGAATCACATGTAATTAAAATGCTCAAAAGTTGTTATGTTGTGAACAAAAAGAATTCAAGTTAACCATTTACATGTGAATCAAATGTAATTCATATGTGATTCGCTTCTGCTTTACATAACCAAATGGACAACTATTTATCCCAAGTTGTTTCTAAGCTCCTAGAGTACAACAATCAAATATAACAAAAAAATTGTGATTTAAAAAAACATATATGGTATAGGAAAAACAGTTGGAAGGGACATCTTTTTTAATACAAAATGTTCACTAAGCATCTATTTTTAATAGCAAAATATCTAAGTATGCAATATAATCACCTGCCATCATTAGATTTTTAAAAAAGTTAAGTTCCAATTGTTTATTTATAGAGAGATAACCAAAAAAACTTGGATAATTGATCAGTTTATAAAAAAAAGGTTATTCTTTATCCCATGGAGATTATTGATCATTTTACTAAAAATAAATAAAAATTAAAATAAGATGTATGTGTCATGATCCTTGATCCACCAGTGAAGACAAATCGGATACATTGCTTTGAAGTTATACTCTCATCTACCTAGTAAACTTTCAAAACCTATTGAGTAAATTTTGTAATTAAATTTAAGAAAGTTAATAAAACTTACAGGGTCTGTATAAGTGAAGTCATCAGCAAGTTAAATTGTGATGACTTCACTTTATTCCATCAGTAAGACAAATGTTTCATCATCCACTTGCGTGATGTGGAATTTTGAAGCTAGTTTAACTTCTACACTTCTTCAAGCACTAGAGTTTTCATCATTTAAACCAAATACTTGCATATGAGAATTATTATCTCATTTAGACACCAAAACAAGTTAAAAAAGAAAAAAGGATACTGGATCACAATCTCCAATTAACACTTTTCATATTATTCCCTCCGTTCCCTCATCATTTTTATAGGAATTATAATCTGTTTCAAATCCATTTCTTATTTTTTGTTTGGCTATTTAAATTGAAATGTAAATTAAGTTAAATGACAAAAACACCCTATATAATTTATTTATTTATTAATATTTTAGGTAATTCTTTCTAAATATAAATTATATGTTATGGTAAAAAAGACTTACAGTTTGAGAGGCTAAATTAAGAGCAAGTTCCCGTGGTAGACTGCAACAACAACACCATCCGCTAAAGCTTCTATGACCAGAAATATATAAGTTGGCCCGCTGCAACTGAATTTTTTTTAAAAAACAACTTAATTTCTTTATGAATAATAGCATCATACTTTCATTTCAAAATAAATAAAAAAACTACTACCAGAGCAAACTTCTGTAATTTCAAATAATCTCCTTACTTAAATTAACTAATAAATATGAATTTACATTTCTAATTTTTATGTGAAACAATAATCTTTTTACCTTTTGTTGTTTTTTTTAGGATTTTATAAATAGATGGAGTGTAAATCATTGATGTTATTGTTAACCATTTCGATTATGTTGGTTTTGTTAAATTCACTAATAAATATGAAATGTTAAGGCAGCACACCAAATTTCATGAAAATTCTCCAAAATATCATTCAGATAGGAATATAATAGAAGAAAAGGAAATGCATCTAAAATTAACAACATTAAAAAACTGATTCTCACATAAAGCAAAATATAATAGAAGAAAAGGAAATGCATCTAAAATTAACAAATCAGTAAACAACTTTGTTGAATTAGAGAACGTATAATCAATCAATCATGTATTACCAAAGCAAAGTTTGGCATTGGAGATATGAAACTAAGAACTCATAGCGCACCTTGCAATTCTGATAAGTGTTTGCAGATATGAAAGTGACGAAAGACCGAGATAGGGCGGGGGTGACTGCAAAGCGGAGGCGGCGACGGTGGAAACCAAATTATTACTGTAATCATCCAGAAAATTGTTTGATCTCAAAAATCTGAAATCGCTTTCTCATAATCACCATACATTAGAAAATTTTGGGAGGAGACTATGAAATTCTTGGTATAAACCCTAACAACAGATGTTATTAAATAGGAGGAATCCATTAAAGACAAGGAATTCTTATTGAGCTGAAGAAATCAAAAATACCTTGCAAAGAGTCAAAGCACATCGATAAGGTCCAAATAAGTTGAAAATCAACGACCAATGATTTTCAATCGTTGAACGTAGATCGGCCACAGTAGAGGTCGTCTGCGATTGCAGATCATTTGTCGAAGGGATGCTGGAGACGATTGAGACGACATGAGGGGAATACAATCGATTTGTCGATCCAAATCACACCGTCGGTTTGTTGTTTCTTCGATTCATCGTCGACGAGCTGGACATTAGGGAGTGTGGATGGCCGTAGGTGGGATGAAGGTAGGAGAGAGGCGAGATGAAGAGATGAAGAGAGAGGGGGAAGGGCTTGACCTTATTCGACCAGAGAAGGTATATTACGTTATCTCAAAAATGCCCCCGATTCATGTGAAATTAGATGCCCCCGCCTCTTTTTCCTCCTAATTATTTACAAAAATGTCATAAATCATCCTAACCTTCATATATTTTGATCCAACGACCTTTGTTTGGTTCTCGGGTTCCTAGGAAACTTTGAGTTCTCAAATGATCCTTCCTATATATATATATATATATATATATATATATATATATATATATATATATATATACTAGTGGGGTACCCGCGCGATGCGGCGGTTGATGATTGTTGCATTCCACCAATTAATTCACAGGCAAAAGTTAGTTTCCTTTCAGTTGTCATTACATTGTTTCCTTTTGATTTGTTTCATTCTCGCGATCTTTGCTTTCGGCTATTAGTTGTCTCTAGACGAACATCAAATAGTAGTATTTTTCATCTATTACTCTTCTTTCGACAAATAATATTAAATCGGTGTATAAATATGTTGTGTCTATTATTTTTATCTTGAAATTAATTAATAAAAAAAATCATGTTGGTCTTTACATTAAAAATAAAAGTATTTAATATTTTTTTTTGTTAGATAAAAAATGTGTATTTTTTAGTTAAATTTAAAATAGGTTATTTCTTGTATTTCATCCTAGTTTTTTTTTTAGTTTTTATGTTGGTTGAAATTATAAAAAACCAAAAGCTATAACTTTAGTTTCATGATTTTAATGGGTTGACAAAACATAAAATAATAAAATAAACTTTTGATTCTAATAGGTTAAGTCCAAATTCCAATTTTAGTTTAACTTTGATTTTCTTTTCCGTTTAGGTTTATTATAAGTTTGGGGGAAATCTTCAGAAAAGTCCCAATATTTTCGGAAAAGTTACACTTTATTCCCAATATTTTTTTTTGAACGAAAAAGTCCTGAAAACCGGCAAAAATTTGCAGTTTGACCCTTTTTGACCGGTTGAAACCGGTACCAAATTAATTTGGGACTATTTCGTAAACTAACCCAAAATATTGGGACTTTTCTGTAAACAAAAAATATTAGGATTTTTCTGTAAACAAAAATATTAGGACTTTTCTACAAACAAAACCCTTATTATTATTATTATTATTATTATTATTATTATTATTATTATTAAAAATATAAATAAGAATTCTATTTTTTGAACTTGTTATTATTAATATTGTTACTAATACATATAAATGCATTTAAATGAAAAAATAATATTAATGACATTATTTAAGGGTGGAGGTGGAGGAGATGGTGATGCTTTTAGCATTGAAATCATGAATGTTTACTTGTATATTTTTACTTTGTATATGATCATTTCACTTTTGTTATTATTGTTTTCAATTCAGAATAATAATACTTAACAATTTAAAAGAAGTTGCATATTTGTAAAATTGTTTATAAATAGTTTAAGGTAGAAGGATTTCTCACTTTGTATATAAAAATGTTTAAGGTAGAATGATTACTTTCCAAATCCAACAGATCCACTACCAACATCTACATAGGTAGCCCATATCAAAATTCAAAAATATTAGTTACAATATCTTGCTTGATAAAAAGTAATAGGATATGTTTTTTGGATTAATACTTTTGAATTTTGATTAATACTTTTGAATTATTCCTATTACTTTTTATTAAACAAGATATTGTAATTAATACTTTTGAATTTTGATATGGGTTACCTATGTAGATGTTTGTAGTGGATTTGTTGGATTTGGAAAGTAATTCTTCTACCTTAAACAATTTTATATACAAAGTGAGAAACCCTTCTACCTTAAACTATTTATAAACAATTTTACAAATATGCAACTTCTTTTAAATTGTTAAGTATTAATATTCTGAATTGAAAATAATAATAACAAATGTGAAATGACCATATCCAAGTAAAAATATACAAGCAGACATTCACGATTTCAATGCTAAAAGCATCACCATCTCCTCCACCTCCACACTTAAACAATGTCATTAATATTATTTTTTTATTTAAATGCATTTATGTGTATTAGTGACAATATTAATAATAACAAGTTCACAAAATAATATTCTTATTTATATTTTTAATAATAATAATAATAATAATAATAATAATAATAATAATAATAATAAGGGTTTTGTTTGTAGAAAAGTCCTAATATTTTTGTTTACAGAAAAATCCTAATATTTTTTGTTTACAGGAAAGTCTCAATATTTTTGGTTAGTTTACGAAATAGTCCCAAATTAATTTGGTATCGGTTTCAACCGGTCAAAAAGGGTCAAACTGCAAATTTTTGCCGGTTTTCAGGACTTTTTCGTTAAAAAAAAATATTGGGATTAAAGTGTAACTTTTCCGAAAATATTGAGACTTTTCTGAAGATTTCCCTAAGTTTGATCTATAAACGGTTAAAACTATTCTTTTCTAGTTATTAAATTTTTAAAAATATCAACCTAACTTTGCACGATACTTGAAGTTGTATTAAACCATAAGATATAACTTTTAATTTACTAAGTTACTAAGCTTTTAATTTATTTTTTATTATTTTAAATTAGACTATTTTTCAATATTATTTATCTCCTAAACCATCACATTTATAAAAATATAATCATAGTTAATTTGGATAAAATTCATTTGGGTTGTTAATTACACTATTTTGAATAACTCCTAATTTTTAAATTGAAAGAATTGCAATAAAAACGCTCTTGAATGTTTAAAGAATTTGTTGTCAATATTATTTAGAAACCGCACACGCATAGAGAGTTTAAGAGTGTATTTTTATTTTACCTTGAAACAATACACACATAGCCATTGCCACCTTATAAGGTCATGAGTGTTGTACATTTGGAGAACAAATAGTCATAGCCGGTGAATATAGTTTAGGATTTATGTGTGTTCAAGAAAAAAATTTGATTTTGTTTTGATTTAAAAGTATAAAATTATTTTGATTTTGACGTTAAAAATAAAAATATATTGTTTTTTGGTTAAATTTTAAAATGCATCGTTGTTTTAACTTAAGAATAAATATATAATATTTTTAAGATAAAAAATATGTTATTGTTACTGATTAATCTTTATTTGATTGAAATAAAAATTATTATTTTAATCTCTAAATTTGAAAATAATTGTTTAAACATAAAATATAATTATATTTTTTGGCCTTTTGAATCAACCATGTAATTTTTTTTAATTTGATAAGTTTTTAACCGATAAATCCACACAAATAATACAATATTTTTTAAAAGTAAATATCTTGTTCGTTCAATATTTTTTTTAATTAAGTTAATAAAATAAGACAAATAAGATAAATAAATTTCAAATTCAAATAACTCAATTTGTAAATAAAATAATAAATGGAATTATATCAATGTCGTTATGTTCAGGTCAATATCATAAACCTTTTACTTTAATAGGTATTTAAAGTTTGTATTGCTAAAGGTGAAAATGAGGGCAAGTAAAGGTCACGGATTCCATCGAAAATGAAAAAGGAAAATCCATGGAATTAGAGATACTTAATGGCTCATAAAGATCAATGCAGGTATGGATTTTTTTTAATATCTGTATATAGATATTCACCTAAGGATGATAGCATTTGATTTAATATTTCACTCAAGAGATTAATTGCAAAAATAAATGTAAGCTAGACTTCACAGATTAAATGTAAATACATATATTAATTGGAGCGTTTTGTATGAGAGTGGATTATTAAATTCATGGCATGCATGATGATGATGTATAGACATTGTACACTTTTTTCCTATAGAAACAAAGTCTAGAAAATTGATAGGTGTCAATGATGTGAGACGGGCAATCAAGCATTTCATAATGGAATAACTAAAAACTTATAAGCCAAAGACTAATTCTTGTTCAATAAATCACAACAATAAATAAAATGAAAAAACAGACCAATAAACCATTACCATAAGCTGTAGAATAATTTATTTAAAATATATTAAGAAAAATATAACAAACATGTTCCTCTCCAGGTTTGTTAACAACATTCTAAATATAGCAAACAATAACACCAACATAACTATTTGCCAAGCCATTCCATATCTTCAAAACCACATCACAATCTGCTAGACATTTCAAAACCTGAAAACAACGAAAAGAAACCATAATCAATCACCAATCCAGTAGATCATATATTTATAAAACTTTCAGTTATCAAAAAAATATCTAACTAATTTTATATTAAACAACCCGTATGAAAAAAGATACTCAATCAGATTTTCATCAATAAACCCAAAAAATTGATTAAAATATAATCCCAAGAAACAAAAAATAAGGATATTTTTTATGCTCATATCTATGAAATTCGAAATTTGCTTTGTCGATTCTTGGTTTCATTCACATATATAACCACATATCAGTGCCTTCAAATGTTGGATCTAACCCAAATACATTTACAAAAAACCCAAATCTCACTTTGTATCTCATATCCAACCTTGATTTGTTGTGTAGTGTGTGTGTGCATGACCGAATGAATGATAATGCTAGTTTCTAGAAAGAGATGTAAAATGATGAAGAGAGAAAGATAGTGATGTGGATGTTCCTGGCTTTGGTAAAGAATGAAGACGGATTCAGGGATTGGTAGTGAATCGACGTTGGCGGCTTTGGTGCGACGTTTAAGGTGGCGGAGGTGAGTGGCCAATGGTGCTATTCATGGTGAAGATGATAACAACAACATGGAGTGTTGATTGGAGTGGAGGCGGGTTTCTTGAGAGTAGAGAGAGAGATAGGAATGTATTATGTAGAGAGAATATGTTTAATAAGTATTTAGGGTTTAGAAGAATTTACAGTGTGATGTGTATGATCTATATGTTATGTGATTGGTCCAAATTTATTCACCTGGATCACTATTGTGTTTTAATCACAACCATATAAATTTATCAATGGTCAAAATTTAACCTTCTTGTTTTTAAGACTTGGTCTTAAAAACTTTTCATCTCCTTATTATATATGCATTATAAAGTAGTATATATATATATATATATATATATATATATATATATATATATATATATAGATTATTGTGTTCTAACTTCTAACTATCTATTGTGTGCATTTAAGATTGATTGTGTACCAATCATTTTAGTTATTTTAAGAAAGTAATTAATGCATATTACATGTTGAAGATATAATGAGTATTAATTAAATCTTCACCATTTAATATGCATTAATTACTTTTCTTAAAATAATTAAAATGATTTGTCCAGAATCAATCCTAGATGCACACAATAGATAGTAGAAACATTTGAACCTAACTATATATATATATATATATATATATATATATATATATATATATATATATATATATACACACACACACACGGTAGGAACCCAAAAATTGGTAAGAATCGCGAGGATTATTCTCCATCAATCATTTCGTCAAGGGCACAAACGTGAAACCCATTTACTTAGTCGTGACGAGTTTTCACGCGACGCACGTTCATGGATCGTAGTACGGTCTCGAGGGAATAATCATATGCGACGAACGTCCATGGAACGTCATTTAAATGAATTTTTAAATCATAAATATTTTGAATAATTCCTATTTGGATCATATTATGTTCAATATTTTTTTTAAAAACTTTTAATCTTTTAAAATTAAGTTTGGTATCTAAAACAACTTATTTTTTAAAAATTCTTTTTACAAAGTCATTAAAATAATGAGTAGAAGTATTCCTTAAATTTTTATAATTTTTGGATAATTTTTTTTCTAGATTTTTTTTATAAATATAAAACATAAAAAATTTTCGAACTTTCATGATTGTGCTCATTTTGTAGAGAATTAAATTTTAAGAACTTTGGATTTTTCAGAAAAAAAAAATCAAAGAAAAAAAAGTTATTGCCGAAAAACTAAGTGGGTGGAAAAATAACCCACTAGCCAATAAGAGTTGGACACTTGTCATGCTGGGGATGGGGGCACGTGTCAGCGTCAGGAGCGGCCACATGGGCCGAATTTTTTTTTTTTCTTTTAATCTTTTTGATTTTGTCACTTGTACCTCCAAACAACTAACCTTTCTCCGAAAATTATTAAAATCTCACAATTGATTACCAAAATATCATATCATCTCGTAAGATTTTGACGATAAATAAAATCAAATCTTGACAATTTATTTTTTCAATCTTAAGGCCAAAAATTGTCATTGCGGTTCCTATCATTTTTTGAGTTCCTATTTGATCCTATATATATATATATATATATATATATATATATATATATATATATATATATGGGTTAGATTCGTTGAGAACTCATAGTTTCACAAGAATCCGAGAACTAAAGGTGGAGTGTTAGATCAAAATTAACTCATTAAGGTCATGATCGTCATCTCAGCAATCTCATTTAATCTTTAATTTTTTGTATTATTCGAAGTCTAAGTAAAAATGTCTAAAAATTACATAATAAATCAAATTTTCGGATTTTTTTTAAATAATAATTTTTGAATTTTTTAAAAAATGCAGATTTTTTATTTTTCTTTTGGAAAACATGAATTTTTTTTAAATAAAATTGAAAAAATATATATTTTAAAACTGCAAATTTTTTTTAAAAACAATAAAATTTTAAAAATCAATAGATTTTTGAAAAAACTAAAATATTTAAAATAAAAAGTATAATATTTTTAACCAAAAAAATCAACATTTCATCAGGTGCATATATGCATATTTTTTCAAATGTATATATGCATATTTCTTATATTATAATATTCGTAAGTAAATCATAAAAAACACATTTTTATTTAATAATCTATAAAATAAGTAGTAATTATTTTATTCGATACAAAATACAATATAAAAAACAAAAAATGCTACAAAATTTTAGTGTTTTCATTTCTTCGTGTCAAGATTGTCATATTTTCATCAATTTATCATTTTTCACATCTTCAATATTTTTTCACAAATTCTTCCAAATCTACAAGAAAATTATAAAAAAAAAATGATTAATGCAAGAGCACTCACAAAAATGCATATGTATATATCATGTAAGATTCACATATGATTATATCATGTAAGATTCACATGTGATTATATAATGTGATATTCATATCTGATTGTATCTTTTAATATTCAAATGTGAAATTCACAAGAAAATTTTAAAAAAAAAATTTAACGAAGAACACTCACACAAAATGCATGTGTGTATATATACGTAATTCATGTGTGATTCACTTGTGATTTACATGTGAATCATATGTGATTCATTTGTGATTTACGTGTGAATCACATGTAATTCATATGTGATTTAAATGTGAATCACATGTAATTCATATGTGATTCACTTGTGATTTACATGTGAATCATATGTAATTTATATGTGATTTAGATGTGAATCCCATGTAATCCATATGTGATTTACATATGAATCATATGTAATTCTAACACAAGAATCATCATGTTGTTATCATCACAAAACCTTATAAGGGTCACAATGTTCTCGTGCTGGTACTGTGAAAGCATTGTTACCTCAGTGAGGAACTCCTTGTTACCTTGAAACCCAGTGACATCTATCTGTTTTACAGCAACTAGTTGGTTCATACAATCCACCCAGGAGAGAATCCCTATGTATACCCTTCCATATCCACCCTTCCCAATGAAGTTTCTTTCTTTGAAGTCTTGCATACAATTTTTAATGACTTGTAGGGGGGTTTTGAGGTGGTTTAGCTGCTTCATCTGTGACATGATTTGTAATGACTTGTAGGGGGATTTTGAGGTGGTTTAGCGCTTGATCTGAACTTTTAGTGTCAAGTGAAATTATATTATGAGTATACATTTTTGTATTCTCTACAACATGTGTGCTTTCAATATCTATGTACACATACACAATAATAATTACAACAAAATTGCATCAAGTATATGCAATCAATAAATGAACTTTATGAAGGAAGAGAAATATCCAGCAATTACCTCATCTGCCACCTCGATAGATTTTGCCCGACTGATAGCCTTCAAAACCACAAACAGTGCAGCAACATTTTGATAAGCTTTTGCAAGATGGTTACTGACATTAGTAGTAACTTTCTGCAATCATGATACAACAACAAATAAAAAGAATACCCAGGACCAAGAAGATGATTACCAATCAGCTTTATCAGTATTTTGCAATCCTTGAATGTACTTTCCATAGTAATACTTATAATAGGCCTGAATTTCCCGAGCATCACTGTAATTTCTTCTTCCTAATGTTGATGCGTCTTCCTGTGTAACGTCCCAAAAATCATGACCAAAAATATCATTTTTAAATCATTGGGTAAAACCATGTTTATCAAATCTTTTCATCAAACATAATCAATATCTCAAAACATCATAATCAGAGTATTAAAATATCAGAGTAAAACGTCCCAGACTAAAACACTATGGTGTGTGTGCCATGCAGTCATCCCGAGCTCCTCCCTCTGCTACCGGAAGTACCTGAAACCAAAACTGAAGACCGTATGCACGAAGCTTAGTGAGTTCCCCATACTACCACATACCAATACACATAACCACATACTGGGCCCCCGCCCGCTGCATCGGGACTATTCCCGACATCGGACTCGCTCCGGCATCGGGCCCCGCCCAGCATCAGGCCCCGCCTGGCATCGAGCCCCGCGCGGTCTACAGATCTGTCTCTCCTAGGCCCCGCCTGTCACTGGGCCTCGCCTGCTAAACACGTACAAGCATATAACATAACACATAACATATAAGCTAAACATACTCGACTGTACTCCTGATCTAAGGCCTCGCCCATATCCTGCTACTGATGAGTCATGGAATCCCGTCCCTACTCCTGCTGATAGTGAGATACGGGCCCCCGCCCACACTCACTTCTCTCCTGTCTCGGGCCCCGCCCCTGCTCTGCTAATAATGAGATACGGAACCCCGTCCATACTCGGCTAGTGATGAGATACGGTACCTCGCTGTAACGACGTAATTTTTCAAAACAATTTTTCATTTTTAAATCATACTTCCAATCACATGGTAATCACAAAATATAATGTATCACTGTGTCAATACAAAACATGTCCCCAGAATCTCAATAACATGAACTCTATAAGTGTGTACGGATCATGTCGGCGCCTTCCCGCGATCCTCGCTCGTACCTGAAACACATAACATAACAACTGTAAGCATAAATGCTCAGTGAGTTCCCCAAAATACCACATACCACACATACGCCTTTCCAGGCCATAACCTTGTAGGATCCTCCGATCCATGTGTCTCAAGGGACTTCCGTCCCGAATCCCGGTAGACCTTCCGGTCCTACTCGTATCGACCTTCCGGTTCGTAACCTCTTGACCTTCCGGTCCATATCATCTTGACCTTCCGGTCCATACCATACATAACATACATAGCACATACATATCACATAACCGCATATAGCACATACATCTCATAGCATACAAGACCTTCCGGTCACACATAAGTACCCTTCCAGGTACAGTATAGTGAGAAGACTCACCTCGGGTAACTCGGTAATCTCGAACTCGGTAAAATCTGCTCTAGCCTCCGCCTAATCACATAGAATAAGCACTCTAATCAATACAACTCTCAAGGCTAGACTGTTCCCTCTCTTCGCACTCTCAGAAGGGTAAAAGACCAGTTTACCCCTCTCATGGCTCAAAGACCCAAATGTTGATCAAACCCTAAAAGTCAACAAAAGTCAACTCTCCGGGTTACGCTGCGCGTACTGAACCTGTACGCTGGGCGTACCCGGCGACCTCACAGAAACGGGGAACGCAACCCCCTACGCCGCGCGTACTAGGATTACGCCCAGCGTAACTCCCAGTTTCAGACTCCTTAGCTTTTGGGGTCTTAAACAGTTAAGACACACGTCCAACTTTCAGATCTGACCATCCCTAAGCCTCTTAATCCATAAAGTTCGTGACTTTAAGCCTTTGCATGGCTGTATGAGTCACCAACACCCAAATCATTCCACTTTCAACACTTTAAAGTCCATAACTCAAACATGACTCCCTAATGACGACCAAGTTGGGATTTTTATGGATCTACAACACATATATCACTGAAATGGGACAGATCTAGGTCCATGGAGTCCCTTATGCTCATAAAGTCTCCACCTTTGGGACTTTAACGCTAGAAATGGTCCATGCAACACCAATCCAAAATGAAGAGGAAAGTTCTGAGCTTTTTACCTCTAAATGAAGCTCCTCCCTCTGAAGAACTCAGATCCAAACTTGCACTTCAAACCCTAACCTCCACAAGCTCCTCTCCTTCTTCTTCACTAACACTCAAAGGCACTTTTAGCTCAACTCACTCACACACAAGCTTTAGGACGAAGGAAATGCTCTCTTAGGGTTTCACTCTCCGATATGGTGGCTGAGGATAAAGCCTTAGCATTCCTTATATAGTGCACAAGCCAAAATTAGGGTTTGCATCTGGGCCCGCTACGCCCAGCGTAACCTTGGGTACGCCCAGCGTACCTAGGTGAGTCCGCGTCCAAATTAAGCGCATGAGTACGCGCAACGTACTCTCCAGTACGCCCAGCGTACTCATTTGCTATAAATTCCACTCAAGGGCTAATCTTGACAACTTGACAAAAGAGAAAGGTTAAATAGCTGTACCTGAATTTCGGGATGTTACAATTCTCCCCCACTAGAACCAGACTTCGCCCTCGAAGTCTCATGCTGTAAACAACTCCGGATGCTGCTCCCGCATCTTTGACTCTGTCTCCCAAGTCAGCTCAGACCCCTTCCGATGTTGCCACTGAACCTGAACCAGGGGCACCTCCTTGTTCATCAGAACCTTGATCTTTCGATCCACAATCGCGATTGGCCTCTCAGCATAATCCAGGCTCGCATCCACCTGAATATCCTCCAGTGGTACCACCGCCGACTCGTCGGCTATACACTTCCTTAACCGAGACACGTGAAAGGTATCATGAATCTAGCTCAACTCTGCAGGTAGCTCCAACCGATATGTTGTTGGATAAGGTGTCTAAGTCCATAACTATTTCTGGTATGTACTTGACCCGACCCGGCATGGTCCATTTGGGTTGCATGGCACCATGCAATTGGATAAACTAAAATGAGAGAAATAACACTTATGGTTTATTAATATATTATAAGTTCTAATATATTAATAATATTATTTAATTAGTTTGATCAAGAATTAATTTAGAATTAATTAAGTGATCAAAAGATAACTAATTAAATATATGGGTAGATTATGTAAATCTTCAATATCTTATATAGTGGGCTAAGAGGCTCCATGGATTATCAAGTTGGGTTCCACCCATAGGATGCTCCATGGATGCTCCATGGGAGTTACAAACCCATGGGTCATGGAAATGAAGAGTCATGACACATTAGGGTTTACATGGTGTAACCCTAGATGTGTCAACACTATATAAGAAATCCATTCTCCACCAAAATCGGCGACACATAAGAAACAAGAGGGCTAGAGCCGATTTTGCAAGTGTAAGATTCTCTCAAAGTTTCCTCCTTTGCATTTGGTGTTGTGTGAAGCATTTGAGGCATCACACTTGGGGTGCTAGGCTCACAAGGTTTCAAGGATCATAATCAACAACAAGGTAAGTTATTCTATCTTTCATTCAAGTTAAAAATGTTCCCCATGTATGCTAGATAGGAATATAACCTTGGAATTCAACTTTGCATGATTATTAGACAAACATAGATCCAAGGTTATTAGGGTTGCATGTACACTTAGGAAGTGTTAGAATGCGCAAAACCCATCAGTGGTATCAAAGCCTAGGTTTGTTTGTTGTTTTTTTTTTGTGCAAACAGCTTGAAAAAAAATCGTTAAATTACAAGTTTTTTTAAGTGTAATTTTTTATTCTTGAAAGTGTTCATATTCATGTTCTTGAACTTATGAAGATTAGATGATCATAGGAATTGTTTGTAACCTTCATGGTAGTTTAATTCATGATCGTAATGTGTTTTAATGGAGTCCATAACTTGTCCTCAAGTTATGGAAAACCAAAAGTCTCACTTTTATTAAAGCCATTAAAAGAACACAAGAGTTATAAAAATGAAGAGTCTTCATTTTTATTACTCAATTAATTCATAAGTTATAAGAAATGAAAAGTTTTGGAAGTTTACAAAACTTGCCCTCAAGTTTTGGAACATGTAAAGTCTTGATTAAAACTTTAGTTCCAACCCTTAGAATTTTAAAAGTTAAAATTCAACCCTTATACTTTATAATATTATAAGTTACTAATATATATATATGTATAACAACAAGTCGTCTTACCGCTAGTACGCCTCATTCACGAAGCCGGTCTATAAGGGGGTATAAGGTTGTTGCCTATAAAATGGCAACTTAATGGGTGTCCACTCTCACCCACCGCTTCCTTGATCGGTGGAGGGTCGTTAGCCGAACGGGTAAGACAAGGACTTATAAATTCTCATTAAAAGTATGATGAATATTATAAAGTAACTAAATGCTTTTATTAAATTCCCAATCTTAGTTACTTTAGGAAAATGTGAATAAGGTGCTAATCCATGAAATTACACTTTACACTTTGTTTAAGTCGTTGGTGGAGCGTGTGTGGTTAACCGGCACACTAACTTGGACTTAACAAGGTAGGTAAAGGGTGACTTAAGGTTTACCATAGCATCGGTGGAGCGTGTGTGGTTTACCGGCACATCGATTGAGTGATAAACCTTGAGGGTACCAAGTGATTTGCATGGTTACTTCACACCTCGTTATAGCTTGGATTACGACATACCTCTTCTAAGTTATAATATATTGTGATTGGATCCTAGCCTTAATATTACATTTGGGTGTTTTATTAAGGACTCTCTTAATATCTAAACTAATCTTGTTCTCTTCTTTCAGATGTCTTCAAACAATGCTGCTTCTGGCTCTAATCCTAATGGCTCCTTTACCCTTATGAACTTGTGTGGGAAAGTCGCTTTTGATGGATCCAACTTCAATGAATGGATCAGAAACATCAGGATGATTACCCGCTACGAGGACAAAGAATATGTCCTTGACAAGGAGCTTAAGGAGATTGATGAGACCACTACAACTCCCCAGGAGATCGCTGACTTCCGGGCACATGAAAGGGATGCTACAAAAGTGGCATGCATCATGTTGGCCACCATGACAGCGGAACTCCAAAAGTCCTATGAGGACTTCTACCCTTTTGAAATGCACCAAGATCTGATGGAAAGATACCATCAAAGTGCACGACAAGAGAGGTATGAAATCATATGCTCTATCATAACAACCATGATGAAGGACGGGGAATCCGTCACGAGCCACATGCAGAAAATGCAAAGGTATGTGGATCGGTTGCTGAAGCTTAATGTGAACTTCCCTGAGGAGCTTGCAATAGATATCATTTTGCACTCCTTACCATCGCTCTATGATCAATTCCGCATGACATATCACATGAATAAGGAAGAGGTCACACTCAGCAAACTTCAGGGACTCCTCAAGACCGCAGAAACAGGTCTTAAGGGTAAGTCGGTTGTTAACACTCCTACTCCAAACTCAGCCCCGGTTTTGGCAATCTGGAAAGGTAGAGGGAAGAAGAGGAAGAGCTCTTCGAAGGGTACCAAGGCTAGGACCCTTGATGGCTCTTCTTCAAGTGGAACCAAGAAATGTTTTGTCACTCCTTCTTCTGACCCTAAAGAGGCTGAATGCTTCTATTGCCATGAAAAGTCACATTGGAAGCGGAACTGCCCAAAGTACCAGCAAGATGTGAAGGATGGGAAAGTTAAACCAAACCATGCAGATATTTACACTATCTTATCTAATAACTCACCCCATTCTAACTCTTGGGTCCTTGATACCGGTTGTGGTATTCATATCTGTTCTGATTTGCAGGGACTAAGAAGAAGTGAGAATGTGGAGCATGGAAGAATAAACTTAATCATGGGGAATAGGAAAGCTTTACCTGTCACCAAGATTGGAGTTTATACTTTATCGCTAAGTAGTGGGTTTAGTTTAGATTTGAATAAATGTTGTTATTCGCCAGAAATGGCAAGAAATATTATTTCCTTTCATGCATTGTATAAACAAGGTTTCACCTTTTCATTTGATAATGAAGTTGGTTTGATTAATGCTTTCTTTAATAATGTTCTTTATTTTAAAGCATTACCTTGTGATGGTGTGTATGAAACCGTATCTGTGGTTGATAACTTAGGAAATAATGTATTGTGTATTGATTCTGTTAATGATAATAACTTGGATAAAGCATCATTATGGCATTGTCGTCTTGGACATATAAGCAAGAAACGCATAGGCCAACTCCAAAAGGATGGAGTCTTGGAGTCATTTGACCTAAAGTCAGATGATAGTTGCGAATCATGCTTACTTGGAAAAATGACAAAGTCATCCTTCACAGGTTCTTGTGAGAGGGGTGAAGGTTTGTTTGATCTTATACACATGGATGTGTGGGGGCCCTTCAAACATGCCACAAGGGATGCTAATCGTTATTATTTGACTTTTACTGATGATTACAGTAGATATGGATATGTCTACTTAATCAAGCATAAGTCATAGACTTTTGAGAGGTTTAAAGAGTTTAAACAGGAAGTCGAGAATCAATTGGGCAGGAACATTAAGATGCTTCGATCCGATCGAGGTGGTGAGTATCTTAGTTCAGAGTTCCTCGACTATCTTAGGGAATGTGGGATTGTCTCACAATTGACACCTCCCAGGACACCGCAGTTGAATGGTGTAGCTGAGAGGCGTAATCGAACCTTGTTGGATATGGTTCGTACCATGATGAGTCGAGCTTCGCTACCAATCTCATTTTGGGGGTATGCCTTAGAGACTGCCGCCCATATCCTTAATCTAGTTCCCACAAAGAAAGTTGCCAAAACTCCTCATGAGATGTGGACTGGCAAAGTACCCAAACTAGACCACATTAAGATTTGGGGTTGCGAGGCTTTCGTGAGACGCGAGACTCATGATAAGCTCGAACCTCGAAGTGAGAGGTGTATTTTCATCGGCTACCCACATAAATCCTTTGGTTACCTCTTCTACAGACCTAATGAGAATGTGGTCTTTGTAGCTAGGAGGGCTTTCTTTCGAGAGAGAGAGTTCATAAGCCAAGGAGACAGTGGGAGGCAAGTTGACCTTGAAAAAATTCAAGAGTCAAGTGGTGAAGGAACTTCAAACCCTAGCACTCAACTTGAGGAGGAAACTCCTGTTGAGCCAATTGACAAGTATGTACCTCTGAGGCGTTCCACAAGGGTTAGGAATGCACCTGAGCATTACTATGGATTCCATATTACTGCGGAAGGTGATACACTTATCAGTGATGAGACTGGATGAACCTAACAGTTACGCGGAAGCCATGGCAGGCCCTAAGTCAGCCAAGTGGAAAGAGGCAATGGACAGCGAGATACAGTCCATGTATGACAATCAAGTTTGGAACTTGGTTGAGAATGTACCAGGTCGTAAGACTATAGGGTGCAAATGGATCTTCAAGAAGAAGACCGACATGGATGGTAATGGACACACTTATAAGGCACGACTGGTTGCAAAGGGTTTCTCACAAACTCCGGGAGTTGATTATGATGAGACCTTTCCTCCAGTGGCCAAGATTAAGTCTATTAGGGTTCTGTTAGCCATAGCTGCATTTCATGACTATGAAATATGGCAAATGGATGTCAAAACCGCTTTCCTTAATGGAAAGTTGGCTGAGGATGTTTACATGAGTCAGCCAGAGGGTTTTGTCAACACAGAGTACCCTAATAGAGTGTGTAAGCTTGAGAAATCCATTTATGGGTTAAAGCAAGCACCTCGCAGATGGAATCTTTTCTTTGATGAGAAAGTCAAAGAATTTGGCTTTTCTAGGAGTGAAGATGAATCTTGTGTATATGTCAAGGCTAGTGGGAGTATAGTTAGCTTTTTGGTATTGTATGTGGATGACATACTACTCATAGGAAATGACATCCCAACTCTGCAGGAAGTTAAGTCCTGGCTTGGGAAGTGTTTCTCTATGAAGGACCTAGGAGAAGCTGCCTATATTCTAGGGATAAGGATCTTGAGAGACCGGAGTAAAAGACTAATTGGACTTAGTCAGAGTACTTACTTGGATAAGGTGTTGAAGAGATTCGGCATGCAGGACTCCAAGAAAGGAGAGTTACCCATCCAGAGTAATGCCAGATTGAGTAAGACACAAAGCCCTAGTACGGAGGCTGAGATAGCAGAAATGAGTCGAATACCTTATGCTTCGGCTGTAGGATCGATCATGTATGCTATGACGTGTACTCGACCTGATGTAGCCTTTGCTTTGAGCATGGTTAGCAGGTATCAGGGGAACCCTGGCAAGGCACACTGGACTGCGGTAAAGAATATCCTCAAGTACCTACGGAGAACTAAGGACTGGGTCCTTACCCTCGGTGGGAGTGAATACTTGAGAGTTGTAGGGTATAGTGATGCTAGCTTTCAGACTGATAGGGATATTTTCCGCTCTCAGTCAGGTTGGGTCTTTACGTTAAACGGAGGAGCAATTTCTTGGAAGAGTTCCAAGCAAGAGACAGTGGCTGATTCAACTTGCGAATCAGAGTATATAGCAGCTAGCGAGGCAGCAAAGGAGGCGATATGGCTGAAGAACTTCATTGGAGACCTTGGAGTTGTACCAGCTATTAAAGAGCCAATGGAAATTTTCTGTGATAGTGAAAGTGCAGTTGCCTTAGCCAAGGAACCAAGGGATCACGGGAGATCCAGACACATCGACAGAAAATACCATTTCATCAGACATCGAATAGAAGAAGGACTCCTCGTGGCAAAGAGGGTATCATCGGATGAGAATCCAGCAGATCCCCTCACGAAAGGACTGACTCAGGTTAAGCATCTCCAGCATGCTCGGAGCATAGGGCTGAAGGATGATATTAGATTTAGTAGTTAGATAACCTTGAAATTTGTAAAGTGTAATTGACATTAGATGATGAATAAAAGGTGTTTTATTTATGAGTAAAGTGTTGCTATCTCTTGTCGATCGTTTACTATATTTCTTTTGCATGTTTTGACTTCCAGAATAATTATGTTTGGTATATCATATTATTCGAACCTCCTCAGTCGGTCATATGTCGGAAGTAGGTATGAATCAAGACTGTCATGATTGGTTGCAGAGGTCTAAGTTGTTGGACATGGCTACAACACTCATGAGTGCTCATAAGTTCTGAGCATTGGACTCAACCCACGCTCACTGGAATCACTTCATGGAATTTATCTCGAGTGATCGTGAGACGGTAATATCATATAAGTCTTCAAACCTAGATATATGATTTGTTACTTATGAGTTGGTTATGCATTGATTGTACGAAAACGCATTGGTAACTCGATGTTAGAAAACGTGCTCTTGTGTATAATTCAATGAGTAGTAGAACAAACATATGAGTCGAAGTTTATCTGTTCCTTCTTGGATTAGAAGCTGATATCTGGGCCCCTCGATGATTTTGTTTTGACCTATGTACCGGGCCCGGTCAGAACTAAGTTGATGTGTTCAATTGAGTTCTATGTCAAACAAATCGGAAATCGGGAAACAAACTGCTGGACACAAAGTAAGACACTGTTCCATGTATTGGTCCGGCTGATATCTAGAACAGAGGATTATATGATCACTTATCTTAAATGGCGTATCATCATCTTCTCAGTTCCGAGAGACCTTGAAAGAGCTACGATTGCCGATCGGTTCCTGAAGTATTGCAGTTATAGTTATTAGACTTATCCAAGTGGGAGACTGTTGGATAAGGTGTCTAAGTCCATAACTATTTCTGGTATGTACTTGACCCGACCCGGCATGGTCCATTTGGGTTGCATGGCACCATGCAATTGGATAAACTAAAATGAGAGAAATAACACTTATGGTTTATTAATATATTATAAGTTCTAATATATTAATAATATTATTTAATTAGTTTGATCAAGAATTAATTTAGAATTAATTAAGTGATCAAAAGATAACTAATTAAATATATGGGTAGATTATGTAAATCTTCCATATCTTATATAGTGGGCTAAGAGGCTCCATGGATTATCAAGTTGGGTTCCACCCATAGGATGCTCCATGGATGCTCCATGGGAGTTACAAACCCATGGGTCATGGAAATGAAGAGTCATGACACATTAGGGTTTACATGGTGTAACCCTAGATGTGTCAACACTATATAAGAAACCCATTCTCCACCAAAATCGGTGACACATAAGAAACAAGAGGGATAGAGCCGATTTTGCAAGTGTAAGATTCTCTCAAAGTTTACTCCTTTGCATTTGGTGTTGTGTGAAGCATTTGAGGCATCACACTTGGGGTGCTAGGCTCACAAGGTTTCAAGGATCATAATCAACAACAAGGTAAATTATTCTATCTTTCATTCAAGTTAAAAATGTTCCCCATGTATGCTAGATAGGAATATAACCTTGGAATTCAACTTTGCATGATTATTAGACAAACATAGATCCAAGGTTATTAGGGTTGCATATACACTTAGGAAGTGTTAGAATGCGCAAAACCCATCATATGCTACCTTGCCCACCCTCGCGGTCACCCTGAATGGACCGATGTATCGGGCCCCATCTTCCATCGAACTTGGCTCCTCAGCGGCCACTCGTGAGTCCATCACATATGCCACAAACCCGCTACAGCCCTGCTGTAAACTCTGTCTCGCTCTGGCTGCCGAACAAAACGCTGACCCACATCGGGTACCCTCGCCGTACACCGTAAGTACTCCCCCACTGGGGTCTCGTATCGTCACCAACTGTCGCTCGCAGTCTATGACAGCCCCAATCGGCTCAACCAATCCATGCCCACTATGACACATACGTCCCCCATCGCTATCGGGACCAGATCTATCGGGAACTCAACACCGAAGATCTCGAGTACACATCCTCGAATCACATCCGTAGCATACACCGCTCGCTCGTCAGCTATGGAAACTTGTAAAGGTCGTCTCAACGCCTCTCGTCGGCTACTGATGTGTCGACTAAACGCTATCGACACAAATGATCGACTCGCACCCGAGTCAAATAACATTAAGGCAGGTACAGAACTCACAAGAAAAGTACCTACGCATATCATAATATAAGCACAATATCTCATCTCAGCATAAATAAAGAATACGTACCAGCCACAACATCGGGCGCTGCGCGGACCTCCTCCGTTGTCAACTGGAAAGCTCTCCCACGAGCCTTCGGTGCCTCAGCCTTCGCTGGCCGAATCTCGGTAGCCCTAGCAGCAGGTGCAGATCCCTGTGCTGATCCCTGATGTAGCTGCGGGCACTCGGCCTTCCGATGGCCAGTCTGGTTGCAATGAACGCAAACCATGAATCCCTTGGGGTAATCCTTGGCGATATGCCCCTCCTTGCCACATTTGTAGCAAGCACCCAATCGACAGACCCCATCATGTCCCTTGCCGCACTTCACACAAGTGCGGCCCTTTTGGCCTTCAGATCTCGTATCCGCGGACTTTGCTCGCTTGGCTGCCGGCTGAGACTGTGCCGGTCGCCGATCCATCCTCTGAGACTCGGCCTCCTCCCTGGCCTGAGTCTCCAACTCAATCTCCCTCTTCTGGGCATTTGCCTGAAGCTCAGCAAATGTCCGGTAAGTCGAGTTCGACACGAACTCCCGTATATCCCTCCTCAAATCGCCCAAATACCGGCTCACGCGTGCCTGCTCAGTAGACACCTGCTCAGGGCAGAACATCGCCCTCTCATGAAACTTCCTGGTAACCACAGTAACCGAATCAGTACCCTGCTTGAGGGTCAAGAACTCCTGAACCAACCGTTCCCTCTCTACAGGGGGAACATACTCATCTCTAAACATGATGGTGAACCTCTCCCAGGTCACCGCTGAAATCTATGCAAGAGTGAAGCTCGCCGTCACGAACCTCCACTAATCCTTCGCTCCCAAGCGAAGCTGGTTCAACGCGAACCGTACCCTCAGATGCTCCGAACATGAACACGTGTAGAAGCATCCCTTGATATCAGCAATCCATCTCATCGCAGCGATCGGATCCTGCGTCCCATCAAACTCTGGTGGCTCCGTGTTGCTGACTCTCGAAGCAACAACGAGTCACCTCCCTGAGGTTTGGCAACAGACACTGCTGCAGTAGCTGCAGCAGCTGCAGCCTCAGTCACCGCTTCATACCGCTCATCAAAAGTCTCAATCAATGTGGTCTTGATAGACCCAAACATCTCCGGAATCTCGGCTCGAATCGCTGCTGCCACCTCATCGTGGATCATCTGACGAAGCTCCTCATCACTCACGCCACTTGGCTCAGGTCTGTGACGTGTCCCAACCATGATGTCTCTCAAATACAACATAATAATATCAGAGACTCGCTCAAGCATACTTGCACTCGATCACTAGACCCTACTTGTTCTCTAGTACCCAAAGGATTCTTACTTAGAGTGCGCACTGCTCCGGTGTCTTCAGTAGTACGGGCCCTATACTACCGTCCACACCGCATCAGTATTCACCCTAAGTCATCCTCCTTGGATCCCAGATCACAAGTACTCTATATCTTACTGGCATAGGCTACCCTTCGGTAGACCTCTCATCAGCTCCTCACTGCTACCTACTCGCTCTCAAGCATCACATGGCAGCAGAAATCTCCCTAGGCTAAGGCATCACAAATCAGGCCACTCTAGTCCTAATATGAATACCTAGCCTACTCTAGCATGCATATCATAACATATCTCATAACACATAATGTAAGGGTATCTTGGGAAATCACCGTTCGGGCGCTGGCTGATCGTACACACTGCTCCTTTCTACTTTTCTCAAAATCTTTTACTTTGTTAGAAAAATTGTTCCTTTTTATGAAAAACTTTCCGAAATCCTCAGTTTGAGTTCAGATACGCCCGAAGGTGCATCCGAATCCCTCAAACCAAGGCTCTGATACCAACTTGTAACGACGTAATTTTTCAAAACAATTTTTCATTTTTAAATCATACTTCCAATCACATGGTAATCACAAAACATAATGTATCACTGTGTCAATACAAAACATGTCCCCAGAATCTCAATAACATGAACTCTATAAGTGTGTACGGATCATGCCGACGCCTTCCCGCGATCCTCGCTCGTACCTGAAACACATAACATAACAACTGTAAGCATAAATGCTTAGTGAGTTCCCCAAAATACCACATACCACACATACGCCTTTCCAGGCCATAACCCTGTAGGATCCTCCAATCCATGTGTCTCAAGGGACTTCCGTCCCGAATCCCGGTAGACCTTCCGGTCCTACCCATATCGACCTTCCGGTCCGTAACCTCTTGACCTTCTGGTCCATATCATCTTGACCTTCCAGTCCATACCATACATAACATACATAGCACATACATATCACATAACCGCATATAGCACATACATCTCATAGCATACAAGACCTTCCGGTCACACATAAGTACCCTTCCAGGTACAGTATAGTGAGAATACTCACCTCGGGTAACTCGGTAATCTCGAACTCGGTAAAATCTGCTCTAGCCTCCGCCTACTCACATGGAATAAGCTCTCTAATCAATACAACTCTCAAGGCTAGACTGTTCCCTCTCTTCGCACTCTCAGAAGGGTAAAAGACCATTTTACCCCTCTCATGGCTCAAAGACCCAAATGTTGACCAAACCCTAAAAGTCAACAAAAGTCAACTCTCCGGGTTACGCTGCGCGTATCGAACCTGTACGCTGGGCGTACCCGGCGACCTCACAGAAACGGGGAACGCGACCCCCTACGCCGCGCGTACTGGGATTACGCCCAGCGTAACTCCCAGTTTCAGACTCCTTAGCTTTTGGGGTTTTAAACAGTTAAGACACATGTCCAACTTTCAGATCTGACCATCCCTAAGCCTCTTAATCCATAAAGTTCGTGACTTTAAGCCTTTGCATGGCTGTATGAGTCACCAACACCCAAATCATTCCACTTTCAACACTTTAAAGTCCATAACTCAAACATGACTCCCTAATGACGACCAAGTTGGGATTTTTATGGATCTACAACACATATATCACTGAAATGGGACAGATCTAGGTCCATGGAGTCCCTTATGCTCATAAAGTCTCCACCTTTGGGACTTTAACGCTAGAAATGGTCCATGCAACACCAATCCAAAATGAAGAGGAAAGTTCTGAGCTTTTTACCTCTAAATGAAGCTCCTCCCTCTGAAGAACTCAGATCCAAACTTGCACTTCAAACCCTAACCTCCACAAGCTCCTCTCCTTCTTCTTCACTAACACTCAAAGGCACTTTTACCTCAACTCACTCACACACAAGCTTTAGGACGAAGGAAATGCTCTCTTAGGGTTTCACTCTCTGATATGGTGGCTGAGGATAAAGCCTTAGCATTCCTTATATAGTGCACAAGCCAAAATTAGGGTTTGCATCTGGACCCGCTACGCCCAGCGTAACCTTGGGTACGCCCAACGTACCTAGGTGAGTCCGCGTCCAAATTAAGCGCATGAGTACGCGCAGCGTACTCTCCAGTACGCCCAACGTACTCATTTGCTACAAATTCCACTCAAGGGCTAATCTTGACAACTTGACAAAAGAGAAGGGTTAAATAGCTGTACCTGAATTTCGGGATGTTACACTCGCCCACACTCACCTCCCTACCAGGCACATACAAGTATCACAAAGACAACAAGTATAAACTAACATGCAAATATTCCTCGGGATTGCCCCGACATCGGACCTTGGTCCGGAATAACATACATATAATCTATCCTCAGGCCTCACCCGACATCCGACCTTGATCCAAAAACATACTTTCATACAATGCCTAGGGCTAACCCCCGGGTCTTCCTATCATACATAAACTAAATGGGCTGACATTGTGGCCGTAGACCCATGCACACAGTGAGGAGACTCACCTCGCACTGCCGAAGACCTGATGATACTCTTCTGTCTACTAGTTGGAAATTCCTGAACTGCTGCTCGTTCGGATCCCCGAGCTACTAATATCAAAATAACACTTAGGCCACAATACCCTCAATAGTCAAACTAGGTCAACCTTGGTTCAAGTCAAAGTCAACGGTCAATGGTCAAATTCAACGCTCCGAGTTGACTCAACTCGCCGAGTTGCTCCATCAACTCGTCGAGTTCTAAGACTCAGGACTCTACAATCCTGAACCAACTCGTCGAGTCCACCCCTGACTTGTCGAGTTCCCTGGCAACTCAGACTCGTGATAAACCGAGTCAACTCGTCGAGTCATCCCCAGACTCGTCGAGTTCCTTAGAACTCAGAACCATGCAAAACCTTGGTCAACTTGCCGAGTTGCTCCATCAACTCGTCGAGCACATGCAAAATCCATAATCAAGAAAACCCTGTCTACTCGTCGAGTCACCCTATCAACTCGCCGAGTACATGCAGAAACCAAAAACGGGGAAACTCTCTTCAACTCGCCGAGTTGGCTATCCAACTCATTGAGTTCCTTCAGTTCACTTCTCATTCAGATGATTCTAAGCCAAACTAATGCTCCTAAAGGTAGATCCAACCTCCTAGAGCATGCTTTCCACGTAAAGTTGCAACCTTTACGTGTCAATAAGTTCCAAAAGCCAAAACTAAGCTAAAAAGAAAGGTTTTGCTATGGAGGAGGGCTTCAAGCCTTTAAAGCTTGAGACTTTAAGACATTAGGGACCTTGAAGAGTACAGATCTGAAGTTGCAACCTTCAGATCGTGCTCCATGCAAGCACTCAACCACAAATGTGTTAGGAATTCCCATAAAGCTCAAGATGAAGGGATCTATCAAATGAACACTCAAGGTAACGACTTGTTACCTTCTATTAGCTGCCAAACTGAAATAAAAGTTGGATCTACACTTCCTTCCTTGATCCTTGCTTCCAATCTTCCAAGATGTGCACTCCAAATGAACCTTTATCTTCACAAAGCTCAAGAAATGGAGTTGGGTGGCTAGGGTTTCGTTTCTGGACTTGAGAGGGTAGTAAGGGGGGCTGAGTGAGAGGCATCACGTTCTTTAAATAAGGTACAAGGCCCGAATTTAGGGTTTCCCAAACCCTGACCAACTCGCCGAGTTGGTCCCCCGACTCGCCGAGTCGGTCACTTAATCCGCGACATAAAAACCCGCTCCTACTCGTCGAGTTCCTCCCTGGACTCGACGAGTAGACCTCTTTGACTTGGGATTTTTCTTTCCTTTCTTGACCTTATGGAATCCGGGTGTTACAATTCTCCGCCACTTAAACTAGACTTCGTCCTCGAAGTCCGCTTCGGCTGCTTATCTCGGATACTACACACGCGGCACGCCCTCGGATTCCGCTATCATTCCCGGACTCACTAATGCTTCCATAGAACACAGTACTCACTCCCAACTAGTTGGAATGCTCGCGGAATCTCTTATACGATTCATAAGCTTATCTGATCATCACGATCCCCGAAAGGACTGCTTCTCTCGCCATCCTGGGTCCAACTATTGCCCTACACAGTCGATGGCCTTCCCAAGGTAGGTGCACAATAGCGACAAAACCCTCTTCTATCCCTATGAAGGATAGATCTTCCGTCGTAACTGTAATCTCGTTCACTCCCCTTGTTGGTCTTCCGTCATTACCCACTGAACGATTCTACTACGATGTCCAGGTGCGGAACACCCAGCTCAACATGTGAATCAGATAATCCTTCGAGTGAAGATTCGTCCCTGCAACGGTTAGACTCATACGAGAGCTGCGCAACAGAGTCAAACCCTTTACTTTGAGATTATTTAATCCCTACTATGAGTTACTTAGCACCTCTCGGTCAGCTAACTACTCCACACAAGAATTCTCTTACCACTAACTATCCGAAGATCCTGCTGTCACTTATCCGCTTTCCGGATGATCTAGGACCACCCTGGCCCCAACTAATCTGCCATTAACTGGAATACCGGACTCCCACCGGTTACTGAACCCAAACTTAAACTCTCAGTCACTCCCAGCGACTTCCGAAGACAACTTCGGTTATCTAAAACTGTTCTATCTACCTTGCCACCCTGGCTCAATAAGTCATGGGATCCGCGATCCCCTAACTTGCCCTAAGGTCTCTACCAGGTCCTACCTGCGTTGCTAGAATCACATGGGCCTCGCCTACGGGTCTCACCCAACTGTATCTCGGAGTGGCCTCTCCCACATGTCTCACCTATCTAGGGCTATGCAGGTCCAACTCCACACTGAAACTCAACGAACTATCCTTTCTCGATCTCTATCATGCTAACTAGGAGATACGGGCCTTACCCACCCTCTGCTAATTTGGAGATACGGGCCCTCGCCCACACTCCTCTATCTAGCTACTAATGAGTGCTACGATTATCTCGTAGTCCTACCACACTTCCCGCATTGTCTATGTACTGGTGGATGTTACGGTTATCCTGTAGTCTTACAACACTTCTCCATGCTGTCTAACTGCTGGTGAATGCTACGGCTCTCCCGTAGTCTTACATCCTGGCTAACTAGCGTACTACCTGCCAAATCTCCAACCTGGTTTCCCAAACCAGTCATCAGCTAATCGTGAATACACGAACTCGACATCGGGAAGTTTCCCAAACTTCCAACTCACGCGTCTCTTTATCCGAACAACCACTCGGGCTACTTTTCTTCTCCACAAAGTTGCGAACTTCTCTCATCTTCGCATTCACTTCTGTTCCTGACTATATGGGGGTTTCTCCCCCACTTCGATTCAGCTAACTCCTTACAACTCACAGCCTTGGAAAGGTTTCCCCATCCTTCCCACCGACCAATGAGCAATCCGCTCGCAATCCGACATTCACATTGCTAGTGATCTAACTGTCCAGTACCAATCAATACCTCCCTCGAAATACTAACAACACATATCCCGAGTTCTAGTCGCGCTTGCTACAATTATTGCATCCTGATAACCTTCTCTAAAAGGGAACGACCTCTAACTACTATTCTCACATCCAAGGTATGCAAATGGCATATAACTTAATATCGATGCAGTACCATAACAATAACAATATAATCATAAATAAAAGCTTATAGGAAAGCAAATATACGCACCTACAACATCGGAAGCTGCTTATGCCTCCTTTGTGGTCAGCTGGAAAGCCTTGCTCCTCACCGTAGGCGCCTCTACCCGGCCCTGACGGCCATCAGTAATCCTCAACGTAGCAGGGGGCATGTGCTATCACATGTCCCGCAGTAACCAAACTCGGACATTGGACCTTCTTATGGCCCCGCTAACTGCAATGGAAACATATCAAGTCTGATCCCTGAGTGGTGGTAGCTGTACAATCTCTGCTAAAATGACCAGTCCGGCCGCACTTTAAGCAACCAGAATCACCACCACTACCACTCTTGCACGCACCCTCGTGCGTCCTGCCACACCTGCCACGTCGGCTGCGGCTCTGATAGTCTCTCGATCTCGAGTCTGACCCCTTGGGTCTCTTGTCTGAACCCGTGGCTACCTGAATCTCATCCGGCTTCCTCTTCCTGAGGTGCTCTAGGTTGATCTCCCTCTCCCTGACTCGAGCAATCATATCCTCCAGCGTCTTGCAGCTGGATCTTCTCACAAACTGCTTGATGTCATCCCTCAACATCTCGTGATATCGGGCCTTCTTCATCTCCTCGTCTGCCACATACTGCGAAACAAGAATAGCCCTCTCCCTGAACTTGGCGGTAATCTCCGTCACATTCTCAGTCGTCTGCCGGAGGTCCTGAAACTCCCGCGCTAACTGCTGCACCTCAATCACCAGTGCAAACTCGGCCTTGAACCTGACCGAGAAATCACTCCATGTCATCACGTCCAACGCGACATCATCCCCAATGGCATGTCCAACCTCCTCCCACCAATCCCGTGCTATGTCCTTCAGAAGACAGGAGGCAAGTCGGACCTTGTCCCCCTCGGGACATCGGCTCGTACGTAAAGCGTTGGCAACATCGGCCAACCACCTGCTACTAGCGATGGGGTCCCGAGTCCCATGGTAATATGGAGCTCCACAAGCTCTGAACTCTCGGAATGTCAGGGTACGCGCCCCCATCATGGCCATCATCTCGGTACGGAAAACTCCCAGCTTCTCATCCAAAAGCTCTAAAATACCCTCCTTGACCGAACCAAAGATCACAGGAGTCTGGTCTAGAATACTACGCATGATCTCTGCTGATACAAACTCTCTCATCTGCTCATCGAGCTGACTGGCTCCTGTACCCGAGCCTGATCCCTCAGCGGCACCTGAATCGCCAACTGGTCTACCCCGTAGCGTCACCATTCTGCAACATATCATAATAACCATCAGAATACTCATCACTACTGAGGGATCACACACGCACTACAAGTTCCCTGGTTTTATCTCATCCCTATTTGATTCGAGTACAGATCTTATGCTTTCAGTAGTATGGACCCCTACTACCTTCCACATCTATCCGTACTTTCCTCAAAAATTGCCTTGATTCCACCAAATCCCTTGCACTACTACTACTGCTCCACGCGCTAATCTCATCCTAGGCTTGCCCTAGGGTAATCACCAATCCACTCTCCGCCATCAGCTGCATAAGAAGTCCCTGTTATCTTCCCCTAACTAGCTTGCGGATACTATTACATATCGCTCAGACTAGATAATTCTTCGAATGAGAGGTCCTACCCTACAACGGTTGGACTCAGACAAGAGCTGCGAAATAGGGCTAGACCTAACCTTCTGAAATTATTTAGTCCTTGCGATATGTAACTTAACATATTCGTTTACTGGTTAGTAAAAAATAAATAGAACTCCTAAAAGCACGAAGCAAGCAACATTCGGGCATTGGGAAAACTAACCACATAATCCAATCAAGCTGTTCTATCCTCTAATCAAAAATTTGTACTAGCATGCAACTCATAAAGCTCATACACATATAACAGGCACATAAGGCATCCTCCTAGATCCTTAGTCCTAATCTAGCATGCAGTTCTAAAGCACATATCATAACATAAACTTGTATGGGTAATTTGGGAGAACTTACTTGAGCTCGGCTGATCGCATGCACCACACCCCTTCTTCTTCTTTTTTTTCTTTTTCAAAGTTCTTTTCTCTTTTCAAAATCCTTTTCTTTTTCTCAAAGCTCTTTTATAAAAATGATTTTCCTTTGAAAATTTTCATACCAAGTCCTCAGTTTGAGTTCAGACACACCCGAGAGTGTGCTCGAATCCCTCAAACCAAGGCTTTGATACCAACTTGTAACGTCCCAAAAATCATGACCAAAAATTTCATTTTTAAATCATTAGGTAAAACCATGTTTATCAAATCTTTTCATCAAACATAATCAATATCTCAAAACATCATAATAAGAGTATCAAAATATCAGAGTAAAACGTCCCAGACTAAAACACTATGGTGTGTATGCCATGCAGTCATCCCGAGCTCCTCCCTCCACTACCGGAAGTACCTGAAACCAAAACTGAAAACCGTATGCACGAAGCTTAGTGAGTTCCCCATACTACCACATACCAATACACATAACCACATACTGGGCCCCCGCCCGCTGCATCGGGACTAGTCCCGGCATCGGGCCCCACCTGGCATCATGCCCCGCCTGGCATCGAGCCCCGCTCGGTATACAGATCTGTCTCTCCTAGGCCCCGCCTGTCACTGGGCCTCGCCCGCTAAACACATACAAGCATATAACATAACACATAACATATAAGCTAAACATACTCGACTGTACTCCAGATCTAAGGCCTCGCCTATCTTGGGCCTCGCCCCTGTCCTGCTACTGATGAGTCATGGAATCCCGAATCCCGTCCATACTCCTGCTAATAGTGAGATACGGGCCCCCGCCCACACTCACTTCTCTCCTGTCTCAGGCCCCGCCCCTTCTCTGCTAATAATGAGATATGGAACCCCGTCTATACTCGGCCAGTGATGAGATACGGGACCTCGCCCATACTCACCTCCCTACCAGGCACATACAAGTATCACAAAGACAACAAGTATAAACTAACATGTGAATATTCCTCGGCTTGCCCCGGCATCGGACCTTGGTCCAGAATAACATACATATAATCTATCCTCGGGCCTCACGCGGCATCGGACCTTGATCCGGAAACATACTTTCATAAAATGCCTAGGGCTAACCCCCGGGTCTTCCTATCATACATAAACTAAATGGGTCGGCATTGTGGCCGTAGACCCATGCACACAGTGAAGAGACTCACCTCGCACTGTTGAAGACCTGATGATACTCTTCTGGCTGCTAGTTGGAAATTCCCGAGTTGCTGCTCCTTCGGCTCCCCGAGCTACTAATATCAAAATAACACTTAGGCCACAATACCCTCAACAGTCAAACTAGTTCAACCTTGGTTCAAGTCAAACTCAACGGTCAATGGTCAAAGTCAACGCTCCGAGTTGACTCAACTCGCCGAGTTGCTCCATCAACTCGTCGAGTTCTAAGACTGAGAACTCTGAAATCTTGAACCAACTCGTCGAGTCCACCCCTGACTCGCCGAGTTCCCTGGCAACTCAGACTTGTGATAAACCGAGTCAACTCGTCGAGTCATCCCCGGACTCGTCGAGTTCCTTAGAACTCAGAACCATGCAAAATGAGGTTTTGACAAGATATTATAATCATAAATGATATGAAAGTTTAACAGCTGTCAACAAGGTCCATTTCCACAAATATCAAGTATCACAAGATTAAAATGTAGTACGATAAAAATCAGAAAGCATATGCAATAATTAGAACAAGAGAAAATACAAGCAAAAGCAATGGTCCTACGGCCCATGGAACCTACAAGAAAAGGTACAAAAAAGTTATTATATACACAAAAAGCTTACACATATAACTCATTATTTGTTGTTATGGAGGGTGTATATAGTTTCAAAATATTCTTAGCATAATTGAAAGTTCAACTGGTTTAAAAGGGTTGAGGTCTGGTGTGCAACAGACCACCCACACTACCTGTCCCTGTTGCTAACCTTGACCCATTTCAATTTCCATCGACTTTTCTTTACTTATCACATGAATTTTTCGGTTAATGCTTATGGATAAGAGCATAACATAAACCAAGAGTAATGAAACAACTGAAGTTTCAGTTAGTAGAAAAAGTCCAAGCTCTGGTATGCAATAGATCTACCACCCACATATGTTTTCCCTATTTTTTAAACTTGCATTGTTAGTTAAATGGGCATAACTTTTTAGTCTAGGCAACTTATGAATGGAAATGTATATGAACTTACCACTTAGGTTAGTGGCCAAAAGAACTTTCGGTTGGTTTGGATTGATGTTTTAGAATCCAAACATCGGTGACTCCTTTATTCTCATTATCAAATCTGTTTCCTTCATTTTAAATAAGCATATTAAAAAGAAACACTTACTACAAATGTGCACTAAAATATTTCCAACATCATAGTGTTGCTTTATTCAAAATGGTAATCACGGGGGAAAGACTTGAGGAAGATACAGATAATATAGTACTCTGATAAACAAGTAGATTTTTTAATAAAGAATTTTTGATGTGCACCAAGGTCATGACATATAGCATAAGTTTTCAATACTACAAGGCTAAACAAGTAGATTTTTTAATAAAGAATAAACTCAAGAAATGTATAAGAGGAATTAAAAATAGATTTTACATCCATGGTTATAGGAAACTACAAAAAGAAAAAAACGAATTAATGGGAAAACGAATTAATGGGAAAACTAGGTGCCAATTGAAAAGGAGTCGATTCATAATGTTCTGTCTATTCATAATGTTCTGCCAAATGACAACTCATTATTTTTTTAATAACTATGGTATCTGATACATTTGGGGATACATTTGGGGTTGATAGAGAAAATAACCCTGGTTGAGAAAGACCTAATTGCACTTTAAAAAACATAACTTATTGTAGAATTTTGTTAGAAATTTGCTTAGTTTTTTGTATAACTGAGAAGACTTGAATCACTTAATGTAAGTTGACTTCTTTATTATCCAAAATATAAGTTTTAAAAATTTAAATCCAAACTTCTTAGAAGCAACAGAAAACACTCGACCAGAATTAAGGGGAAGAAACAATTGAATGATGATTAGCAACTCTAATTAACTGAAACTGTAATACGTAAAATCAGAGAAAAAAAAAGAAGAAAACGTATTCACACAGAAAAAACACATTTGACTTCAAATTATGTACAACATAGAAGCTATCTTCAATGAACATATTGTATGACATATTATCTTCAAAACCTTTCATTGAGCATAATTTACTCCCAAATTTGGAGTTTCAAGCTAAAAATATCTACGATGAAGACAAATACATCGTTCGACGAACCTAAATTTGCTGAGATTTACAAAATTCGGCTCGCATTTCCTAGATCTTACTAGTGAATTCCACGATAACAGAAAATATTACATAGAAAAATAACGACAAGTAGATTAAACGTTCGATATAACAAACATATCAGTTAACAACTAAATTCAAAAGGTTAGAATGGTGAAAATCTTGAAAATGATGAATCTTATCCTAGAAGGACCAAAAACTACTAGTTGTGAAGCTAAAACGATGAAAAAAATCAAAAAAACATTACAAGGGAGAAAAATAGAACTCACAGTGCATGGCAGAAGAACAAACACGAGCAACAAAAGATCAACTGGTTATGAACAATTTTGTGTGAAGATTTATCAAGCAATTGAGAAGATTGAGACGGCATGAGGGGAAACTAATCGATTTGTCGATCCAAATCACACCGTCGGTCTGTTGTTTCTTCGATTCATCGTCGACGAGCTGGACATTAGGGAGTGTGGATGGTCGGAGGTGCGATGAGGAGAGGAGAGAGGCGGGATGAAGAGATAGATAGAGAGAGGGTGAAGGTTTTGACATGATTCAATCAGAGAATGATATATTACGTTGTCTCTAAAATGCCATTGATATATTTCTTTAAGATGCCACTGTCTCTTTTTTTTCTTAGTTATTTAAAAAAATGTCACAAAGCATCCTAACCTTCAATTATTTTGATCTAACGGTCTTCGTTTGGTTCTCATCTTTTTGGGAAACTTTGAGTTATCAAATGATAATTTCTCTCTCTCTTTATATATATATATATATATATATATATATATATATATATATATATATATATATATATATATATATATAATTTCACTGAAACCGGAGCAAGCATGTCATTCTCTTTATTCCACCATTGAATTTTGTAAACACACCCACTCCACAATGGGCACAAGATTCCTCACAACAGGCTACCAGCCTGCCATCCCCTGCATTAGTTTGTTTATTTCTTTACTTTTCAGAATTTAAGGGTCCCAACTTGTACGCGGTGGGTCTTTGTACATGTGCATTAAAAACCATGGAGTTTATAACATGGTAAAGTATAGAACACAAACTTCGATCCAAAGAGTAATACTCGTACATCATTCCAAATATGGTTGTTACACCATTAATAAATCTGATTTTAATCTCAACAGTGACTATAAAGTCTTCGTATTACTAATTAATATTTAGGCCATTTCCAACTCAATATCATTTAAAAAAAAATGGTATAAATGGTTGTATAAATAATATTTTATCACTGACCCTATTACGTTCTTTACTCATTTTTTCACATTTAAAAAGTATATTACATAATATATTCTCTATTACATTCATTACATACCTTCTTACATCAAAAGAGTATATTACATAATATATTCGTGTTTTAGTACTTATATTGATGGTTAAAAAGACCATTCAACTTATTATCTTTTCATAAATTTATTTACCATCTTTTTTATAAATTATAACCTAATAAATTATTTTGTATATTACTAAATAATATCAATTTAATATATAGCATTATATTATAATTAATAACTTTTTTAATATACCTAATCGTATTTTAAAAACTATAAAAAAAAATAAACAAATTTGAGTGATAAAAAATGACATATGAAAGTTTGATACTATTTTGGTATAAATGAATTAGATAAAAAATTAGGTTATATAGTTGTGTTAGTTGGAAACACCCTTATTTATATATATACATGATGAATAGGAGTTGATTCCTATTGGACCACTTCTAATTTCTTTTTCTTTTTTTTTCCTTTTTTTGGTCTGGATGGTTTTTTTAATGTTTTTTGTAGACAGTGGATTACACGTGCAATCAACTTTGTCTGCTTCCTAGCATCTGCGTGTTATCACCTCAACAACCCACCACCCATTATGTCAGAAATCCACCACCGTCTCTCCCTCTACCTCTCCATTCCCTACCCACCTCCAAACCACCGCCCCACTCTGTTTTGTGTCTTCTATTTCTTGTATAAACCCATGATCGGACCACCACATCGTCTACCTCCTGCAAAGGTTCGCAGGACAACTTCCAACAGTTCTGATGCTTTGTTTTCCCGCCGACACTAACATATTTAGATTGGGTATCGATTTCACAGTATCACCCAGTTTCATCCCATCTCTAATATGTACTCTTTGAAGATCGGTTCCCAAATCAGATGCCGAGACTGAAGAACCCTAGCCTGATTATTATCAGAGTAAGAACAAGAGAAAAGAACCAAAATGTTCATGTGTATTGAATTCTACTCAATGAATACAGAGAACAATGTTTATATACAAGAAAGACTTAACTAACTACTAACTCATCATCTAACAGCTAACTAATGCTAGTTAAGTTAATTAACTGTGATTAAACTAACTTCTAACTGCCCGGAGTAACCAATTCTAACAGACCCACCATAACAAACTTTAACGAACAAAAAGTCAATATGACAAAAGTCAACATGACATCTAATACCCCCCCCCCCTCAAGATGAGCTCTGGAAAATGTTGTGTAGAGCCATCTTGGACATAATTGGAATCATCTTATGACGTGGCAAGGGCTTGGTAAAGATATCTGCAAGTTGGTGAGTTGTTCGAATAGGTAAAAGCTTCACTGTTTTATCAAGAATCTTATCACGAATGAAGTGACAATCTATTTCGATATGTTTAGTGCGTTCGTGAAAGGTGGGATTAAGAGCTAACTGAATAGCAGATTCATTGTCACAGAAAATGGCAGTTGGTTCATGTTGGTATACCCCAAAATTAGTAAGTAAATGATGAAGCCACACAATTTCAGTTGTAGTAACAGCAAGTGCTCGATACTCTGCTTCTGTTGATGATCTGGATACAATTGTTTGTTTCTTTGACTTCCAAGAAACCATAGAATCACCAAGGAACACACAAAAACCAGTCATTGATCGTCGAGTGTCTGAACATCCAGCCCAATCAGAATCAGAAAAAGCACGAATCTTTAAGGAACTATTTGAAGAAAGAAATAATCCTTGCCCAGGGTTTAACTTCAAATACTTGAGAAGATGAGTTGCAGCTTGCATATGAGGAACTCTAGGATTTGTAACAAACTGACTTAACCTATTCACAGCATAGGTTATATCCGGACGTGTAATAGTGAGATACATCAACCGACCAATCAATCGTCTATAAGAAGCAGGATCTTGTAATGGAAGTCCCTCAAAATTAGAAGTTTTGCAAGCAGGCTCCATTGGGTATTGAACTGTTTTAGCTGCCAATTTACCTGTATCTTCAAGTAACTTCAAAGTATATTGTCTTTGGGAAAGAAAAATCCCTTGTGCAGACCTTGCAATTTCCAATCCCAAAAAATGTTGAAGTTTGCCCAAGTCCTTCAACTTAAATGTGTTGCTTAAGCTTTCTTTAATGGCATTAATTTCAGACATAGAAGCTCCTGTTAAGACTATGTCATCAACATAGACTAATAAAGCTACATAAGTTTTGCCGACTCCTTTATAAAAAAGGGAATAATCTGCTTTTGATTGGATAAATCCTTGAGAAATTAAGAAAGAAGAAAACTTTGAGTACCATTGGCGAGAAGCTTGTCGTAAGCCATATAGAGATTTCTGTAATTTGCAAACCAAAGTAGTGTTGGCCGAATGAATGTCTGAAGGAGTGTAGCCTTGGGGCAATTGCATATAAACCTCTTCATCTAAATCACCATTTAAGAAGGCATTATTCACATCTAATTGAATAAGAGGCCATGAATTTTGAGCAGCTAAGGTCAACAAAATCTTGACAGTAACCATTTTTGCCACAGGTGAAAAAGTGTCCAGAAAGTCAATACCTTCTTGTTGATTGAACCCTTTGGCTACCAAACGGGCCTTATACCTTTCAATAGTGCCATCTGACTTCCTTTTGATTTTATAGACCCACTTTGAGCCAAGTGGTTTTCTATCCAAGGGTAAAGGAACAACAGTCCAGGTGTGATTAGCTTCTAATGCTTGTAACTCTTCATGCATAGCTTTGACCCATTGAGAAGATTGAGAAGCTTCTTTGTAATTATTGGGCTCAATTTCTGAAGATATAGCAAGAGTATAAGCCCTGTATTGTGGTGATAAATTGGAATAAGACACAACATCCGATAAAGGGTATTTTGGTCCATTTTCCACAATGATGTTATTTATAAGATTGCAATGATAATCTTGTAGGTAAGATGGTGGTCTTCGTGCCCGAATTGGTCTTGTAGGCTGTGGTGATGGCTCAGGAGGTTGTGATGATGAATGAGATGAAGATGATTGAGGATGTGGAGGCAATGAAGAAACAGGAGAAGAACTAGAAGAATCCTGATATAGTTGAAAAGAATCATCTATATTATATGAATTGGGAATAACTATGGAATCAAAAGGATTGTGCGAAATATTCTTTGATGAATGTGTAAAAGGAAAAATATCCTCCTGAAATATAACATCTCTGGAAACAAAAATTTCTTTTGTTTCAATATCCATCAACTTATAAGCCTTCATGCCCATAGGATAACCAATAAAAACACAACATTTTGCCCTTGGTGTAAATTTATTTCTGGAACTAAGAAGGGTTGAAGCAAAAGCCAAACAACCAAAAGATCTAAATCTTGAAAAATCAGGAGGGCAATTATGTAATTTCTCATATGGAGTAATGAATTTGAGAATTTTAGAAGGTGTTCTATTAATGAAAAAAGTGGCACAAGAAACACATTCAGACCAAAAAGCAGTAGGAACTTTAGATTGAAAGAAAAGGGCTCTAGCAACATTAAGAAGATGTTGATGTTTCCTTTCCACTACTGAATTTTGTTGAGGCCTCTCAACACAAGAAAATTGATGAATGACTCCTTCCTTGTTAAAGAATTCTGTGAATGCTAACTCTTTAGCATTATCAGACCTAAACACTTTGATTTTGCTATTAAACTGTGTTGACACCATTGCAAAAATTTTTGAAATAATTCCTTGAACTTCAGATTTATGCTTAAGAAAGTATGTCCAAGTAAATCTTGTACAATCATCCACAATTGTAGCAAAGTATTTGAAACCTTTATAATCAGGGACATGATAAGGACCCCATATATCACAGTGAATGAGATCAAATGGTTTATCAGCCACATGATTAAGAGATTCAAATTTCAATCTCTTTTGTTTAGCCAAAGGACACATAGTACAAACATGTTTATTCAAATCTTTATTTGAAAACAAACAACTATCAATGAACTTGAGTTTCTCATTGCAGGATGGCCAAGTCTTTGATGCCAATGTTGAAGAGACACGGCATGAACATGAACTTCTTCAATTACATCTTCAAGCAAATAGAGTCCACTTTCAACCTTAGCAGTGCCAATCTGCTTCTTGGTTGAAATCTGTTTCACAATAGCACGATTGTGATAAAATGATGCTTTAATCATTTTGTTTGCAACTAACATGGATACAGAGATCAAGTTCAACTCAAATTGAGGAACATATAAAACATTTTGAAGAACAATATGCTCATTAATCTTAATGTTTCCCATGTATTCTACTTGTATAAGCATATGATTTGGTAAACGAACTTTGGTTCCAAAAATTCTTTTGAGGTTTATGAAAACCTTTTTATTATTACACACGTGTTTAGTTGCTCCAGTGTCTAAAATCCAAATGTTAGATTGGTAATTTCCAGACTCACAAGTAAGAACGTAATGAGTACCTGATTCTTTATCATCAGCAGCAGTAACAGAGTTAATAGAAGCAAGTTGACCTGTAAGAACTGCTATTAATTGTTGACATTGTTGTGTAGTAAGATTAGCAATGGAATCACTTGTATTATCTTCCTTGGTATTGTTGATTGGAGCGGAAGTTTGATCAGAAATAGCATTAGCACGTGAATTTCCTTGATTAGAACGATAACCCGGTGGAAAACCATGAAGTTTGTAGCATTTGTCAACAGTGTGACCAGATCTTTTGCAATGAGAACAAAATGGAGATGATCGATTCTTTGAAAATGATTTAAACCTTTGATTTGAATTTGAGTTACTTTGAACATTGAAAGCAATGGGAGAATTATTGATAGAAGGAGTACTTATCTCTCTTTGACGTTCTTCCTGGATCAATAGAGAAAAAATACGATTAACAGTGGGAATTGGATCCATTAGGAGAATTTGTCCCCTAATTTGAGCATACTTCTCATGTAATCCCATCAAGAACATCATGGTGTGTTCGATGTCCTTTGCTCCTCCACAAGTACACAAACCACAGATGCAGTGAACTTCAAAATTAGACAATTCTTCCCATAGAACCTTCAATTTAGTGAAATAAGTGCTTACTGAATCATCTTCTTGAGTGAGATTCATCAGATCACGCTTAATTTGAAAGATATGTGGACCATTGCTCTGCTGAAAACCTTCCTTGAGTTCCTTCCAGATTGTAGAAGCAGTAGTCATATATATGACAGAAGCAGAAATCTCTTTTGACACTGAATTCAAGATCCAAGAAATAACAATGTTGTTATTTCGATTCCAAGATTTTAAACGATTAACTTCAGTTGACAAAGGTCGTGGTAGATCTCCAGTAACAAATTCAAGTTTGTTCTTCACGAACAAAGCAATTGTCATCGATCGTGACCAAGAGACATAATTGTCCCATGTGAGAACTTGATTAACAAGCAATGTACCAGGGTTATCAGAATGATGAATGTAATACGGATCATCAGATGATCTAGCATCATTTTGTGAAGAACTAGGTGTAGAAACCGAAGGAATTGAATCAGACATGATTAGATCTCAAAATCACAAGAAAAGAGATGAAAAACAGAGTATGAATCACGAAGAGAAAATTGAAGAATCAGTGATTAAGAATCACTAATATGATGAATGCGGAAGCACAGAAGAAAAGTTCTCTGATACCATATTATCCGAGTAAGATCAAGAGAAAAGAACCAAAATGTTCATGTGTATTGAATTCTACTCGATGAATACAGAGAACAATATTTATATACAAGAAAGACTTAACTAACTACTAACTCATCATCTAACAGCTAACTAATGTTAGTTAAGTTAATTAACTGTGATTAAACTGACTTCTAACGGCCGGAGTAACCAATTCTAAAAGACCCACCATAACAAACTTTAACGAAGAAAAAGTCAATATGACAAACATCTAATACTGATTCTCGCCACCACCATCATCGATCCTGTACTGATTTTTCACCTTCCCTCTCTCTCGATTCCAACTTGCTCAGGTTACTCCACTTCCGATTGTCCTTATTTATACCGTCAGCTTTTGGATGGAATTTTAGGGTTTATTTTCCTGTAAGATAAGCAAACTCACAACGAAAAAAGAAACTATCGGTTTTGATCTTGCTTTCATTCGTCATTTGTTGTTCGCTCTTTCTCTCTCTAAGCAGGACTCATGTACACACAGACTCGCCCATATTCCCCTTCTCAGACTGCTATGTACCTGCGACGCCCCTTCCCCAAAGGAAACACTTGCCCAGGTAAAAAAAATCATCTATTCTTCTTCTTTAATGTTTGTGTACAATTAGGGTTTAAATCCGTTCTTCTTTAATGTTTTCACCTCTTTGATGTTTTTAGTGTTTAGAAGCAGCTAAAATAAAATATAGGCACAGCGTATGACTAACAAAAATACTAAAGACCAAATCTTCGGTCAAATTACAATCGTTTATTGCAGACTCTTCACTGAAATTTTGTTTCAAATTGAACGCTTTTGATTGTTATTGTTATTCATCCTAAGTTCGATTTGATTTATCAGTTCCTAGAAGCATTTATGATAAAAATGGTTTTGTTTTATTGTGACAACAGGGTATTTAATATTGAGAAGATGGCATGGAATTCGTGTATGGATGTAACGAGTTAAAAGTTGTGAACATCTGCAGGTGTTGATTATACAACATACATAAAGCCAATGTGTGGATTTTATATCCAGAAATGTTGAGGCGACACAATTTACTGTCAACTTTTTTTTCAGCAGCCAAACCATCTCAGCTAAATCAGGTAGGTACATACAAACATGACTTTATTCATTTGATTAGTTATGAGAATGCTTCCATTTTTGCTGCTGTTTATCAGTTATATAGGAATTTATAATCATCACCTGTAGACATTCACAATAGTGTATTTGATTACAAACAATTTTCTTATGCAAATTGTTTTATCTTTTTTATTCTCACAGTGAGTCGTGTTGCTATTGACAAAGGTGGCATATGGATTGACTTTTCTTGAAGCATTCAGCACAACATTTCTAATGCCGGTATGTCACTCACTATGTGCAATTAGATTAAAGCTCTTTTATATGTAAATAATTCAACTTAAAAGTTTTTAATTATTTATATTTTAGTTGAACTAATGATCATTTATTATATTCTGCCATCTTATTTATTTTTTTTTTTTTTAAAAAATTGATTTAGGCAGAAGCTGGAATCCTGTCCAAATCTAGGACTCCAACCATTAACTTTGTATTAGGTAATTAAAAACACATATGAAGAAACACTTTAAAGTACATATTTTTTTGTTTTTTTAATAATTAATATAATATGTATATATGATAGGAGGCCATGTGTTGGAAAGGGTACACAATGTGCAAGGATTGCTGAGACGTATGGATTGACACATCTAAGTGTTGGAGATTTACTGAGAAAGTAAATTTCTTCCAAAAGTGAATATGGGTATCCGATTTCAACTTCACCTTCTTAGTAAGTCAAAACCTCTTCCCCTTAGGCCTTGACTTTTTAATATTTGTCAATTTATGGTTTCAGTGAAATGATTATGGATACGATTACGAAAGGGAAAATCGTTTCTTCATAAGTGACAGTCAAATTGTTAAAAAAATGCCATTGAATCTATTAATCAAAGGGATAGATTTCTAATCGATGGTTTCCCAAGAAGTGAGGAGAATCGTGTGGCTTATCAACAGATAGTTAAACTATATATATATATATATATATATATATATATATATATATATATATATATATATATATATATATGACTGAAACATGAATGTATAACTTTATGACAGGAAACTGCTCATGAAAAGAATCAAAGTACAAGGAAGGAAAATCGGTTTTGGAGAGGTTAATATGAGACTAGAATTATGTTTTTTTGGTGAAATTTATATGATTACAATGTTAATATAATTGATCTTGAGTTTATGCAGGTTTAAGCTTTCTGGACCAAATGGAAGCCATTATTGGATTAGTAATGAAGCACAAATTGGTCCAAGTCAACAAGAAAATGTTTGATGATGAATTGGTATTTGACAATTGTAAATTCTTATACCCTTTTTCTTCATAATGTTATGAAATTATGAAGTTGTAAACAAGAAGGTGTTTAATTGTTCTCTGTTAATATAATTATTCGTTTCTTTTTAGTTTATTTTATATTTTGTTGTTTGCTGGAGGCTGTCTTGGCTTTTATGTACATTTGGTGATTGGTTTTTGGAATTATAAATAACATGATATATTTCTTGAAATTTTGCATTGTACCTCGATAAAATCTTACTATTTTGTCCATTTCTTTGGCGTATCCAACCCCGCAAAGCGGGGTTCTTCCCTAGTTATAAATAAATAAATGAATAATGCTAGGACATGTTCTTGGGATCGTCATACCGAATCGGTATGGGTTACATAGTTTGGGGCTAAATATTTGTAACGTGTCATTTTCACAATAATTTTTTTTTATTAAGGTAAAACTTCATATAATAAGACCTGTATTAATAAATATATTTGATCAAGATTACATTTCTAAAATCAAAGTAATATTCAAACGCAGAATCTTCATTGTTGCTGATGAATGTGTACATTCACGCCTTCTCCTTCCCATGATAACCGATGATACCTGAAACAATAAGCAACCGGGCAAGCACAAAGCTTAGCGAGTTTTCCCCAAAATACCCCAAACAACAAACATACTAGCATGCATAACGGGCCCACAATCATCGGATTGGAATACCCTGGCTCAATCAGTCATCGGACTGGAATACCAACATGCAACGGGTCCAATCAGCCATCGGGCTGGAATACCTAGGGTTTGTTGGCATGCCGCCTCAACCCAACCGCTCATCTCGAGCCTCCGTGCCTACGGCTTGCAGCCGGCCCGCACCAGGTATCTTGGCCTACAGCAGACAACAGGACCGCCTCAACCTCAATCACTACCATATGTCAACATATAACAAACAAGGATCAAGTAGGCATATAATACATGCAGTATCAATCATACAGTTCGCTACCGCCTACTAGATCTCTAACAGCACACTGCTCTGCTACCAGCTGGCCTCCATGGAATGTGTAACCATAAGTAACCAGAGGTGAGATAGCCACCCGAACAGATGGTCCTGCTCCAGAGCCACAACCAAACAAGGAACATGCAAGAAAGCTTAGATCAAGAGTTTTCGGGCTATCCTACATGACCACATACAATCCCTAGGACACTCCACTTTACGATAACCTGCCTATTGGTACTCTAACTAGCATACCACCACTATTGCATGCTATCATACCAGGATATACATATACAAATCTAGCAGATCACCACAACATAGCAACATCCTATACACAAGGATACATGACTAACTCTGCAAGGAATGCGTAACCATATGTAACCAGAGGTGAGATAGCCACTCTGACAAATGATCCTACTCTACAGCCACAACCAAACAAGGAACAAGCAAGAAATCCTAGATCAAGAGTCCTCAGTCTATCATACGTGACTACATACAGTCCCTAGGGTATCCTACTAATAAATAATAACCAAAAAATAAAGGGGCCGACATTGATGCCTTTGATCCACAGGTACAGTGAGGAAAAACTCATCTCAAATCGAGATAACCGAAACACGCACGCGCTGCTGCTATCGGGCTCTTCACACCGAACATATCCAAAATCATCCCTAATCAATAATTAGGGTAATAACCCAAAATCAAGGTCCAGCACTTAATTTATCATGCTAAGGGTAAAAGACCATTATACCCTTCCTATATCTGACCTAACAACCCATGGCCCAAAACCCAAATGACCCAAGGCCCAAAAATAGCCCATAACTGTTTCCTGGTGAGTTCGCCCCGTGTACCTCCCTAGTACGCCTGACGTACTACGAGCTGAAGCCCAAACCATATTTCAAGGTCTTAATGCCTTAAGACAAAACGTCTAACTTCCATATTTGATTCTAAGGGATATCTTAAGTCATAAAGTTCCTAACTTTATGGCTTTGCATGGATTAATGGTGCCCAAACCAAAGCCCTAGATTCATAATTTTACCAAAAGACCACAAACTCATGCATGGAAGAATTATACTCGTCAAGATCCGATTTTTATGCTACATGAACCTTAGATCTAACAAGAAATGACACCCTTAAGTTCTGGAGTAGCTTTTACTCACAAGAACCAAAACCTTGGGACCAAAACATGTAATCTATAACCCAAACTAGATATACATAAAGATTGAAACTTTATACCTCCAGAAGAAATATCAAGGTGAGCAAGGTCTGGATCTACAAGTTCCAAGGCAACCAACACTTCTTCAATGAGCTTCTCTTTCTCCAAGATGCACCAAGAACACTCCAAAACACTAAAAAACTTAAGGATTTCACAAATGGGGCTAGGGTTTCGAATTTAGTGGTTAGAGAGGATGGAGGCTGAAGGTAATAAGGGTTTGAAATGAGTTAAAGGTCTTTAAATACGGTCCATGACCCAAATATTAGTGTTTGCTTCTGCTTCGCGTACACGCAGTGTACTCCTGGTACACCCAACATACCAGGGTGAACCTTCGCGATCTTCCACACCTAGTACGCTCAGCGTACACCTTGTACGCCCAACGTACTAGCCTAAACCCAAAACCTTCCTAACTTCAACACACTTTCAAACTACCACAACTTCTTTGATTCAACTCTGATTTTGGCGTTCTTTATATGAACGTAAAGGTGTTGAAGAGCCCCACAATCTAGTCTAGTTATCTTGGACTAAAAAGTTCTCGAACTAAAATCCGCAATTCATGCAAGAACCCAATCTAAGATTTTTCCCTTTTCAACCTTTCGGCCCAAGGCACAATTCAAAGGTTTAGATCTCATAACCATTATTTCCTCATTCTAAAAAGGTCGAAACTTTACCTCCTTATGGACCAAAGCCTTTGCACAATCGACTTTCGGCCCACAACCTTGAATTGAGAAATAACCAGAAACAGGATGTTACAATTCTCCCCCACTTAAATTAGATTCCGTCCTCGAAATCAGTTCCCGCTTCTACTTGTCGATGTAACGCCTTGTGGGTTTTCAAACTTGACTCCAAGATCTGATTCATCTTTATTGTAGCATCTTCAACAGTCGACCATCCTTCGTCAATTCTGCCAGCACAAAAATTTTTTATGATACCATGTGGCCTAAAGAAAAGGTCTGCACACATCCTCCTTGAATTATGCCGAAAAGAACCCCTTCCCTATTCGGAACTTGACGCAACCCTCACGTCAACCAAGTTGACCGAAAATCCACAAATTTGATCGGTCCAAAAACCTTCTCGGCCAAACGTCGTCATGCTAATCACGCACATAAGTGCACCATTGTGACAAAAACCAACTGGTCACATACTAAACTAAGCCATACTCATATTCGTTCTGACATATCTGCCCAGCTATCCACTGACAACACTCGGGCTTACCCCTGATCTGCTAACCAACAACAGCATTCAGGCTTACCCCCGATCCACTATCCAACAATAGCACTCGCAGTCTAACATGATGCACATCGATCCTTGCAAGACTTAACTGAACCTACCAGTGCTTCGGACCGTGACTCGGACTTCCAAACCCCAATCAAACAAGAACAAACAAGGAAGCCCTCACCACATCTCTCGACCTGGGCTCCTAACACCCTAGAATCTAAAGCACAAGCATGCCCTATATATTTCTATCGCAACTAAAACTAATACGACTCGAGGGAAAATGCAACAGCTGATGATGATCTTGATGCGGAAATGGAAGATTCAACAGTTGCGCGGAAGTCTTGAACTTGGAGAAATTGTGATTGAGAACTGAACCTTAGCATAAGGTCTTCCTGTTGCGAGATTTCACTCTCCCCCACTTGGAATATGCTAGAATCTGACAACTTCACCATCCTTCGATACCCAGATCGACTTGAATTCTACTACTTGATCCCAACCACTGGTATCCCGGTACACAAGAGAGTCTAATCCCATACAACATTCACAAATTTCAACACGCATGCAACCGAGGACTATGATAATTAATCCATTCATAAGAATAAATCAATTAAAAGAAAATAGAGCTAAGTAAGATAATTCCATTCAACTGATCATCCAAGATTACAACTTAACTTCGATACATAAACAGAAATTACAAATACATGCTAACATTGTCGCAATCGACTAAATAGAAGAACTGATTACTCAAACTTTGGTCTCTGCGGGTCCGGCCGTCACATGATGACCGTATAGGAGCTGCCAAGATAGGGGTGTAGGGTCCAATACCTCACCAAAAATAAGAATGGGATAATGAGCTCTGATGTGGCTCTCCTGGCCGCAATGGAAGCAATCTCTACCAAATGACCCCCTTTGCCACACCTACGACATACAAAAGATCAACACCTCCCATCATGAAACTTCCCGCACTTGCCACACTCGGAACTCCTCCTATTTGCTGATCCTGAACTCGGGTCGAAGGACTTGAACTGCTTCGCCGCCGGCTGATACTGTCTTGAAATTGTCTCTTCCTCCTTCTGTTGAAACTCCAACTCAATCTCCCTCCTCCTGTCGCTTGAATGCATCTTGGCCAAGGTCTGGTACTTCTTATTAGATACAAACTCTCGAATCTCTATCTTGAGCATACTCAAGTATCGCGACATTTTCGCCTGCTCTGAAGCGGCATACTCTGGGCAGAAAAGAGATCTCTCCATAAACATCCTGGTGATCTCCGTCACCAACTTCGACGTCTGCATGAGTGACAGATACTCCTGTGCCAGTCGCTCTTGCTCCACAAGAGGAACATACAATGTGCGGAACATATCCATTAATTGCCCCCAAGTCACCGCGGCTCGCTCGACAAGCGAAAAGCCATGAGTCACCAATTCCTACTGTAACACCCAAAAATTTCGAACAAATTTAAACTTTCAAAAACATGTCAAGTTCATCAAAACATTACAACTTTGTTTTCAAAATACATTTTTATCAGAGTATTCCCAGAAACATAAACATGATAGGAGGAGCTGTACGATCATGCCTTCGCCTTGCCACGATCCCCTGATGTACCTGAAACAATAAACTGAAATTGTAAGCCCGAGAGCTTAGTGAGTTACCCCCAAAATACCAAACACATAACCATGCCATATAAACATATAACCAAACAACAAGCATAGTGAGCCTTCAGCCTGACTGGACCGCCTCGCAGGCCTTCAGTCTATCTGGACCGCTCTCCGAGCCTTCGGCACGTCTGGACCGCCTCGCGGGGCCTTCAGCCTATCCGGACCGCTCACCGGGCCTTCGGTCTGACTATCATACCCTCTTGGGTTTTGTAGTCTATCCGGACCGCCGTGGGTATGTTGGCCTTCAGCACAAAGCAGGACCGCCTCAACCCAACACCCAAGTCAAACAACATGTGAATATACCTTCATAAGCTATCATAATAACAAACAAACCGATCTAACAGATCAAATAGCATAGCAACGTCCTAAACCAGGACTCCGACCTACCCAGGTCATATCATAGCATAATCCTGCAACTAGGATATCGGCCGAACCCGATCACTAAACATAAGCATATCACCATCCTAACTAGCAGGATGCGAAAAGATGCACATATTATGTAATAATCCAAATACAAATCCATAAGGGCCGGCCTTGGTGCCTTAGACCCTGTTGATATAGTGAGGATAACTCACCTCGTAAATGTCGACCCGGAAGATAAACCCAACTCTCGAATCACTTGGCACAGGCTCCACCACCTAATACCATAACACAATATACTCATAAGTCCTTAACCTTATAAGGTACTCCATAACCCACTAGTCAACCCCTGATCAAAGTCAAAGTCCTCAGTCAAGGTCAACAGTCCATGTTGACCCCAACTCGCCGAGTACCCTCGGCTACTCGTCGAGTTCCTCGAAGCACATTCCACTCGCCGAGTCATCGGGGTGACTCGTCGAGTTCCTTCGATTCTCGTTCAAACTTTAAGGCCACCCGTCGAGTCCCCCCCCCCTTGCCACTCGACGGATACACACGCATACATATCCTAGGGAAAACTCATCCGACTCGCCGAGTTGTTCTTCAACTCGTCGAGTCTTATGGTGATCTTCATCGGACTCACCGAGTTGTTCATCCAACTCGGCGAGTTCACGGCCATCTTCATGTGACTCGCCGAGTCAACCTTGAGACTCGCCGAGTCCATTCAGTCCTTTTTCCATACAGACTTGTTTTGAGCCATGCAGCGGCTCCAAATCACAGATCCAAGCTTCTAGGGCATGCTTTTCACGTAAAGTTGCAAACTTTACGTGCATGCATAGCTACAAAGGTTCTAAATGCCAATTCTAAGCTCTTAATGGAACTTCATGCTCAAGAGGGACCTCAATCATGACCAAGGTTGTAACTTTATGCTTATAGAATCCAAGGATGGTCCAGATCTGAAGTTACAACTTCAGATCTAGCCCATAGCTCATCTTTCCAACTTAACATCCCACCAAAAACCCTAGAACTCAACCAAAAAGAAGAGATTTACAAGGGGAAGTCGATTTGGTTACCTCCATAAGATGATAACTGAGATAAGAGCTGATTCCCACACTCCACTTGCTCCAATCTCCTCCTCCTCTAAGCCTTCCTTCTCCAAAGATCCTCTTTTCAAGCTTCAATCACACAATGGGCACACACACACACACACACACGTATTAGGGTTTTAAGGGCTCCCAAAGACTGTAAAGAGGCCAAAGGAGGCTTATCATTCCTTAAATAGGGTGCAAAACCCCGAGATTTAGGGTTTCATCTGCCAGCTCCTACTCGTCGAGTCCCTTAGTGGACTCGTCGAGTAGGTCACTAAACGTGGGTTCCAACCCCGCTGCTACTCGACGAGTAGGTCAACCGACTCGTTGAGTAGAGCTTCATCCAATAACTCTTATTTAAATGATACCTGAGAATCGGGGCATTACACCCACCAATACTTCGCACCCTAGCGAAGAAGGTTAAGCGCAAACTTTACCTTTTGGTTCTCAGGACACATGCATGTGAAGAAACATCCCTCCACATCAGAAATCCATCTCAAAGTGATAATCGGGTCCATGTCGCCTCTGAGGTCCTGCAATAGTGACGGTTGTTGTGGCCGCAGCAGTAGCTACCTGCATGACGGCGACATAGGGCCGATAAAACTCATCAATAAATGCGGTCTTGGCTGACCCAAACAAGTCCGAAATCACCTCCCTGATCACCTCAACCACTTCGACAACAATGATCTTACGGATCTCCTCCTCACTCAGACCTGCTCTCCCAGCGCTGCCAACTCCTGATCCTGAACCTTTAATGGCCTCCATACTGAAAATATACCATGGACAGATCAGACATCAAAACATAGTTCTCAACACACCAGGCTACACTCATACTAGTTCCTTAGTAGCCTTGAGGTTCCTCCTGAATCTCATACGGATCCTGTGTTTTCAGTAGTATGGGCCCATACTACCTTTCACACCTATCTGTAGTCGATTCAGAATTCATCCCAAGGTCCTAAGTCACAGCACTAGACCACTCCTAGGCGTGTTAACACCCACATGCTCCTATGAGCTACAACTAACGTCCTAGGTACACCTTAGAGGATTATCCTCACACCGCACTACTGGTTGCTTTTGTGCATGCTTGTTGTACACAATATGGGGTCAGATAGATTGTCGAATAATCAGCTCTTCCGTAAGTCCACAACCAGACAAGGAACAAGAAATAAGTCTAAGTCGATCATTCTAAGGCTATTTAATCCTGACCATATACAACTAATCAACATACACGTAGCAATCACACAATCATGTAACATATAACAATCAACTCCCTATATCATAAGGCATAACCGAAATCAGGCACTTCTATCCAACAGTTCCTAAAGGAACCTTATCTACTAGTATGCTCCTCTAACAATCCATATATCAGCAATAATCAAAACTCAGCACATGTAACAAGTATGGGTATTTTGGGAACTACTCTCCTGTTCGGGCTCTGTCTGACTGTACACATTGCATCTTCCTGTAAAACCAAATTTAAGTCAAGGTCAACGTTCCCGATCCCAATCCAACAATCAAACAAGAACATGACAAGAAACCGAGCCCATGTACCTAACCCAACCCTTTTATTATAAATTCTTTTTCAAAAACATTTTGTGAAAATTCTCGGATCCTAGTTTAATCTTGGATTCGCACAAGTGTTCCTCCAATTCGCTCAAACCAGGGCTCTGATATCAACTTGTAACGTCCCATTTTCACAACAAATTTTTTTTCATTTTTATTAAGGTAAAACTCCGTATAACAAGACCCGTATTAATAAAAACATTTGCTCCACATTACATTTGTAAAATCAGAGTAATATTAAAACGCAAAATCTTCATTGTTGTTGATTAATGTGGACAGTCACGTCTTCGCCTTCCCATGATAATCGATGATACCTAAAACAATAAGCAACTGGGTAAACAAAAAGTTTAGCGGGTTTTCCCCAAAATACCCCAAACAACAAGCATACTAGTATGCATAACGGGACCACAATCATCGGATTGGAATAACCTGGCCCAATCAGTCATTGGACTAGATTGTTAAATTGCAATGGGTCCAATCAGCCATCGGGCTAAAATACCCAGGGTTTGTTGGCCTGCAGCCTCAACCCAACCGCTCATCCCAAGCCTCTGTGCCTACGACATACAGCCGACCCGTACAAGATATCTTGGCCTAGAGCACACAGCAGGACCGCCTCAACCTCAATCACCACCATATGTCGACATATAACAAATAAGGATCAAGTAGGAACATCATACATGCAATATCAATCATATAGTTCGCTACCGCCTACTAGATCTGTAACAGCACACTGCTCAGCTACCAACTGACCTCCATGGAATGTGTAACCATAAGTAACGAGAAGTGAGATAGACACCCGAACAGATGATCCTGCTCTAGAACCACAACCAAACAAGGAACATGCAAGAAAGCTTATATCAAGAGTTCTCAGGATATCCTACATGACCACATACAATCCCTAGGACACTCCACTTTACGATAACCTGCCTATTGGTACTCTAACCAGTATACAACTACTGTTGCATCCTATCATACCGGATATCCATACACAAATCCATAAAAGCACCACAACATATCAACATCCTATACACAAGGATACATGACTAGCTCTGCAAGGAATGCGTAACCATATGTAACCAGGGGTGAGATAGCCACTCGGACAAATGATCTTACACTAGAGCCACAACCAAACAAGGAACATGAAAGAAAGCCAAGATCAACAGTCCACAGTCCATCCTACGTGATTACATACAGTCCCTATGGTATCCTACTAATAAATAATAACCAAAAACTAGTGGGCCGACATTGGTGCCTTCAACCCACAGATACAGTAAGGAGAAACTCACCTCAAATCGAGATAACTGAAACACACATGCGTTGCTGCTATCAGGCTTTTCACACTGAACATATCCAAAATCATGCCTAATCAATAATTAGGGTAATAGCCCAAAATCAAGGTTCAACTCTTAATCTATCATGCTAAGGGTAAAAGACCATTATACCCTTCCCATATATGACCCAACAATCCATTGCCCAAAACCCAAATGACCCAAGGCCTAAAAATGGCCCATAACCACTTCCTGGTGAGTACGCCCCACGTACCTCCCTAGTACGCCTGGTGTACTGCGAGCTAAAGCCCAAACCATATTCCAAGGTCTTAATGCCTTAATACAAAACATCTAACTTCCAGATTTGATTTTAAGGGATGTCTTAAGTCATAAATTTCCTAACTTTATGGCTTTTCATGGCTTAATGGTGCCCAAACCAAAGCCCTAGATTCATAATTTCACCAAAAGACCACAAACTCATGCATGGAAGATTATTATACTCATCAAGATCTGATTTTTATGCTACATGAACCTCAGATCTAACAAGAAATGACACCCTTAAGCTATGGAGTAACTTTTACTCATAAGAACCAAAACCTTGGGACCAAAACATGCAATTTATAACCCAAACTAGATCTACATAAAAGAACCATCAAGGTTGAAACTTTATACCTCCAGAAGAAAAGATCAAGGCGAACAAGGTCTGGATCCACAAGTTCCAAGGCAACCAACACTTCTTTAATGAGCTTCTCCTTCTCCAAGATGCACCAAGAACACTCCAAAACACTCAAAAACTCAAGGATTTCAAAATTAGGGCTATGGTTTCGAATTTAGGGTTAGAGAGGATGGAGGCTGAAGGTAATGAGGGTTTTAAATGAGTTAAGGTCTTTTAATAGGGTCCAAGTCCAAAATATTAGGGGTTTGCTTCTACTTCGCGTATGCACAACGTACTCCTGGTATGCCCGACGTACCAGGGTGAACCTCCACGATCTTTCACACCTAGTACGCTCAACGTACACCCTGTATGCCCAACGTACTAGCATAAACCCAAAACCTTCCTAACTTCAACACACTTTCAAACTACCACAACTTCTTTGATGCAACTCCGATTTTGGCGTTCTTTATATGCACGAAAAGGTGTTGAGGAGCCCCACAATCTAATCTAGTTATCTTGGACTAAAAACTTCTCGAACTAAAATCCGTAATTCATGCAAGAACCCGATCTACGATTTTTTCCTTTTTCAACCCTTCGGTCCAAAGCATAATTCAAAGGTTTAGATCTCACAACCATCATTGCCTCCTTCCAAAAAGGTCTAAACTTTACCTCCTTAAGGCCCAAAGCCTTTAAACAATCGACTTTCGGCCCACAGCCTTGAATTGAGAAATTACCAGAAACATGATGTTACAATATCAAAGTATGTATAAAGTAAATAAAATTATTAATTATATATAAAATTAATTCATAACACTCTTATCTACAATGATTTTTTATTTGAGGTAATTTTTGTAGCTTACTTTTTAGCTTTTATCAACTTTCACCGGCTTCTTTTTCTTTTTATTGTTTCTTCAGCTTCTACCTAGTGAGCTGAGGCTTGAGTAGGCATAGCCATCGGCTTCTGACACCACCAAGATACGTGCCTTCTTCTCTTTCTTTCACCGCCTCATCTTCCAATGCTGTTTAACCATCTTCCACTCAACAACCTCTAAAAACACATAAGAATATTGAGGTTGGGTGTTTTCACTATTGATGATCCGTTCCCCTTTCTATCAGAAGCATCGGCCTCCACGAAACCCTAACGCACCGAAGAATAACAAAAAGGCACGTCTGTCTAGGTAGCGACGACGAGTGAAGACGATCGATAACCCCATTCACTCAATCCTCACTCCTTAGAGGAAGGCTAAACATCACGAGACTGGTCGATAACCCCACACAACTCATCCATGAAACTTCAACCAACCCTACAACACTCGTGTATGCTAATCATACATAACACTGGACCCTATAGACAATCGAATATTTGATCCTAACCTAAGCCCTTCATCAAACAAGAACACTAAATAAGGTCAAACCAAACATTCTCAGGCTATAGAATCTTAGTTATGTATAACTATAATGGATACACTAAGCAGCTACAATAATGATGTCAAATTCATATAAAATAGGATCCTAGGCTATCAGGCATCATGTAATCAAGCAATTGGGCAAGGGAAGGGAAAGAAGAGGAAAGCTCCCCCAAAACAGAACTGGAAGGGAAAGTATCAAGTCGGGTCGTTAAGCAATGGCCCTAAAGGAAAGTCTAGTTCTGAAGCTCCCCCTACCTTTGATCCTAAGGAGGCTACTTGCTTCTACTGCCATGACAAGGGGCATTGGAAACGAAGTTGCCCCAAGTACTTGCAAGACATAAAGGATGGCAAGGTTAAGCCAACCTCGGCAGGTATTTACATTATCCTATCTAAAAACTCATCGCATTCTAATTCTTGGGTCCTTGATACAGGATGTGGTTTTCAGATTTGGTCTGGCTTGGAGAGGCTAAAAAGAAGTGAGGACGTGGAGCATGGGAAGATGAACCTGATTATGGGAAAATAGGAGATCATCGCCTGTTACCAAGATTGGTGTTTACTCTTTAGTGCTTATTAGTGGGTTGAGTTTAGATTTGAACAACTTTTGCTATTCATCAAAAATGATGAGGAATATTATTTCTTTTCATGGTTCATATAAACAAGGTTTTAGATATTCTTTTGATAATGAGAATGGTTCTATTTATGCTTATTATAATGGTGTGTTTTATTTTGAAGCATTACCTTGTGATGGCGTGTATGAAACTGTGATGGTTGTAGACAATTTAGGTAATAATGTGTTGCATATTGATTTTTCTAATGGTTTAGACAAATCATGTTCGTGGCATTGTCGTCTTGTACATGTCAACAAGAAGCGCATTTCCTAACTCCAAAAGGATGGAGTATTGGAATCATTTGACTTAAGTTCAGATGATACATGCGAGTCTTGTTTTCTTGGAAAGATTACTAAATCACCTTTCACTGGTTCTTGTGAAAGAGATGAAGGATTGTTGGATCTCATACACACGGATGTGTGTGGGCCCTTCAGATCCACCAATAGGGATGTAAATTGATTTTATGTGACTTTTATCGATGATTATAACATATATGGATATATCTACTTAATCAAGCATAAATCAGAAACCTTTGACAAGTTCAAAGAGTTCAAACATGAAGTCGAGAATCAATTGGGCAGGAAGATCAAGATGCTCAGATCTGATAGATGTGGTGAGTATCTAAGTATCGAGTTCCACGACTACCTTAATGAATGTGGAATTGTTTCACAATTGACAACTCCTAGGACACCACAACTTAATGGTGTGTCTGAGAGGCGTAATCGAACCTTGTTGGATATGGTTTGTTCCATGATGAGTCGAGCTTCACTTCCAATCTCATTCTGGGGGTATGCCTTAGAGACTGCCGCCCATATTCTTAATCTAGTCCCAACAAAGAAGGTTACCAAAACACCTCACGAGATGTGGACAGGGAAGGTTCCCTCGTTGGCACATATCAATGTTTGGGGTTGTGAAGCTTTCGTTAAAAGAGAGACTCACGACAATCTTGAACCTCGAAGTGAGCGATGTATTTTCATCGTCTACCCACAAAATTCCTTTGGATACTTGTTCTACAGACCTAGTAAAAATATGGTATTGTAGCACGAAGAGGAGTCTTTCGTGAGAGAGAGCTTATATGCAAAGAGGACAGTGGGAGTACAACTGATCTTGAAGATATTCAAGAGTCAAGCGATGAAGGAACCTCTAACACTAGCCCTCAACCCGAGGAAGAAATTCATGTTGACCCTGTTGACGAGTCGTTGCCTCTTAGACGTTCCAACAGAGTTAGAATGACACCAGAGTTTTATGGGTTCCATATTACTACAGATGGTGATACGTTTATTAGTGATAATAGACTGATAAATTTGGATGAGCCTTCTAACTACAAGGAAGCCATATCGGTCCCTGAGTCTTCCTAGTGGAAAGAGGCAATGAATAGCAAGATCAAGTCCATGTATGACAACCAGGTTTGGAATTTGGTTGACAATGTACCAGGTCGTAAGACAGTTGGGTGCAAATGGATCTTCAACAAGAAGACTGACATGGATGGAAAGGTACACACTTTCAAGGCACGACTGGTTGCGAAGGGCTTTACTGAAACCCCAGGGGTTGACTATGATGAGACCTTCTCACCAGTGGCTAAGATTAAATCTATTGGGGTTATGTTAGCCATAGTTGCGTTTCATGATTATGAAATTTGGCAGATGGATGTCAAAACCGCTTTCCTTAATGGAAAGTTGGTTGAGGATGTTTACATGAGTCAGCGAGAAGGTTTTATGGATGCTAAGTACCCTAATAGAGCGTGTAAGCTTGAGAAATCAATCTATGGATTGAAACAAGCTTCTCTCAGATGAAATCTTTGCTTTGCTGATAAGGTTAAAGAGTTTGGATTCTCTAGAAGTGAAGATGAATCTTGTGTATATGTCAAAGCTAGTGGGAGTATAGTCACCTTTCTGGTATTGTATGTTGATGACTAACTACTCATAGAAAACAACGTTCCAACTTTGCAAGAGGTTAAGTCTTGGCTTGGAAAGTGTTTCGATATGAAGGATCTGGGAGAGGCTCATTATATTCTGGGAATAATGATTTCGAGAAATAATAGTGGACGACTAATTGGAATTAGTCAAAGCACGTAATTGGATAAGGTGTTAAAGCGTTTTAGCATGGAAAATTCAAAGAAATGAGAGTTTCCTGTCCAGAGTAATACCAAGCTGAGTAAGACTCAGAGTCCGAGTACCGATGCAGAGATAGCGGAAATGAGTCGAGTTCCATATGCTTCCGCCGTTGGATTGATCATGTATGTTATGACATGTACTCGCCCTGGCGTGGCTTTTTCTTTGAGCATGGTTAGTCGATATCAGGGAAATATGGGTAAAGTTCATTGGATAGCGGTCAAGAATATTCTTAAGTATCTGCGAAAAACTAAGGACTGGGTCCTTGTGCTTGGTGGCAGTGATGAATTGAGAGTTACTGGGTATAGCGACGCCAACTTTCAGACAGACAGAGACAACTTCCATTCTCAATCTGGCTGGGTGTTTACCCCTAATGGAGGAGCTGTGACTTGGAAAAGTTCCAAGCAGGAGACCGTAGCTGATTCTACATGTGAATCAAAGTATATAGCTGCGAACGAAGTGTCAAAAGAGGCTATATGGTTGAAGAACTTCATTGGAGACCTTGGAGTTGTTGTAACATCCCAAAATTCAAGCCCAAAAATTTCATTTTTGATTAATTAATTCATAAAACATTTATTAGAAAATATTGTATAAACACGTCATCTCAAAAAACCAAGTATCATGTTTGAAACCCACAACATAAACAAATGTCATATCAGAGTACAATCCCATAGAACACCATGCGGAAAATCATGTGTGTGTGTGTGACGCCATGCTACACCGCCGGCTCCTTCCCCTTAGACGAAGAGGTACCTGAAACCAAAACTGAAACCGTAAGCACAAAGCTTAGTGAATTCCCCCATCATACCACATACCATACAATATCATCGGTATCTTTCAACCGGTAACCATTCATCGGTATCTTTCAACCGGTAATCATTCATCGGTATCTTTCAACCGGTAACCATTCATCGGTATCTTTCAACCGGTAACTGGGGACTATTCCACCCCTTACCACTAACATACAATACAATATATAAGCATACAGTCAGGCATATCCGGGTACTGACCTACCCCTCGGTCCTAAGGACCACTATCAGGGAAACTATCCCTACCATGCACGTAACATATCATACAGATATAACTCATAACCAAACACATAACCATACCAAGATGAATATCACAAAGACAATCATCTTCTAAATACTCCTCATTGGTGGGCCGACATTGTGGCCGTAGACCCACCCCTACTGGAAGGTAACTCACCTCGTACAAGTGGCTGTTGATAATCTGTGCGGGAAACCTCCGTCCGCTGCTGCTCCGGAAATCCTCCGGCTACAAACCCCATAAACACTCAGTTAGAAATTGATCTCTATACTTAGGGTAAAATGACCATTTACCCCCAACCAAGTCAAGTCAAAGTCAAAGTCAAAGTCAACTTCCAGTTGACCCGACTCGCCGAGTTGGGCCGTCAACTCGCCGAGTCCCTCACTCTCTACTCATCCTCATCCGTGACCCTACTCGTCGAGTTGGGCCGTCAACTCGACGAGTTCTTCTCTCATTCGAACGCCCCATGAAAACTCATCCGACTCGCCGAGTTGATGAACAACTCGTCGAGTTGGCCTTTATCTGATGAACCAGATATGTCCTCAACTCGCCGAGTTGATGAACAACTCGCCGAGTTCTAAGGAGATTGCCTTGGACTCGCCGAGTCCGCTCATGCACTCGCCGAGTCCCATGAACTTCCAGCACAATGGCTTAGTCCAGAACGTTGGGTCACTCCCTGGGACCCCCTTAAAACCTTTCCACACTCGACTGGGTTCTTTTGACCCTCAACAGAAAGGGCAAAACCCTTAGACTCGCCGAGTTCAATAGTGGACTCGCCGAGTTGGTCACGTCCATACCCTAAATCTTTGCTTTCTGATGTACATCCTTTGATCAAAAGATAGATCCAAGCTTCTACAATCGATCTAACACGTAAAGTTACAACCTTTACGTGCTTGCATGGGACTTTGAGCTCAAAAGGACATAAAACAAGCTCATATGGCACATGGAACCTTTCATGGGTGAAAAAGCAACCCAAATCTGCCTAGTGACTCTTTGAATGATGTCATTCAGAAGCTCAAACCCCCAACCACGTTTGCAAACATAGTTGGCTACCAAAATAGCTCATAAAAGCCCTAAATCTTCCCAAAGAGGGATCTAACAAATGAAAGAGCAAGGTATAGACTTTATACCTTCTGAAGACTGCAAATGATGCTCACAACTGAATCCCTCTAGCCTCCTCTTGATCCTTCAAGCTTTTCCTTCTTCCAAGAACCAGGTGTTACAATCTCCCCCACTTATTTTAGACTTCGTCCTCGAAGTCTGCTGCTCGATCCGTGAACAGCTCTAGGTAATGCTCCATCATCTCATCCATCGGCTCCCATGTCCATTCCGAGCCCTTCCGGTGCTGCCATTGCACCTTTACCAGCTCAACCCTCTTGTTCCTCAGATCCTTCGACTTCCGGTCGAGGATCGCTACAGGCCGCTCGATATAATTCAGGCTGTCGTCAACCTGAATGTCCTCCAAGGGTACCACTACTGAGTCATCCACCAGGCACTTCCGCAGCTGGGAGACGTGGAAAGTGTTGTGGATCTGACTGAGTTCGGCTGGCAGATCCAGCCGGTATGCCACCTTGCCCACCCGGGCTACAACCCTAAACGGTCCAATATACCTGGGACCCAACTTGCCCCGTTTCCTGAATCGGATGACGCCCTTCCAAGGCAACACTTTCAGGAGAACCTTATCCCCGACCTGGAACTCTAGGTCTGATCGACGCTTATCGGCATAACTTTTCTGCCGACTCTGAGCAGTCTGAAGCCTGCTCCGGACCTGCTGAATCTTCTCTGTCGTCTTGAGCACTACTTTGGTGCTCCCCATGACCCTCTGGCCAACTTCGCCCCAGCATATCGGGGTCCTACACCTCCTCCCATACAACATTTCGAAAGGAGGACGGTCGATACTCGCATGATAGCTATTATTATACGAGAACTCCGCCAATGGAAGGTAGGTATCCCAGCTACCTCCGAAGTCTAAGACACATGCCCGCAGCATGTCCTCCAGAGTCTGGATGGTCCGCTCGCTCTGGCCATCCGTCTGCGGGTGAAAGGCGGTGCTGAAATACAGACGAGTACCTAACTCGTCGTGGAATTTCTTCCAAAACCTGGAAGTGAACCGCACATCCCTATCCGAAATCACCGAAACTGGCACTCCGGGCCGTGCCACCACCTCCCTGATATAGATATCGGCCAGTTTCTCGCCCGAGATGCTCTCCTGAATCGGGATAAAGTGGGCGCTCTTGGTCAATCGATCGACGATGACCCAAATCGAATCCACTCCCCGCGCGGTCCTGGGAAGCTTGGTGATGAAATCCATCGTGATGGCTTCCCATTTCCACAGCGGGATATCCAACGGCTGCATCTTGCCGTGCGGTCTCTGGTGCTCGGCCTTGACCTTCCTGCAGGTTAAGCACCGCTCCACATACCATGCCACGTCCCGCTTCATGCAGGGCCACCAGTAATCGGGACGAAGATCCCTATACATCTTCGTCGCTCCAGGATGGATGGAAAATCGGGATTTGTGCGCCTCCTCCATCAGGACCTGGCGCACGCCTCCATGATAAGGGATCCACACCCTACGGTGAAGGTTCAATAACCCTCGGCTATCATAATCGAAGGAGGAAACCTGACCCACTATACGCTCACTCTTCCGATGTTCCTCCTTCATGGCCTCCTGTTGGGCCTCCCGAATCCGCTCCAAAAGCGGAGTCACCACTGTCATCCGCATGCAGATACCTCTGATCGGGGCCGCCTTGCGGCTAAGCGCGTCGGCCACCACGTTGGCCTTCCCCGGATGGTAAAGGATCTCGCAGTCATAATCCTTTACCACGTCCAACCACCGACGCTGCCTCATGTTCAGATTCGGCTGATCCATGAGGTACCTCAAGCTCTTGTGGTCCGTGTAAATCGTACAACGAACCCCATAGAGGTAATGTCGCCAAATCTTGAGGGCGAACACAACAACCCCCCAACTCCAAATCATGCGTCGGGTAGTTCGCCTCGTGAGGCTTCAGCTGCCTCGACGCGTAGGCGATGACGTGCCCTCTCTGCATCAATACCGCGCCCAAACCTGAAATGGACGCGTCACAGTATACTACAAAATCCTCCACGCCCTCTGGCAGGGCTAAGATTGGCGCTTCGCACAATCTCTGTCTCAAAGCCTCAAACGTTGCCTGCTGCTCAGGCCCCCAACGAAAGACCACAGCCTTCCTCGTTAGCCTGGTCAGGGGTAATGCTATCTTGGAGAAATCCTGGATGAATCTCCGATAGTAGCCAGCTAATCCCAGGAAACTCCGAATCTCAGATGGAGACTTCGGAACCTCCCATCTCATCACGGCCTCCACCTTGGCCGGATCCACCGAAATCCCGTTCTGGTTGACAAGGTGCCCAAGAAACTGCACCTCGCGCAACCAGAACTCACACTTGGAGAACTTGGCATACAAGTTCTCCCTCCTCAAGGTCTCTAGAACCTCTCGCAGATGTTCCTCATGCTGCTCTCGCGTCTTGGAGTAAACCAAGATATCATCAATAAATACTATCACCGACCGGTCTAACATCCGTCTACACACGCGGTTCATTAGGTCCATGAACGCGGCAGGAGCATTGGTGAGCCCGAATGGCATCACCACAAACTCATAATGGCCATAACGCGTCCGAAACGCAGTCCTCTGCATATCCTCCTCTCTGACCCTCATCTGATGATACCCCGAACGCAAATCAATCTTGGAGAACCAAGATGCTCCCTGTAGCTGGTCAAAGAGGTCATCAATCCTCGGGAGTGGGTAGCGGTTCTTCACCGTTACCTTATTCAGCTCCCGATAATCTATACACATCCGATGCGACCCGTCCTTCTTCTTCACAAACAGAATCGGGGCTCCCGAGGGTGAACTGCTCGGTCGAATGAAACCCTTGTCTAACAGCTCCTGAAGCTGTGTAGACAACTCCTACATCTCAGGAGGAGCCAACCGATACGGTGCCTTGGCTATCGGAGCCGCACCAGGGACTAGGTCGATCCTGAACTCCACCTGTCGCTCCGGAGGTATCCCAGGCAACTCCTCGGGGAATACGTCCGCAAACTCTCGTACCACGGGCACATCGTCCACCGTAGTCCTACCCGCCTCCCGGGTATCCATAACGTAGGCGACATAACCTGCGCAACCCTGCTGAAGGTAACGCCTAGCTCTCGCTGCTGAACATAAAGCTGGTCCTCGTTGTGGCCTCTCGCCCTGAATCACCAGCTCTCCCCACTTGGGGTCCTGATCCGTACCAACTGTTGCGCGCAGTCGATCACTGCCCCATTGGAGCTCAACCAATCCATGCCAATAATGACCTTGTTCCCCCGCAATGGTATGGGAACCAGGTCCACCAGGTAGCGCTCCTCGAATAATCTCAGCACACAATCTCGGAACACCGTCGATGCTCGTACCGAACGGTCGTCTGCAATCTCTACCTCTAGAGGGCAATCCAACATACCCGAAGACTCGGAAAACCTCTTGCTGAGCGCAAGAGAAACAAACGATCGGGTAGCGCCCGAATCAAACAACACCTGAACCGGGATTCCGTTCACATGGAACGATCCTAAACAGAGCACATATCAATAACATAAACATCATAAAAATAAATCAGAGGGAAAGAATCACACCCGTCACCACATCGGGTGCAACGCGTGCCTCCTCGACTGTCAGCTGAAACGCTCAGCTCCGCATCACTGGAGCCTCTGCCTTGACCTTCCGGCCATCTGCAACCCGCGGCGTCCCTGAGACCGGCGCCGCTGCTGGCGCTGCTGCCAATCTCGGGCAGTTGGCCCTTTTGTGGCCTCTCTGATTGTAGTGGAAGCAAATCAGGTCTGTCGTCTGTACTGCGGGGGCAGGGGCAGTACAATCCCTGCCAAAATGCCCTACCTTGCCGCACTTATAGCAGCCCGAACCCGGCCCAGTGCGACAAGCCCCCTCGTGTGACCGACCGCATTTCCCACAGTGGTCCCGTCCTGCCTGGCCTTTCGGCCTACCATCAGATCCCTTGGGCTTTTTCCCCGAAGCCCCGGTCGTCAGCCCATCTACCGCCTTCCTCTTCTGGATGTGCTCCAGATCAATCTCCCTCTCCCTAGCCCTGGCAACCATGGAATCCAAGGTAGGGCAAGCCGAAAAACTAACATGCTCCCGAATGTCATCTCGTAGCATGTCGTGGTAGCGGGTCCTCCTCATATCCTCGTCTCCCGCATACTGGGGCACCAGCAATGCCCTCTCCCGGAACTTGGCGGTGATCTCCGCCACAGTCTCCGTAGTCTGTCTCATATCCAAGAACTCCCTGGCCAGCCGCTGAAGCTCCACAGCTGGCGCAAACTCCGCCCTGAATCTGGTCACAAAGTCCGACCAGGTCATAGCCTCAACCGCCGAGGCTCCCAATGAGTCACTAATAGACTCCCACCAATCTCGGGCCCTGTCTCGCAAGCAACCTGCTGCATACCTCATCTTCGACCCCTCCGGGCAGAAGCTCGTCAGCTGCGCAGACTCAATGTCTGCGATCCATCTCCGGGCAGCAATGAGATCTTTCACCCCCATGGAAATCTGACGCACCACTCCCACGAAAGTCCTTGAAGGACAGTGTGCGCGTGCCCACCTGGCTAGACGCCATATCACTCCTAAATGCTCGGAGGCGATCCTCCATTAGCTCAACAATCCCCTCCTTGATCGACCCGAAGATGATAGGGGTCGACTCAAGGATGCCTCTCGTGATCTCAGACGCGATGAACTCGCGCAACCCGTCATCAACCTGCTCGGATCCTGCACCCGGGCCTGATCCCGATCCTGATCCTGATCTGGAACCTCCTGCTCCATGTCGTGTGGTCACCATGCTGAAAATACACGCATAGACGTCAGGATCATACATATACTCGAGAGATCTAACACCCTTTCCAAGGTCCTTGGTTCCATCTAGGCCCTCCTTGATTCGAGTACGGGTCCTCTGCTTTCAGTAGTACGGGCCCATACTACCTTCCACATCTACCTGTACTTTCCTCAAGGATTGCTTCGACTTCGCCAAGTCCCTTTACCGATACCCTTTCCACTGACCTCATCCTAGGCTTCCCTAGGGCAATCTCCGACCTACCCTCCGCCATCAGCTGCATTAGGAGTCCCTATTATCTCCCCCTAACTAACTTGCAGATACTGTTACATATCCGCTCCTTAGTTAGTTGGAAATGGCCAGGACCCCCATAGCACAAAGCAAGCAGCATTCGTGCATCGAGTAACCAAACCAGGCATAACCTATACAGGCCATCCTACTGCTGACTAAGCAGTCCTAGCATACAGCTCATACAACCGGCGTATAAGGCATCCTCCTAGATCCTTAGCCCCAACTAGCATGCAATTATCAGAATCATATATCAGGCACACAAGGCATCTTCCTAGATCCTTAGTCCTATTCTAGCATGCAATTCCGAATCAAACCATATAGCATAATATAACAAGTATGGGTATCTTGGGGAAACTTACTTGAGCCCGGCCGTCGCATGCATCACACACCTTGTTTTTCTTAAAACCCTTCCGTTTAGACTTTTAGAAAACCATTTTATTGTACAAATCTTTTAGCCCCTCGGTTTGAGTCCAGACACCCCCGAGGGTGTGTCCGAATCCCTCAAACCAGAGCTCTGATACCAACTTGTAACATCCCAAAAATCAAGCCCAAAAATTTCATTTTTGATTAATTAATTCATAAAACATTTATTAGAAAATATTGTATAAACACGTCATCTCAAAAAACCAAGTATCATGTTTGAAACCCACAACATAAACAAATGTCATATCAGAGTACAATCCCAGAGAACACCATGCGGAAAATCATGTGTGTGTGTGATGCCATGCTACGCCGCCGGCTCCTTCCCCTTAGACGAAGAGGTACCTGAAACCAAAACTGAAACCGTAAGCATAAAGCTTAGTGAATTCCCCCATCATACCACATACCATACAATATCATCGGTATCTTTCAACCGGTAACCATTCATCGGTATCTTTCAACCGGTAACCATTCATCGGTATCTTTCAACTGGGGACTATTCCACCCCCTACCACTAACATACAATACAAGATATAAGCATACAGTCAGGCATATCCGGGTACTGACCTACCCCTCGGTCCTAAGGACCACTATCAGGGAAACTATCCCTACCATGCACGTAACATATCATACAGATATAACTCATAACCAAACACATAACCATACCAAGATGAATATCACAAAGACAATCATCTTCTAAATACTCCTCATTGGTGGGCCGGCATTGTGGCCGTAGACCCACCCCTACTGGAAGGTAACTCACCTCGTACAAGTGGCTGCTGATAATCTGTGCGGGAAACCTCCGTCCGTTGCTGCTCCGGAAATCCTCCGGCTACAAACCCCATAAACACTCAGTTAGAAACTGATCTCTATACTTAGGGTAAAATGACCATTTACCCCCAACCAAGTCAAGTCAAAGTCAAAGTCAAAGTCAACTTCCAGTTGACCCGACTCGCCGAGTTGGGCCGTCAACTCGCCGAGTCCCTCACTCTCTACTCATCCTCATCCGTGACCCTACTCGTCGAGTTGGGCCGTCAACTCGACGAGTTCTTCTCTCATTCGAACGCCCCATGAAAACTCATCCGACTCGCCGAGTTGATGAACAACTCGTCGAGTTGGCCTTTATCTGATGAACCAGATATGTCCTCAACTCGCCGAGTTGATGAACAACTCGCCGAGTTCTAAGGAGATTGCCTTGGACTCGCCGAGTCCGTTCATGCACTCGCCGAGTCCCATGAACTTCCAGCACAATGGCTTAGTCCAGAACGTTGGGTCACTCCCTGGGACCCCCTTAAAATCTTTCAACTGGGGACTATTCCACCCCCTACCACTAACATACAATACAAGATATAAGCATACAGTCAGGCATATCCGGGTACTGACCTACCCCTCGGTCCTAAGGACCACTATCAGGGAAACTATCCCTACCATGCACGTAACATATCATACAGATATAACTCATAACCAAACACATAACCATACCAAGATGAATATCACAAAGACAATCATCTTCTAAATACTCCTCATTGGTGGGCCGGCATTGTGGCCGTAGACCCACCCCTACTGGAAGGTAACTCACCTCGTACAAGTGGCTGCTGATAATCTGTGCGGGAAACCTCCGTCCGCTGCTGCTCCGGAAATCCTCCGGCTACAAACCCCATAAACACTCAGTTAGAAACTGATCTCTATACTTAGGGTAAAATGACCATTTACCCCCAACCAAGTCAAGTCAAAGTCAAAGTCAAAGTCAACTTCCAGCTGACCCGACTCGCCGAGTTGGGCCGTCAACTCGCCGAGTCCCTCACTCTCTACTCATCCTCATCCGTGACCCTACTCGTCGAGTTGGGCCGTCAACTCGACGAGTTCTTCTCTCATTCGAACGCCCCATGAAAACTCATCCGACTCGCCGAGTTGATGAACAACTCGCCGAGTTCTAAGGAGATTGCCTTGGACTCGCCGAGTCCGTTCATGCACTCGCCGAGTCCCATGAACTTCCAACACAATGGCTTAGTCCAGAACGTTGGGTCACTCCCTGGGACCCCCTTAAAATCTTTCAACTGGGGACTATTCCACCCCCTACCACTAACATACAATACAAGATATAAGCATACAGTCAGGCATATCCGGGTACTGACCTACCCCTCGGTCCTAAGGACCACTATCAGGGAAACTATCCCTACCATGCACGTAACATATCATACAGATATAACTCATAACCAAACACATAACCATACCAAGATGAATATCACAAAGACAATCATCTTCTAAATACTCCTCATTGGTGGGCCGGCATTGTGGCCGTAGACCCACCCCTACTGGAAGGTAACTCACCTCGTACAAGTGGCTGCTGATAATCTGTGCGGGAAACCTCCGTCCGCTGCTGCTCCGGAAATCCTCCGGCTACAAACCCCATAAACACTCAGTTAGAAACTGATCTCTATACTTAGGGTAAAATGACCATTTACCCCCAACCAAGTCAAGTCAAAGTCAAAGTCAAAGTCAACTTCCAGTTGACCCGACTCGCCGAGTTGGGCCGTCAACTCGCCGAGTCCCTCACTCTCTACTCATCCTCATCCGTGACCCTACTCGTCGAGTTGGGCCGTCAACTCGACGAGTTCTTCTCTCATTCGAACGCCCCATGAAAACTCATCCGACTCGCCGAGTTGATGAACAACTCGTCGAGTTGGCCTTTATCTTATGAACCAGATATGTCCTCAACTCGCCGAGTTGATGAACAACTCGCCGAGTTCTAAGGAGATTTCCTTGGACTCGCCGAGTCCGTTCATGCACTCGCCGAGTCCCATGAACTTCCAGCACAATGGCTTAGTCCAGAACGTTGGGTCACTCCCTGGGACCCCCTTAAAACCTTTCCACACTCAACTGGGTTCTTTTGACCCTCAACAGAAAGGGCAAAACCCTTAGACTCGCCGAGTTCAATAGTGGACTCGCCGAGTTGGTCACGTCCATACCCTAAATCTTTGCTTTCTAATGTACATCCTTTGATCAAAAGATAGATCCAAACTTCTACAATCGATCTAACACGTAAAGTTACAGCCTTTACGTGCTTGCATGGAACTTTGAGCTCAAAAGGACATAAAACAAGCTCATATGGCACATGGAACCTTTCATGGGTGCAAAAGCAACCCAAATCTGCCTAGTGACTCTTTGAATGATGTCATTCAGAAGCTCAAACCCCCAACCACGTTTGCAAACATGGTTGGCTACCAAAATAGCTCATAAAAGCCCTAAATCTTCCCAAAGAGGGATCTAACAAATGAAAGAGCAAGGTATAGACTTTATACCTTCTGAAGACTGCAAATGATGCTCACAACTGAATCCCTCTAGCCTCCTCTTGATCCTTCACGCTTTTCCTTCTTCCAAGAACCCGGTGTTACAGTTGTGCCAGCCATGTCATTTGTCCACATGATTGTTGGATAAGGTGTCTAAGTCCATAACTATTTCTGGTATGTACTTGACCCGACCCGGCATGGTCCATTTGGGTTGCATGGCACCATGCAATTGGATAAACTAAAATGAGAGAAATAACACTTATGGTTTATTAATATATTATAAGTTCTAATATATTAATAATATTATTTAATTAGTTTGATCAAGAATTAATTTAGAATTAATTAAGTGATCAAAAGATAACTAATTAAATATATGGGTAGATTATGTAAATCTTCCATATCTTATATAGTGGGCTAAGAGGCTCCATGGATTATCAAGTTGGGTTCCACCCATAGGATGCTCCATGGATGCTCCATGGGAGTTACAAACCCATGGGTCATGGAAATGAAGAGTCATGACACATTAGGGTTTACATGGTGTAACCCTAGATGTGTCAACACTATATAAGAAACCCATTCTCCACCAAAATCGGCTACACATAAGAAACAAGAGGGCTAGGCCGATTTTAGAAGTGTGTATTCTCTCTAAAGTCATTCCAAAAACATTTGGTGTTGTGTGAAGCATTTGAGGCATCACACTTGGGGTGCTAGGCTCACAAGGTTTCAAGGATCATAAGCAACAACAAGGTAAGTTATTCTATCTTTCATGCAAGTTAAAATTTGTTCCCCATGTATGCTAGATAGGAATATAACCTTGGAATTCAACTTTGCATGATAATTAGACAAACATAGATCCAAGGTTATTAGGGTTGCATGTACACTTAGGAAGTGTTAGAATGCTCAAAACCCATCAATGATATCTTACAGAATGGAGGATTATATGATCACTTATCTTAGGACACATTACTGACTGGGTCAGAGTTCAACAACGGCTTTTGAGAGCTACAATTTGCTAGTCAATTTTGAATTTATACGTGAAATTATAGTTATTAGACTTATCCAAGTGGGAGACTGTTGGATTAGGTGTCCAAGCCCATAACTATAATTGGTATGTACTTGAATTGATAGTAGCACAATCCTTTTGGGTTGCCTTCATACTAGCAACTTGACAGGATGACTTTTGGAGAGAGAGGGGTTGAATTTATTATTTGAATAATAAATTAGATTAATAGATTTATTAATGTATTATGAAAATAATATATTAATTAGAAATCATGCTGTTTAATTAACATTTAATCAGAAATTAATTTGGAATTAATTTTGGGATTAAATGAATTGATTAAAAGTACAAGGGGTTTATTTGTAATTAATTAATAGTTGTGGTTTGGGCTCTTGGATCACCTTGAAAAGGGTTGGCCGAAAGTTATAGGTAGGCCCTAAGGATTGTCGTCCAAGGCCTTGAGAAGGCGAGTTCATGGGATGCTTAGGCATTAAGCTGGAAATTAGGGTTTCCACTTGCAAACCCTAGCTTTGGGACTAAGCAACCTTAACTATAAAAGGAGCCTCATCCATTGAAGTTTCAGCCACCCTTTATGAGACCCTAGAAGAGCTGAAACTTTGAGCTTCCTCACTCATCTCTCCTCTTATCCTCTTGTTTGGTGTGTTTGTGAGCCATTAGAGGTGTTACACCTGTGACACTTGCTCTCAAGAGTTCAAGATATTCAAATAAATCATTATATTACTATATAAAAATAAAGGTATGTATCTTAACCCTAGTTTTATGTTAATTTCGAAAATTGTACATGCCTCCTAGGGTTTCTAGTTTTTGTGTTCAATGCTTGTATGTCTAATAGAGAAAACCTAGATCCAATTATTTAGGGTTGCATGCACACATATGATTGTTTGTATGCTCAAAAGTCAAAACCCATCATTATGCACACACACTTAATAAAAAACAAAATTTCGACCCATGCGGAGCATGGGCACTACCCTAGATCAACATTATAGAGAAAAAAAAAACAATAATAAGGAAATGTGATAAAAAATCAAGGATAATCAATTACTCTTAAAATATAAAACTACAAAATGACCCTTATAATTACTAGTTTTTTATGGGTTCAGTCTAAATAAATTCAATTTGTAGTGATGATCCAATATAAGATATTTTTGTGGTTTTGATCCATACACAATATTGTTTTTTTGTGAGTATGGTTCCTACCAAACTTAAAATAATTGATCTATCTGTAAATAATAATAAGTTATTATTTTTTTCCATTTAACTTCTTTTTATGTTATTATTCAAAAAGATTTAATTCCTCTTCTCTGTCTCTCCCTCCCCCTCTCTCTCTCTCTCTCTCTCTCTTCAAACGTATTAAAGGAAGCCTATCCTAAAATCCACCATTGCTACCTCCATATCAACCTACTTGTAGGAACATAGACCTCAGAAGCAGTGAAACCCTAAATTCTTTTTTTAACTTAATCTGTTTAAATAAGTTTTGGACATAACAATATCATAACTAAGGAAACAATAAGGCCCTACAACGACTCCCTGAGCTTCTTTTTTAGGAACACTTGATGCCGTTTATAACATACAAAGAATTGAAAAAAACACCAATTGGCATGACGACTTTTTATATGTATATGTATTCTCTCATGTTAGACGACAAACTTTGTAGATTCATTATTTCACTAACTACGTGCATGTTTCAACACAACAAAACATATATGATGTTAATTTAGAGAACATAGCAGATAATATGTATTTCAGACTCATACTGTTAATCCATAATGCAAAAAAACATATTCATAATCCGACGTTTATATCTAAAACTGCTATCCAAAATGGCCTGTTTCGGGGGTATACTCCTAATTCCTAAAGATGGACTATTTCTTTAAACCCAATTCAATATAACAACCACACAAAGAAATATATGTTATTTGAATGTTATAACTTTGGAATACATAGCGGGCGTTTTGGAATTCGACATCGAAAAACACTAACGCCATACCAAAACTCATAAAACTTAACTAGCTTGAAGTACATTATAATATAAAAGCATAACATATTGCCATTTCGAAGGAAAACCGATAAATATAACATGGGCGGAGCCACCTATGACCCTCAATGTAACAACCGGATTTCCAGGGACATTATCTGTGTATGTTAATCTTGAGATTTGAGGAGGGACTCGATGAGTTGAGGGACCAACTCGCCGAGTCGAGTCGAGATTGCCGCGTGGATTTAATGAATGGACTCGAAGAGTCAGAGGAGGGACTCGCCGAGTAGGTGCTGGGCAGAGAAACCCTAATTTCCCGGGGTTGGGGCCTATTTAAAGGCATTTATAGCCTCATTTGCGGCTACCTTCCCCTGATAGCAGACCCTAATTGCTATTGGAGCTAGAGAGTGAGAGAGAAGCTCATATTGTGGTTCTTGGTGCATTTCTATGAAGAAGGATGAAGAGCTTCATGATGCGGAACAAAGGAAGGCAGTGGATCTGTGGTATTGAGTGTTCCAGCTGCTAAGAGAAGGTACAAAGTCCTCATCTTGTTCATTCCTTGTACTAGATCTCATTTTGGGAGTTTTAGGGCTTTGCTTCCATCCTTTTGAATCTATGAGTTGAATGAGACATGGTTGTGGTTGGAAACCTCAGATCGGGACCTCCTAAGGTCCTTAGAGTCTAGATGTCCCAGCTTTAGTCGTTCAAATGAGGGTTGATGAGCTAAATCCCTCATGAAAGGCATGTATTAGCATTTTGGAGCAATAATCTCATGTATGAACGTAAAGATCGAAGCTTTACGTGATTATTGAGCCTTGGGATGATAGATCTAGTGTTTGGAGTAATAGATCTGATTTAAATCGTCTGAATGAACATTTGGCCTGAATGAACTCGGCGAGTCAATGAGCTGACTCGACGAGTTGGTTAGGGTTTGTCCCGAAGAACTGAATCATGCGACAACTCGACGAGTTGGGGGCCAACTCGACGAGCTGAGCTTGACTGTCACGAGACTTCTGAGGAAAATAAGTGGACTCGACGAGTCGCAAGGGTGCACTCGGCGAGTCGGGTCAAACATGGACCGTTGAATGGAGTTGACTTCAGTTGACCTTAGGGTTTGGTCAAACTGATTAAGAGGGGTCAAGGGGGGGTAGGATGGTCTTCTACCCATTCTCTATAGAAGAGGATATAAAGAGAGTATTGATTAGAATTATTATCATTGTGCTAGGCGGAGGCTAGATCGAGGATATCGAGCACGAGAGTTTACTAGACATCATACGAGGTGAGTCTTCTCACTATACATTACCTAGAGTGGTATCTATGTGCAGACCGGAGGGTCTTATGTGTTATGTGTATGTTTGAGTTTATGTGCATTGTGTTATATGTATGTTATATGTTATATAGACCGGACCGGAGGGTCCAACGAGCTAGACCGGACCGGAGGGTCCAACGAGCTACGGGACTGGAGGGTCCCGCTGAGACACATTGACCGGAGGGTCATACCGAGTTATAGCCTCGAGTGGCTTATGTGTTGTATGTGGTATTTTGGGGAACTCACTAAGCTTCGTGCTTACCGTGTTATGTGTTATGTGTTTCAGGTATCTCAGAGGATCGAGGGAAGGCACCGACTTGATTGTACACACCAGAGAAAGAGTTATGTCTTGAGGATCCTGGATTGTTAATGGAGTTGTGTTTTGTAATTTGAATAAACGAGATTTCTATACAATATGTTATGAAAAGTATGCGATTTTTTAATGAAAATTTTGTTTGAAAAATTACGGTGTGACACTCAAATTCTGAAAAAATCTTTTTTCTTTTTGCTTATATATATATATATATATATATATATATATATATATATATATATATATATATATATATATATATATATATATATGGCTAGCTTCAAATGTGGATAAACATCTATTGTGCGGACGTGTGTACATTGTTATTTTAGTCATATTCTGTGAGAATAACTAAGAAAATATGTTTTTTGGTAATGTGAATACGTTCAACCTCACATAACCATTGTTATTATCACACATTCTCACTAATTAAATCGTCTATAAGAGTATTATAGATTTTATTTTTTCTTTTATGATTCTCATTCTGTCAGAATGTGTTATTGATAATCGTATTCGGTGAGAATGAGAATGAGTGAAAAACGATGCATGAAAACAAAATTGAATAAGAATTTGGTAAAATACATGATAATGACGATAGTTGTGTGAGTTTGAACGTATTTACATTACCAAACAACCAATTCACTTAGCCATTCTCATAAAAATAGCACTGTCCACAAAATAGATATTCATCCACATTATAACCTCTATATATATATATATATATATATATATATATATATATATATATATATATATATATATATATATATATATATATATATATATAAAATTAATTCAAAGTTTTCTAACTTCACCTTTGGTTGAAAAGATTTATTTAGAGGAAATATTTAGATGGAATTGAAATCATCTATATATAGTGTATAGTGTCCAAAATCTAAAATGCATTGTTTCCGTACTGGTTGATCATTTCGGTAAGGGATAATGACTTAAAAGGGTAATATATTTTTCGATTTGTACATATTTGGTCATTGAGTTTTTTTTTTCGTTCACATTTACCTCTTCAACTTGTTAAACTGTACACATTCAGTCCTTATGACCGACTACTCCAGGTTAGCCGGTAAAAATGACTTAATAGGGTAATATATTTCTCACTTTGTACACATTTAGTCCTTAATATTTTTGTACACGTTTAGTCATTAATATTTTTTTTGTTGTAAAATAAATCATTTTTGTTTTTGTACTCATTTAGTACTTATGAATGATTTATTTAGGTTTGGAGCTTTTGACGTTTGTGTCCATCGCAATCTCGACTACTTGGTTGCTTAGGTCACGTGTTCTGAACGTCATAACTTCTTCATTCGATCTCAGATTTTAACGATTTGTATATCTACGTGTTCATATTTCAGTCTACTACATCTTTCGTTTATATTACTCCCATTAAAAAGTAATATATTTTTAATTACAATCTTTATATCCATACTTTTTTATGAATGCATGTATGATTTTTTTTATTAAAATCGTAAGTAAAAATATATTACATTTTAACGAGAGTAATTTTAACGAAAGTTATAATAGACTCAGAAAACGAACACATGGATGTAAAAATCGTTAAAATCTGATATCGTATGAAGAAGTTACGACATTCAAAACACAAGACCTAAGCCAAACAACAAGACCTATGCAACCAAACAGTCGAGATTGCGATGAACAAAAGCATCAACAGCCTCAAACACCTAATCAATTATTGTCTCACATAAGATGTCGTGTGAAGAACCTAAAGAAATCATTCATAAGTACCGAATGAAATACAAAAACAAAAAATGACTTATTTTGAAATGAAAAAATATTAAGTATTAAATGTATACAAAATGTGAAATATATTACTTTATTAAGTCATTTTCCCGACTAACCTGGAGTAACCGGTCATAAGGACTGAATGTGTACAGTTTAACAAGTTGAAGGGGTAAATATGGACGAAAAAAAAGTTAATGATCAAATGTATATAAATCGAAAAATATATTACCGTTTTAAGTCAACCTTTCAGAAACTAAAAAAAATGGATAAAATACATCATACATACTTATAAAGCTAGCATTTTTTCTTGAATCTCATGCATTTGAAACCCCCTTTTTTAATTTCATCAAACCACATTCATTTGAAACCCCATTTTTTAACTAATGCAACTCAAAAGTTTCCTTAATTATGATTTAACACTCAAAAGTTTTATAACTTATATTATGTTTAATTAGCATTTAGTGAAAAGTTTACTATAAAAAGGTCAATCTTTTGGGAAAATATGCATACAAATATCAGAAAGAAAACAAACTTAAAGGTTTTTGTGTTGGGTTGAGGTCTTATGACCATTTTTGGAGATATGCTATTATATTAGAGCTTTTAATTTGTAAGTTTGTTATACTAATTCGTTTTTATATTTTCTTCGTTTTTAGATTATTGTAATACAATCGTTGTATATTGTGGTTTAATCGTTAATATATTAATCATATGTTATATAGGGTGATGTCGAAAATATTTAGTTTATGTGTTATGCATCTTTCTATAATCACAAGATGATGAAGTGAGATTGATAATTACTTCTCATGAGCTTTTGGTAAATCAACCATCAAGTTATTTATAAGTTAGAGCAATTAACTTTGTTAACATGTATGTATCTTTATGTTGTCTCTCTCTTTTTTATGTTGAAAAAATATATTTTATGTACAAGAGAACATTATTCAACATTTATTTTATGGTATGTATATACTATGTTAGTTTCTATTTCTTATTTTGTAAATAATATCGATGGAGTAATTTGCCTTTAAATTTTACACTACATTCAAAAGTATTTTAAACTTATGGTTATTAATGTGCAATGCTTTTTTATTTTCCACTTATTTAATATACACATTGTAGCTATATTAGTAGTATATAAGTAAGTTTTGATTAAAAGTATCGTATGTTTGAAAAGATTTATGATTCAAAATGAAAGAGTTGAAAAAAAAAGTTTTGTCATATTTACTAATCGACTTATTTTAAAACTCTTGATGACATTTATGTATAATGATATATTTTGTATTACTTCATTCTTAATTTCAATGTTGAATATTTAAAAGTTCATATATGAAACTTTGGATGTTTTGGTGTAATATAAATAGTGTAATACAAAGTTTATTAGTTCAATATTGTTTATTAATAGTTCATTCAAAACAACTTATTTCGTATTTTATCCAAAAAATATTATCGGATATAAGAAAAATAGACTATATTAATGTTATACAAAAACTTATAACATATATTAGATAGTATAAAAGTAAAAGAAACGTTTATAAGGTATGGACAACATTAGATAATATCAAAATATAAGTTGATGAATTTTTATATTATTTGATAATTCGGTTAATGCTCAAAACATGACTAAAAACGTAAATTTCAACATATTTCTATATTTTTTTTCCATAATTATTTTAACCACTGTATTCTTGCGCAACGGTTGAGGTTACGACTAATTTATTCTAAATTTTGATTATGATACAGGCATTTAGAATTTTTTATTTGATTATTTAAATATGAGGAATAAAATTTTAATGGTTTTTTTTTTTCATTTAAAATGAAAAGTATAGAATTTATAACGTCACCGGCCAACTCTCCAGTTTCTCTAGTATTTAATGAAAACAAAGTATACTGTTCCTTGAAAATAGATACCTATATCAGTGTCAAGACGATCAAATCGGAAAACAGCGCCGGCCACCTTCTTTCCATATCACTCGCCGGTGATAAAGTTTTGCGTTTTTCTCAAACAAATAACCATCCATGGCTTCATCGACACAGAATCATCAACAACACTTCCCGACGTCGAGCGGCACCACATCAGCTCCACCACCCACACCTTCCACTACCAAACATAATTTCACCTCCACCTCGGACTCAGCCGCCACGGATCTTCTCTCCCGTCTTCTCCACCGCCTCCCACCAACTCTCTCAAACACCCCTCTATTACTCCGCCGCCGTTCTTCAATCGCCACCACCACCACCACCTCTCCTCCAGTAGTCCCCTTTTCCGAGCTCAACTCCTCCCTTTCCACCACCCTCCCTTCCGTTTCCGAACTCGGCTTCTTCCAACTCACCAGCCACTCGATACCCTCCGAACTCGCTCGTTCAGCCGAGTCCGACTCACTCTCTCTTTTTAACCTCCCTCGCCACCTAAAACATCAACACTTCCCCAGAAGCTGGCCGCTCGGTTTTGACGATGACGATGACGATGACGATGAAGAAGATAACGGTACCGGAGATTCGTTGTTTCTTGACTCATCTTGCTCAACGGATTCATCCGAGTTGTCTCTGAGTTCTCTACGCGAGTTCACTCGGGAAATGGAGAAAATCGGGTTTGCTGTCGTGGAAGCATTATTGTGCGCGATGGGGTTACAGAATCCGGCCGGAGAGGACCCGGATAGTCTTTGTTCGATGATGTGGGTATCAAACAGATCGGGTTCACCCGATGATAAACTGGTTGGGTCGGGTGTATTTTACCCGTATGTGGTCGGGTTGCATTATCAATTTCGGAGCCAAAGTTGTTCTTTGTTGGCGGATCCGGGTTGGGTAACCGTTTCGTCCTCAATGGATTCGATATTGGTTACCCTTGGAGACATCGCTCAGGTGAAAAATACTTTTAAATTTTTTGTTTTATAGTTTTATAAATATAATCTTATTATACCATATTTTGACTTTATTATGAAATAAAAAATTATAAAAAAACCCGACTTTTTGGGTTGTATCTACCGTAATGGCCGCCAAATGGACCCAAGAAATAGAAATAATTAAGTTAAACATAATGCAAAGTTTGATTATTAGAAAATTTAGTTGTTATTATTATTATTATTATTATTATTAATTTATACATACATTGTGTGCGGATGTAGATATCCTTAATGGGGTCTAGAGACTTATAATTTGTTGTTTGACACGAAATGTATTAAAATTAGTATTTTTAGGTGTGCCATCAAATTGATTTCGCTTTCAATTTTGTCATTTTATGATCTATTGGTCATGTGGCTGAATGTATATTCCCATTATTGTCTTATGTGATACGGTTTATCCCGCTCTAAAAAATGTAGATTTCTTGCAAAATCATTCCTTTAATAGTATAATATTAATATAACAATATAAGTCGTTATAAGTAAAAAATGTCTATGTGTATATTTGTTGACTTAATGTTACACGCTTGCTATTGTCTATGATTTTTAGTAAATAATACATACATACATAAAATAATAAAGGAATGATTTTATTGAAACGGTAACATTGTATAATATGGTTAAAGTACCTTTGTTACATAAAAATCATGTTATAATTTTACAATAATTCTAGTAAATATACGACGATATTATTTTTGCTCCGTTTTTTTTTTAATTTCTTTGGAAAGTGTTGTAAGTATTTTATTTATTGTCTAATCAAGTGAGTAATGGAATCTTCCTTAATAAATGAAGGTTGTTTTTGCCACATGTCAATCTCTCATGAGTTTTGACTTTTGTCATTTTGTAGTATTTTTGAAATAAATATTATCCACATGTCAATTTTTGGTTGTTTCAATTTTTAAAATTAAATTCATATACTTATATATGTAAAGTATTAAATATCATATATATGATATTAAATTGCAATAAATACATTTTTTTATTTCTTATTTTAAAGTTGTATATTAAAAAATATTTTCTGTTTACATTTTAATTTAATGTTTAATCTTTTTTAAATTAACACGTGTAATACACGGGTCTCACACCTAGTATCCTCCTTAATAAATGAAGATTGTTTTTGCCACATGTCAATCTCTAATGAGTTTTGACGCTTGTCATTTTGTGGTATTTTTGAAATAAATATTATCCACATGTCAATTTTTGGTTGTTTCAATTTTTAAAATTAAATTTATATACTTAACTCGTGTAATACACGTGTCTCACACCTAGTATTTGATATTATATCTTCTTGTTGTTTAATTTTCTTTTATAGGTATGGAGTAATGGAAAATTGAAGAAAGTAAGTGGGAAACCGGCATTAAGCATGGAAGAAGGAAATAATTCGTCCCCATTTACATCAATGTCTCTTTTAGTGACATTGCCACTAGAGAGCACTGTCTCTCCTCTTTATCCAAGGGTGGTGATTAGCAACCATGACAACAAGAACCAGCATGAAGATGAAGATTCTGAAAGTAATGAAGTTAATAAGTTTAATTCATTTTCATTTGAAGATTATGCTTGGAGAGTTTATCATGAAAGAGTTCCTCTTAAAGACCCCTTGGACAGATATCGCATTTGATCTTTAATTGTAAGGGATCATGAAATGTTTATTTCTTCAATTTCCTGTTTAGTTTGTTGTGCTACTCTTTCTTTTATAAAATGTTATATACTTTTGGGATAATAGTTAGAGCTGTTAATTTGGTCAACCTGATCGGATTTCGGGTAAATCAAGTCGGGTTAGTTGGATTTTTTAATATGAAAAAATCACCCAAAACCTGATCCTATTAAGCTACGAGTTAGTTGTGTTTGGGTCAATCGGGTTTCAGATAAATAGGGTCGGGTCAATTGGGTTAGTGGGGTTAATATTGGTAATCCATTATGTAATCTAATTTTCCTATTTTCATAATCTATTAGAGATAAAAAAAAAAAGCATTACATACTTTTTAACTAACTTGTAGAATTTCTCATTCGGAGAAGGTTTACTTTTGAATGGCAGGAAGTTACAAGATAAATAAGTATAATATGGATTTATTAGATAGATCAATAAATAATTTAGTTAATAGGATCGTATTTATTAATGATCTAGCATGACATTTCAAGTACTTGATGAGATTAAGCATTATTATTTGGGTTAACCCAAACTCAAAAAAATGATATACAACAAACCCGAAACCCTACCGTAATTATAGTTCGGGTTATCGGGTTAACCCGAATAACCCGGCTATGAATTTTAGACCCTATTCAATCTGACCCATTTACGCTTATTCAAGTTCGGTTTGGGCCGGGGTTAGTCGGGTTCGAGTATTTTTGACACCCCTATTAATAGTGTGTCAAGTTTTCATATATTCATTTCTCACTATTAGTGTAACACCCGGTTCCCGGTACGTATTTTAAAATTTAAAGGTTTTATGTTTTGCACCGGGAATCGGCTAGTTCGAGGCCCAACTCGTCGAGTAGACTAGACTTTGGCCGCAGGTTTTAAGTAACCTACTCGACGAGTCGGGAGCCCGACTCGGCGAGTAGGACTGTCTGGATGAAACCTTAATATTTAGGTTTGCACCCTATTTAAACGTCTTATCTTGTCTCAAACCAACCTTCATCGTCCCTCCCAGTCCAGAAAAGCCCTAACTCGAAACCCTAATCATTTCTTGAGTGAGGTTTTGACAAATTTCAAGCTCATTTGAGGTATAAAGCCGAAACCTTGACCACTTATCTCTTAGATCTCTAGTTAGGGCTCATTTCTACCTTTTCTAAGCCTTGGAAGTGTCATATTCAGGCTTTTGTGGTTATAAAGGGGTATGACTTCAGATCTGGAACCATTAAGGGTTCCTATGGCATAAAGGTGCCAACTTTATTGCCATAAGAGCCCCATCCATCTTGTAGACTCCATTTTAGGGCCATTTGAGCCAAATACCCCATGCATGAACGTCAAGTTTGTAACTTTACGTGTATTATGGACCCTAGGAGGCTAGATCTATGTTTTGGATGTGTTAAACCCGACTGAAATCAACTGTATGGACATGGACCTTGGGAGACTCGGTGAGTCGTTCATGGGACTCGAAGAGTCGGGGTATGGTTCCCCAACCCTTTCTGCTTTGATTGAATTGGTTGAGTCTAGAAGAGGACTCAACAAAACATATGTGAAATTAGACCTGGAAATTATGGGACTCGACGAGTTCAAGAACAGAACTCGGCGAGTTCAAGGCAAGTACCAACTGCATGAAGATGTACTCGACGAGTCCATGGCTAAATATGTCTTCTTGCATGAAGAAGGACTCAACGAGTTCAAGGATGAACTCGGCGAGTCAGTTGTTGAAGGTCCTGACTTTGCATGAAATAGAACTCAACGAGTGCGTGCAAGACTCGGCGAGTAGGATCGAGGTCTTAGTGTTTTGAGGATTTGGGGACTCGGCGAGTTGCTGGGTCAACTCGACGAGTCGGGTCAACCGGACGTTGACTTTGACCAAGGTGTTGACCTTGACTTTGGTTTTGACTTGAGTAACCCATGTAAGGGTTAAGAGTATGTAATTGGAAATTAAGGAGGGTTGTTACATGTAGGAATTGAGAGGAGTTGATCCCGACAGCGTGGACAGTTCAGACACTTCACGGCATTGAGGTGAGTTACCTTCCAGTAGAAGTGGGTCTACGGCCACAATGTCGGCCCACTAGTAGGAGTTGGTTGATAGATGATTGTCTTTGTGATAATTATATAGGTTTGCTACTACTGATATGTTTTATGTGTTAGCATGATATGATGTTATGTGATAGTGGTAGTAGGGGGAATAGTCCCCGGTTACCGGTTGGAAGATACCGAAGGGGTCGTTAGAACCCATGCATGCCCAACAGTATGTTTATGTTATGTTATTATGTGGTAGTGGTAGGGGTGAAATAGTCCCCAGTTTACCGGTTGAAAGATATCGAAGGGGAGGTTAGTTACCGGTTACCGGTTGAAAGATACCGAAGGAGAAGTTAGTTCCCAGTTACCGGTTGAAAGATACCAAAGGGGAGCCCAGCTCCCAGTTATGCCAGTCAGATACCGGTTTGAAGATACCGAGGGATAGGCAGTATATGTTTATGGTATGTGGTATGATGAGGGAACGCACTAAGCTTTGTGCTTACGGTTTTCAGTTTTGGTTTCAGGTACCTCTTCGTCGAAGGGGAAGGAGCCGACACTGTAGCAGCGCATCGCACACACATGATTTCCGCATTTTGAGATCCATGGGATTTGTACTCTGACATTATTACTACTTTCTGTTATGGTTTTTGAGACATGTGATTATAGTTTGATGACTTGAAATGATGATGATGTTGTTTTTCAGTAAATGGTTTTATAAGTATTATATTTAAAAATGAAAATTTTTGGTCTTGAAAATCGGGATGTTACAAGTTGGTATCAGAGCCCTGGTTTGAGGGATCCGGACACACCTTCGGGGGTGTCTGAACTCAAATCGAGGGTATGAAATATTTTAACAAGAAATAGTTTTTCTAAAACTTAAAATAAAAGGTTTCGAGAAAGAACAAGGTGTGTGATGCGTGCAACCGACCGAGCTCAAGTAAGTTTTCCCCAAGATACCCATACATGTTATGTTATGTTGTGGTATGATAATGAGAAGTGCATGCTAGATTAGGGCTAAGGATCTAGGAGTGATTCTTTATATGCTTGTTTCCCTTGTATGAGAACTGCATGCTAGATTAGGGCTAAGGATCTAGGGAGATGCCTTATGTGCCTGCTATATGTGCCTATTGAATTATATGCTAGAGCTGATTAATCAGTAATATGATGTCCTGAATAGGATATGCTTGGTATGGTTACTCAATGCTCGAATGCTGCTTGCTTTGTGCTTTTAGGAGTTCTAGTTATCTTTAACTAACTAGTAAACGAATACGTTAAGTTACATATTGCAAGGACTAAATAATTTCAGAAGGTTAGGTCTAGCCCTATTTCGCAGCTCTTGTTTGAGTCCAACCGTTGTAGGGTAGGACCTCTCATTCGAAGAATTATCTGGTCTTAGTGATATGTAATGGTATTCGCAAGCTAGTTAGGTAAAGGTAGCAGGGATTCCTTATGCAGCTGATGGCGGAGAGTAGGTCGGAGAGTTACCCTAGGGTAAGCCTAGGATGACATCAGTGCAGCGAGCAGTAGTAGTGGAAGGGACGTGGTGAAGTCAAGGCAGTCCTCGAGGAAAGTACAGATAAATGTGGAAGGTAGTATGGGCCCGTACTACTGAAAGCAGAGGATCCGTACTCGAGTCAAGTAGGGCCGAGATCGAACCAGGAAACTTGTAGTATGTGAAACCTCTCGAGGTTATGTATGACCCTGATGATTATGTGTTTTGTTTCAGAATGGTGATGATTACGCGACACGTAGGAGGAGGAGGTTCAGGGTCAGGATCGGGTTCAGGATCAGGTGTCGATCTAGTTGATGAGGGACTACGTGAGTTCATTGCTTCTGAGATCACTAGAGGCATCCTTGAGTCGACCCCGGTGATTTTCGGGTCGATCAAGGAAGGGATCATTGAGCTGATGGAGGATCGCCTTAGGGCGTTTAGGAGTGACTGGGCGGCTAGCCAGTTAGGGGCGCGCACACTGTCCAGTAAGGACTTTAGGGGGAGTGGTGCACCAGATTTCCATGGGACGAAGGACCCCATCGCGGCCAGGAGATGGATTGCAGACATCGAGTCTGCACAGTTGACGAGCTTATTCCTTGAGGGGTCGAAGGTTTGATATGTTGTAGGTTGTTTGAGGGATAGGGATAGAGATTGGTGAGAGTCAGTTGGTGATTCCTTAGGAGCCTCAGTCGTTGACGCTATGACATGGTCGGACTTTGTGACCAGGTTTAGGGCTGAGTTTGCGTCGGCTGTGGAGCTTCAACAGCTGGCCAGGGAGTTTCTGGACATGAGACAGACTACTGAAATGGTGGCGGAGATTACCGCCAAGTTTAGGGAGAGGGCCTTACTGGTGCCTCAGTATGCAGGAGATGAGGAGATGCAGAAGACCCGCTACCATGATATGTTGAGAGCTGATATCCAGGAGCATGCCAGCTACTCAACATGCCCGACCCTGGATTCTATGATTGTCAGGGCGAGGGAGAGGGAGATTGATTTGGAGCACCTTAGGAAGAGGAAGGCAGAGGAGGGGCAGGTTACTGGGGCTTCAGAGAAGAAGCCCAAGGGATTCGACTCTAGGTCGAAGGGACACCAGGGTCTGAGCCGCTGTGGGAAATGCGACATGTCACATGAGGGGGTTTGCCGCACTGGGTCGAGATCAGGCTGCTATAAGTGCAGCAAGACTGGGCACTTTGGTAGGGATTGTACTGCCCCTACCCGTACCTTTCAGACATTAGACCTGATTTGCTTTCATTGCAATCAGAAAGGCCATAAAAAGGCCAACTGCCCGAGATTGACATCAGCAGCGCCAGTGACGGCGCCAGCTCCAGCGACCTTGCGGCTCACGGATGGCCGGCAGGTAGGGATGAGATTTAGAACCGGAAAACCGGACCGGAACCGGAATCGGACCGGAACCGGAACCGTTAGAATCAGAATATGTAAAACCGGTCCGGGTCCCGGGTTTAAAGAATGGCTCTATACGGGTTCTGGGTAATCCGGGTTTCGGGTCCTTCGGGTCCGGGTAAACCGGGTTTAAGAACCGGAACCGTGTTAGGAACCAGAACCGGTTTTAGGGGCCGGAACCGGTTTCTATGGAAAGTTTAAAACATGCATATCTCATTCGTTTGAAGTCGGATTGGCATGAGGTTTTTTCCATTGTATAGTTTATAGTTGGATTAGGTGTCTAAGCCCATAACTATAATTGGTATGTACTTGAATTGACAGCAGCACAGTCCTTTTGGGTTGCCCTCAACCTAGCAACTGGACAAGGAAATTATGAAATGAGAGATATTAATTTATAAGATTAATAAATTAATATATATATATAAATGATTTATTAATATGTTAATGGATTAATATATTAATTAGAAATCATTATGTTTAATTAATTGTTAGCCAGAAATTAATCAGAATTGATTTTGGGGTTAAAAGAATTAATTATAAGGTGCAGGGACTAGTTTGCAATTATCTAATAGTTGAGTGGAAGGCTCTAGAACCCCCTTGGAAGAGGGTGGACGAAATCTTTAGGGGAAACCCTAATAATTTCGTCCATAGGGGCTTGGATAAGGCCCTTGGGTTTGCTTAGGCCCTAAGCAAAGGATAACTAGGGTTTCCCTTAAACCCTAGATCCCTCAGCTATATAAGGAGCCTCCTGGTTCATGTTTTTGGTCACTCTTTCTTTTGAAGAAACCCTAAGGCCGAGATTTTGCATACTCCCTCCCCTCTCTCTCTTCTACTTTCCTTCTTGCTAGTTTGGGTGTGATTCCATTAGAGGCATTACACTTGTGGTGCTAAAGCTTCCAAGAAGATCAAGATCAAGATCAAGAGGATTGTCAATTGTTTGCTATAGCAATTGAAAGGTATGTAAACCCTAAACCCTAGTTTACTATTTTCGAAAATAGCCTCTCTCCTCTAGGGTTCTTGTTTTGCAATTCAAAGTTGTATGTTCAATAGTTAAAACATAGATCCAAAGTAGGTTGCATGTGAACTTAGGAATTGTTTTCTAGTTTATTTGTTGTACCTAAAACCCATCAGTGGTATCAGAGCCAAAGTTGTTTTAAATTGAATTGCTATAATAGTTGAATTGCAAATTAGGGTTTATAGCCATTAAACCCTAAAGGCCAAATTTTCGCAATTAGTGTTTTGGATCAAAGGTTTTTTTTTTCGAAAACCCTAGCCTCCAAAGAACCCTAATCGAAATTAGGGTTAGGGTTTTGAAAACCCTAGCCTCATCCCTTGTAAATTTCGAAATTTGCTTAGAAGTTTTAGGGTTTCTTGTTTTTTGGATAATTGTTACTTAATTAGATTAATTGGATAATTATCCTTACCCTATTTTTCGAAATTAGAGGGATAAGGATTAGGATTAAATTAATTGATTAATTTAATTAGATAATCCTTACAAGATTTAATAATTTGATTAATAGTTAATTAATAGATAAATATTAAATCTAGTTAATTGGTTTATTTAAATTTGAATTTAACAGCTTAAATTTCGAAATTTATATAAACCCTTGAAGTTTTAAAAAGTTTTAAAACACACCTTATATATATATTATAATTAAAGGTTATGTATAAGAATATGGTCAGTCAAATCGCTAGTATGCCTCATTCACGAAGCTAATCTATAAGGGGGGTATAAGGAAACTGCCTATAAAATGGTAGTTGAATGGGTGTCCACTCTCACCCACCGCTTCCTTGATTAGTGGAGGGTCGTTAGCAGAACGGATTTGATAGGACAACTACTTTTCATTAAAAGTATAATGATATTAAAAGTACTAGAACATTATTTTCAAAAATCCCAACTCTAGTTACTTTAGGAAAAATGTGAAAAGTATGCTAATCCATGAAATTGCACATTATGCTTTATTGGTCGTTAGTGGAGCGTGTGTGGTTAACCAGCACACTAAAAGGCACTAATAAAGAGTAGTAATGGGTATCTCATAATTGTCATTTTGATGGAGCGTGTGTGGTTTACCAGCACATCAATAGTTAATGATAAAGACAATGAGGTTACTAAGCACATTTGCATGGTTATTCACATCTTGTTTGTGATCCTCGGCATCCCAGTCACAAATAGAAGAGCATAATCTGAGATTAAAACATGCCATTGAATAGTTTCAATGTATCTCAAAAGAATTAGGAATTTCACTTCGTTTGTTTCGTCTAATGGTGGAATTGGTGAATCGTCATTCACCTACCTTTATGAAATTTTCACTTGGATCTCGGCATCCCATTTCTGAGTTGTGAATCTTCATAGTTGGATCCTAACCTTGATATTATATCTTTGGGTTATTTTATTAAGGTATCTTGAAATCTAACTAAAACTTTTTTTCAGATGTCTACTCCTGGAAACACTTCTGCTTCGTCCTCCTCCAACCAAAACTTCTCTTTGCTCAATATCTGCTCCAAAGTCGTTATGGATGGCTCAAACTATAACGATTGGATGCGCAACATCAAGATGGCTCTTCGTTTCGAGAACAAAGAATATGTTCTTGAAAAGGAGCTCAAAGAGCTTGATGAGAATGAAGCTACTCCTGAAGATCTTGCTGCCTACAAGAAACATTACGATGATGCTACCAAAGTGGCATGCATCATGGTGGCAACTATGTCCCCAGAACTGCAGAGGTACTATGAAGACTACTGGCCTTTCGAGATGAACAAGGACCTTATGGAAAAGTACCATAAGCGAGCTCGTCAAGAAAAGTTCGAAGTAGTCAAGTCACTCATGGCTTGCAAGATGAAAGATGGGGAGTCAGTTGTGTCACATGTGCAAAGAATGCAACGCTACATAGAGCGTTTGGTCAAGCTCAATATTCACTTTGATGAGGAATTGGCCATTGACATGGTCTTGAACTCACTTCCTGAATGTTATGGTCAGTTTATTCTAACTTACCATTTGAACAATACTGAGCAGACCTTGGCCCAATTGCACAACTTGTTGCAGACAGCTGAGGCAGGGATGAAGGGTAAAAGTATACCCTCCACACCTACGAGTGCCCCTGTTTTGGCTATTGGACAGGGAAAGGGGAAAAAGAGGAAAGGTCCTCCCAAGCAAAACTGGAAGAGCAAGGCTCAAGCTGGGTCATCTAGTAATGGCCCAAAGGCTAAGCCCAATGGTTCCACTCCCCATGTTTCTGATCCAAAAGAGGCAGTTTGCTTTTACTGCAACCAAAAGGGGCATTGGAAGAGATCTTGCCCACAATATCTGCAAGATATCAAGGATGGCAAAGTGAAGCCATCTTCGGCAGGTATTTACACTATTTCTGCTAATAACTCATTATCTTCTCGTTCATGGGTCCTTGACACAGGATGTGGTTTTCATATCTGTTCTGATTTGCAGGGTCTAAAGGAAAGTGAGGAGATAGAGCGAGGAAGGATAAACCTGATCATGGGAAACAGAAAGTCTTCACCAGTAACCAAGATCGGAGTTTATCAGCTTCTGCTTAGTAATGATGTTAGATTAGATTTAATAAATTGTTGCTATTCGTCTGAGATGACGAGAAACATTATTTCATTTCATGCATTGTTCAGACAAGGTTTTACATATTCTTTTAATGATTTGAATGGTTCAATTTCTATTTATAAGAATGGTGTTTTTATGTTTGAAGCTTTGCCTTGTAATGGTGTGTATGAAACAGTGACTTGTGTTGATAGCTTAGGAAATAGTGTACTTAATATTGACTTGTCTAATAGTGTAGACAAGGCATGCTTGTGGCATTGTCGTCTTGGACACATCAACAAGAAACGCATAGCCCAACTCCAAAAGGATGGAGTGTTGGAATCATTTGACCTAAAGTCAGATGACATGTGTGAATCTTGTCTTTTGGGAAAGATGACAAAATCACCATTCACAGGGTCTTGTGAAAGAGGTGAAGGTCTGTTGGATCTCATACACACGGATGTGTGTGGGCCCTTCAGATCAACTACAAGAGATGCTAATCGATTCTATGTGACTTTCACTGACGATTATAGCAGATATGGATATATCTACTTGATCAAGCATAAGTCAGAAACTTTTGAAAAGTTCAAAGAGTTTAAGCATGAAGTCGAAAATCAATTGGGCAGAAAGATAAAGATACTTAGATCCGATAGAGGCGGGGAGTATCTTAGTATCGAGTTTAACGACTATCTGAAAGAATGTGGGATAGTCTCACAATTGACTCCTCCTAGGACACCACAGTTAAATGGTGTAGCTGAGAGGCGCAATCGAACCTTGTTAGACATGGTTCGTTCTATGATGAGTCGGGGTTCGCTTCCTATTCACTTCTGGGGGTATGCCTTAGAGACAGCCGCCCACATCCTCAATCTTGTCCCTACAAAGAAGGTTGCCAAAACACCTCACGAAATGTGGACAGGGAAAGTTCCCTCGTTAGCACATATTAAAGTCTGGGGTTGTGAAGCTTTCGTAAGACGAGAGACTCACGACAAGCTAGCAGCTAGAAGTGAGAAATGTGTTTTCATTGGTTACCCAAAGCAGTCTTTTGGATATTTGTTCTACAGGCCTAGTGAGAACGTGGTCTTTGTAGCACGAAGAGGAGTCTTTCTTGAAAGAGAGCTCATATTCAAAGAGGACAGTGGGAGCACTATTGACCTTGAAGAAATTCAAGAGTCAGCCAATGAAGGAACCTTAGATGACACTAGCACTCAACCAGAGGAAACAGTTCCTGTTGAACCAATTGATAACTCATTACCTCTTAGAAGATCCACTAGGGTGAGTGTGCCACCTGAGTTGTATGGTTTTCATATTACTTCAGATGGTGACACATTCATAAGTGACAGAACACTGGTAAACTTAGATGAACCAGTCACTTATAAGGAAGCAATGGCAGGCCCAGAGGCTTCCAAGTGGAAAGAGGCAATGGACAGCGAGATTAAGTCCATGTATGACAACCAAGTTTGGAATTTGGTTGATAGTGCACCAGGTCGCAAGACAGTTGGGTGCAAATGGATCTTCAAGAAGAAGACAGACATGGATGGGAATGTGCATACATTCAAGGCTCGACTGGTTGCAAAAGGTTTTACTCAAACCCCAGGGGTTGACTATGATGAGACTTTTTCGCCAGTGGCTAAGATTAAATCTATTAGGATATTGCTCGCCATAGCTGCCTTTCATGATTATGAAATCTGGCAGATGGATGTCAAAACTGCTTTCCTTAATGGGAAGTTGGCTGAAGATGTTTACATGAGTCAGCCAGAGGGTTTTGTTGATGCAAAGTTTCCCAATAGAGTGTGCAAGCTTGAGAAATCCATTTATGGATTGAAACAAGCATCTCGCAGTTGGAATCTTTGCTTCCATGAGAAAGTCAAAGAGTTTGGTTTCTCTAGAAGTGAAGATGAGTTTTGTGTGTATATCAAGGTTAGTGGGAGTATAGTAACTTTTCTGGTGTTATATGTCGATGACATATTACTCATTGGTAACGACGTTCCAACCTTGAAAGAGGTTAAGTCTTGGCTTGGAAAGTGTTTTGCAATGAAAGACCTTGGAGAAGCTGCCTATATTCTTGGGATTAGAATATTGAGAGATAGAAAGAAGAGACTAATTGGACTTAGTCAGAGCACATACTTGGATAAGGTACTAAAGAGGTTTAGTATGGAAAATTCCAAGAAGGGAGAGCTACCTATCCAGAGCAATACCAAATTGAGTAAGACTCAATGCCCGAGTACAGATGTTGAAATAGATGACATGAGTCGTGTACCTTATGCTTCCGTTGTCGGATCGATCATGTACGCTATGACATGTACTCGCCCTGATGTGGCATTTGCTTTGAGCATGGTCAGTTGCTATCAGGGAAACCCAGGTAGAGCTCATTGGATAGCAGTTAAGAATATACTCAAGTATTTGCGAAGGACAAAGGACTGGGTTCTTGTGCTTGGTGGCAGTGATACTTTGAGAGTAGATGGTTACAGTGATGCCAGCTTTCAGACGGATAGAGATAACTTCCGTTCTCAGTCGGGCTGGGTATTTTTACTGAATGGAGGAGCAGTTACTTGGAAGAGTTCCAAGCAAAATACGGTGGCTGATTCTACTTGTGAATCAGAGTACATTGCAGCAAGTGAAGCGTCGAAAGAAGCAGCTTGGTTGAGGAACTTCATCGGGGATCTCGGAGTTGTTCCAACCATCCAGGAACCTATGGAACTCTTCTGCGATAATGAAGGAGCGGTTGCCTTGACAAAGGAACCGAGAGATCATGGTAAGACCAGACATATCGACAGAAAGTACCATTTCATTAGACATAGAGTTGAAGAAGGCCATCTTATAGTAAAGAGGGTGTCATCTGAAGATAACCCAGCAGATCCCCTCACAAAGGGTCTGAGTAGGGCTAAGCATATTCAGCATGCTCGGAGCATAGGACTGAAAGATGATATTAGTTTTAGTAGTTAGATTAGTTTTTGAAACTTGTAACAAAGTAAATGTAATTGACTTTTGGTGATTAAATAATAAAGTATTATTTATAAGTTTGGCTACTACCTTTTGTCAATTGTTTATTACTGTGTTTCATATTTTGCATGTTTTACTTCCTGAATAATGAGATTATTCAAACTCCACAGTCGCTCGTACTCTTGGAAGTAAGTAGTGAATTAAGACTGTCATGAATTGGATTGCAGATTGTCTAAGGATAGACATGGAAATAGAATTGCTGCAATGTTCATGAGTACTCAGAAATTGAGATTTGAGTATTGGATAAACCCACGCTCAGAGTATTACTTCATGGAATTCATCACGAGTAATACTGAGACGATAATATCTTATAATCTTGAAACGAAGATATATGAGTTGTAATTTACAAGTCGGTTGTGCATTGGTGATACGAAAACGCATCAGTAACTTGGTGTTATAAAACGTATTGTCATGTATAATTTGATGAGTAAAAGATACAAGCATATGAGTCAACGTTTATTCGTTCCTTTTGCCCTAACAGGAAAAGCGATATCTGTGGGCCCCTCGATGATTTGGTGTTGACTTATGTGCTGGGCCCAGCCAGGACTAAATTGATGTGTTCGATTAGAAGTCCTACATCATCACAAATCAGGAATCGGGAAACATAGATTCTGGACAAACAGATTGATTACATTCCATGTCTTTTGTCTGGGGATATCAAGCAGAACGAAGGGTTATATGATCACTTATCTTAGGACACGTAACTGACTGGGTCAGAGTTCGGCAGCAGCTTTTGGAAGCTACAATTTGCTGGTCAAATTTAGAAGGCATACTAGCAATTATAGTTACAGACTTATCCAAGTGGGAGACTGTTGGATTAGGTGTCTAAGCCCATAACTATAATTGGTATGTACTTGAATTGACAGCAGCACAGTCCTTTTGGGTTGCCCTCAACCTAGCAACTGGACAAGGAAATTATGAAAGGAGAGATATTAATTTATAAGATTAATAAATTAATATATATATATAAATGATTTATTAATATGTTAATGGATTAATATATTAATTAGAAATCATTATGTTTAATTAATTGTTAGCCAGAAATTAATCAGAATTGATTTTGGGGTTAAAAGAATTAATTATAAGGTGCAGGGACTAGTTTGCAATTATCTAATAGTTGAGTGGAAGGCTCTAGAACCCCCTTGGAAGAGGGTGGACGAAATCTTTAGGGGAAACCCTAATAATTTCGTCCATAGGGGCTTGGATAAGGCCCTTGGGTTTGCTTAGGCCCTAAGCAAAGGATAACTAGGGTTTCCCTTAAACCCTAGATCCCTCAGCTATATAAGGAGCCTCCTGGTTCATGTTTTTGGTCACTCTTTCTTTTGAAGAAACCCTAAGGCCGAGATTTTGCATACTCCCTCCCCTCTCTCTCTTCTACTTTCCTTCTTGCTAGTTTGGGTGTGATTCCATTAGAGGCATTACACTTGTGGTGCTAAAGCTTCCAAGAAGATCAAGATCAAGATCAAGAGGATTGTCAATTGTTTGCTATAGCAATTGAAAGGTATGTAAACCCTAAACCCTAGTTTACTATTTTCGAAAATAGCCTCTCTCCTCTAGGGTTCTTGTTTTGCAATTCAAAGTTGTATGTTCAATAGTTAAAACATAGATCCAAAGTAGGTTGCATGTGAACTTAGGAATTGTTTTCTAGTTTATTTGTTGTACCTAAAACCCATCAGTTTTTACATGATTTTAGACTATAATTTTGTCATTTTGGGTTTATATTCATTGACTTATAGTGTCTCAAAGTCGGGATATCAAAGCTGAAAATTTTATGTTTTTCAGCTTTTTTTTGTATTCTGTGATAGTTTTAAAACATGCATATCTCATTCGTTTAAAGTCGGATTGGCATGAGGTTTTTTCCATAGTATAGTTTATAGTTTTTACATTATTTTAGACTATAATTTTTTCATTTTTGGGTTTATATTCATTGACTTATAGTCTCTCAAAGTTGGGATATCAAAGCTGGAAAATTTATGTTTTTCAGCTTTTTTTATATTCTGTGATAGTTTGAAAACATGCATATCTCATTCGTTTGAAGTCGGATTGGCATGAGGTTTTTCCAGAGTGTAGGTTATAGTTTGTACATGATTTTAGACTATAATTTTGTTATTTTTGAGTGTTTATTCATTGACTTATAGTCTCTCAAAGTCGGGATATCAAAGCTGAAAATTTTATGTTTTTCAGCTTTCTTTGTATTTCGTGATAGATTTAAAACATGCATATTTAATTCCTTTGAAGTCGGAATAGCATGCGGTTTTTTCCAAAGTGTAGTATAGAGTTTGTACATGATTTTAGACTATAATTTTGTCATTTTTGGTTTCATATTCATTGATTTATAGTCTATTTTTTTTTCTCTGCTTTATTTTTGTATTTTGTGAAATTTTAAAACATGCATTCGACCCACTTTACCCGGTTCCCCGGGTTTTTCGGTTTTAGACCCACTTTACTCGGTTCCATTCGACCCACTTTGATATTTCCAGGTTTTTCGGTTCTAGACCCACTTTACCCGGAACCGAACCGGAACCGGTTCCTATATACCGGTCCGGTTTCCGGCCCTAAAAAATCTCGTTAACCGGTTCCCGGGTTTTCCGGGTCCGGGTCTACCGGTCCGGGTTTGGACCCACTTTCATCCTTACCGGCAGGTCAAGTCAGAGGTTCCAGTGGTGAGGAGTCGAACCTTCCAGTTGACTACCGATGAGGCATGTGCCGCACCCGATATGGTGACGGGTATGATTTCTTCTCCCTAGCTTTTATTATATGTTGTTTATGATATTTATGTTCCATGTTATGTGTTTTGTTTAGGATCGTTCCATGTGAACGATATTCCAGTTCAGGTGTTGTTCGATTCGGGTGCTACACGATCGTTTGTCACTCTTGCACTTAGCAAGAGGTTCCCTAAGTTTTTGGACATGTTGGATTGCCCTCTAGAGGTCGAGATTGCTGACGACCGATCAGTTCGAGCATCAGAGGTTTTCAGATATTGTGTTTTGAGGTTGTTCGAGGAGCGCTATCTGGTAGACTTGGTTCCCATACCATTGCGAGGGAACAAGGTCATCATCGGTATGGACTGGTTGATCCCTAATGGGGCTGTGATTGACTGCGCGCAGCAGTTGGTATGTGTCAGGACCCTAAGTGGGGGAGAGATGGTGATTCAGGGCGAGTGGCCACAACGCGGACCAACTTTATACTCAACAGAGAGGGCTAGGCGTTACTTTCAGTAGGGTTGCGTCGGATATGTCGCCTACGTCATGGATACTCGGGAGGAGGGTAAGGCGACTGTGAGTGATGTGTCGGTGGTGCGAGAGTATCCGAATGTGTTTCCAGAGGAGTTGCATGGGACACCTCCGGAGAGACAGGTGGAGTTTAGGATCGACCTGGTTCCTGGTGCGGCCCCAATAGCCAAGGCACTGTATCGGTTGGCTCCTCCCGAGATGTAGGAGTTGTCTACACAGCTGCAGGAGCTGTTAGACAAGGGATTCATTAGACCGATCGGTTCATCCTAGGGAGCCCCGATTCTGTTCGTGAAGAAGAAGGGCGGGTCACATCGGATGTCTATAGATTATCGGGAGCTGAACAAGGTAACGGTGAAGAACCGTTACCCACTCTCGAGGATTGATGATCTCTTTGACCAACTACAGGGGGCATCTTGGTTTTCCAAGATAGATTTACGTTCAGGCTACCACTAGATGAGGGTCAGATATGAGGATGTACAGAAGACTGCGTTCCGGACTCGCTATGGCCACTATGAGTTCGTGGTGATACCCTTCGGACTCACAAATGCTCCTGCGCGTTCATGGACCTCATGAACCGCATATGCAGACCGATGCTGGATCGGTCTGTGATAGTTTTCATCGATGACATCTTGGTTTACTCCAAGACGCAAAAGCAGCACGAGGAGTACTTGGGAGAGATGCTAGATACCTTGAGGAGGAAGAGCTTGTACGCCAAGTTCTCCAAGTGTGAATTCTGGTTGCGCGAGGTGCAGTTTCTTAGGCACCTTGTCAACCAGAATGGTATTGTGGTTGACCCGGCCAAAGTGGAGGCCGTGATGAGATGGGAGGTTCCGAAGTCTCCATTTGAGATTCGGAGTTTCCTGGGGTTGACGAACTATTACCGGAGATTCATTCAGGATTTCTCCAAGATAGTCGTACCCCTGACCCGGCAGACGAAGAAAGTCGTTGTCTTTCGATGGGGGCCTGAGCAGCAAGCAGCGTTTGAGACATTGAGACAGAGACTATGCGAGGCGCCGATCCTCGCCCTGCAAGAGGGCGTGGAGGATTTTGTAGTGTACTGCGATGCGTCCATTTCGGGTCTGAGCGCAGTATTGATGTAGAAAGGGCATGTCATCGCCTACACTTCGAGGCAGTTGAAGCCTCACGAGGCGAACTACCCGACACATGATTTGGAGTTGGGGCGATCGTCTTCGCCCTCAAGATTTGGCGACACTACCTCTATGCAGTCCGTTGTACCATTTACATGGATCACAAGAGTCTGAGGTACCTCATGGATCAGCCGAATCTGAACATGAGGCAGCGTCGGTGGCTAGATGTGGTGAAGGATTACGATTGTGAGATCCTCTACCACCCGGGGAAGGCCAATGTTGTGGCCGATGCTCTTAGCCGCAAGGCAACCCCAATCAGAGACGTTTGCTTGCGGATGACAGTGGTGACTCCGCTTTTGGAGCAGATCCGAGAGGCCCAGCAGGAGGCTATGAAGGAAGAACATCGAAAGAGCGAGCGTATTGTAGGACAAGTTTCCTCCTCCGACTATGATAGTCGTGGGTTGTTGACACTACACCGTAGGGTGTGGGTTCCATATCATGGAGGGGTGCGCCAGATTTTGATGGAGGAGGCGCACAAATCCCGATTCTCGATTCATCCCGGGGTGACGAAGATGTACAAAGATCTTCGTCCTGACTACTGGTGGCCCTGTATGAAACAGGATGTAGCCTGGTACGTCGAGAGGTGCCTGACCTGCAGGAAGGTCAAGGCGGAGTACCAGCGGCCTCACGGCAAGACACAGCCGTTGGACATCCCCATGTGGAAATGGGAAGATATTACCATGGATTTCATCACCAAGCTTCCCAGGACTGCGCGGGGAGTGGATTCGATTTGGGTCATTGTGGATCGGTTGACCAAGAGTGCTCATTTTATACCGATCCAGGAGAGCATCTCGGCCGAGAAGCTGGCCGATCTCTACATCCGAGAAGTTGTAGCTCGACACAGAGTGCCAGTCTCCGTGATTTCTAACAGAGATGTGCGGTTCACTTCCAGATTCTGGAAGAAATTCCACAACGAGTTGGGTACTCGTCTGCACTTTAGCACAACTTTTCACCCACAGACGGATGGTCAGAGCGAGCGGACCATCCATACTTTGGAGGATATGTTACGGGCATGCGTTTTAGACTTCAGTGGTAGCTGGGATACCTATCTTCCATTAGCTTAGTTCTCCTACAACAACAGCTACCACGCGAGTATCGAGCGTCCTTCCTTCGAGATGTTATACGAGAGGAAGTGCAGGACCCCGATTTGCTGGGGTGAGGTTGGGCAAAGAGTCATAGGGAGTACCGAAGTGGTACTCAAGACTACGGAAAGGATCCAACAGGTCAGGAGCAGGCTTCAGACTGCTCAGAGTCGGCAGAAAAGTTATGCCGACAAGCGTCGTTCGGACCTGGAATTCCAGGGCGCGGATATGGTCCTCCTGAAGGTGTCACCTTGAAAAGGTGTCATCCGGTTCAGGAAGCGGGGCAAGTTGGGCCCAAGGTACATCGGTCCTTTCAGGGTTGCAGCCCGGGTGGGCAATGTGGTGTATAGGCTGGATCTGCCAGCCGAGCTTAGCCAGATTCATAGTACCTTTCATGTCTCCCAGCTGCGGAAGTGTCTGGTAACCGACTCTGCAGTGGTACCTTTGGAGGATATTTAGGTGGATGACAGTCTGAACTACATTGAGCAACCAATAGCTATCCTCGACAGGAAGTCGAAGGATCTGAGGAACAAGAGGGTCGAGCTGTTGAAGGTGCAATGGCAGTACCGTAAGGGCTCAGAATGGACTTGGGAGCCGGAGGACGAGATGCGTGAGCATTACCCCGAGCTTTTTCCAGATGCAGCAACAGACTTCGAGGACGAAGTCTAAAATAAGGGGGGGGGGGATTTGTAACACCCGGTTCCCGGTACGTATTTTAAATTTAAAGATTTTATGTTTTGCACTGGGACTCGACGAGTTGCAGGCCCAACTCGTCGAGTAGACTAGACTTTGGCGCCGGGTTTTAAGTAACCTACTCGATGAGTCGGGAGCCCGACTCGGCGAGTAGGACTGTCTGGATGAAACCCTGATACTTAGGGTTTGCACCATATTTAAACGCCTTATCTTGTCTCAATCCAACCTTCATCATCCCTCCCAGTCCAGAAAAGCCCTAACTCGAAACCCTAATCATTTATTGAGTGTTCTTGATCTTTTTGGTGCCATTTGTGTGTGTTTGAAGTTGGAGAAGGAGAAGGAAGCTTGAGAGATCAAGAGGAAGCAAGAAGATCCAGAGGTTTTGACACATTTCAAGCTCATTTGAGGTATAAAGCCGAAACCTTGACCACTTATCTCTTAGATCTCTAGTTAGGGCTCATTTCTACCTTTTCTAAGCCTTGGAAGTGTCATATTCAGGTTTTTGTGGTTATAAAGGGGTATGACTTCAGATCTGGAACCATTAAGGGTTCCTATGGCATAAAGGTATTATGGGACCTAGGAGCCTAGATCTATGTTTTGGATGTGTTAAACCCGACTGAAATCAACTGTATGGACATGGAACTTGGGAGACTCGGCGAGTCGTTCATGGGACTCGACGAGAAGGGGTATGGTTCCCCAACCCTTTCTGCTTGGATCGAATTGGTTGAGTCTAGAAGATGACTCAACAAAACAGATGTGAAATTGGACCTGGAAATCATGGGACTCGACGAGTTCAAGAAAAGAACTCGGCGAGTTCAAGGCAAGTACCAACCGCATGAAGATGTACTCGACGAGTCCATGGCTAAATATGCCTTCTTGCATGAAGAAGGACTCGACGAGTTCAAGGATGAACTCGACGAGTCAGTTGTTGAAGGTCCTGAATTTGCATGAAGTAGAACTCAACGAGTGCGTGAAAGACTCGGCGAGTAGGATCGAGGTCTTAGTGTTTTGAGGATTTGGGGACTCGGCGAGTTGCTGGGTCAACTCGGCGAGTCGGGTCAACCGGACGTTGACTTTGACCAAGGTGTTGACCTTGACTTTGGTTTTGACTTGAGTAACCCTTGTAAGGGTTAAGAGTATGTAATGGGAAATTAAGGAGGGTTGTTACATGTAGGAATTGAGAGGATTTGATCCCGGCAGCGTGGACAGTTCAGAAACTTCACGACATTGAGGTGAGTTACCTTCCAGTAGAAGTGGGTCTATGGCCACAATACCGGCCCACTAGTAGGAGTTGGTTGATAGATGATTGTCTTTGTGATAATTATCTAGGTTTGCTACTACCAATATGTTTTATGTGTTAGCATGATATGATGTTATGTGATAGTGGTAGTAGGGGGAATAGTCTCCGGTTACCGGTTGGAAGATACCGAAGGGGTCGTTAGAACCCATGCATGCCCAACAGTATGTTTATGTTATGTTATTATGTGGTAGTGGTAGGGGGTGAAATAGTCCCCAGTTTACCGGTTGAAAGATACCAAAGGGGATGTTAGCTCCCGGTTATCGGTTGAAAGATACCGAAGGGGAGGTTAGTTCCCGGTTACCGGTTGAAAGATACCGAAGGGGAGCCCAACTCCCAGTTATGCTAGTCAGATATCGGTTGGAAGATACCGCGGGATAGGCAGTATATGTTTATGGTATGTGATATGATGGAGGAACTCACTAAGCTTTGTGCTTACGGTTTTCAGTTTTGGTTTCAGGTACCTCTTCGTCGAAGGGGAAGGAGTCGGCACGGTAGCAGCGCATCGCACACACATGATTTCCGCATTTTGAGATCCATGAGATTTGTACTCTGTCATTATTACTAGTTTCTGTTATGGTGTTTGAGACATGTGATTATGGTTTGATGACTTGAAATGATGATGATGTTGTTTTTCAGTAAATAGTTTTATAAGTATTATATTTAAAAATAAAAAATTTTGGTCTTGAAAATCGGGATGTTACAATTAGACATTGTATTTGATTGCTATTATGATTGTTATATTAGAATTCATATAACGTTATTATTTGATATTGTTTCCAGCCTTTTACAAATTCTGAGAACTTGTATAAATAGATGATAAATCAGTGAGCGAAGAAAATGTTTGATTTATACCTTCTATCATCGTCACTCACCAATACTTTAAATGTATGTCTTCTAAATTCTAATCAACAGATCTTGTTTAGTACATTTTTGAGTTTAACTCAACTCATGAGCACACTAAAAAAGATTTTAATAAATCAGTAAGGCATTCTTGAGTATTAACAATATTTTCGATAGTTCAAGTTTTAGAAGTTAGACCTTCTTTATGAAACTTCACACATCAACTCAAGGCTCCATATTATAGAAAAAAGGATTGTATAATCATAAAATGAACCTTAAGTAACAAGAAATTTACAAAAAAAAAAGTTATATATTTGCATGCCACAAACATTTAAGTTGAGCTATCATCATAATTAAAGGAAATACATGATACTTTTTATGTATGATATTTGAAGATATATTTGAGAAAGAGAGATTAGGTCATTAGGACATTCCTTTGACTTGAAAGTTGAAGCTACAAACAAGGTAATGGAAGAACCAAAAACCATTTTGGATAGGAAGACAAAAGAATTTTGATGAATTTACTCTCAAATTTATTCTTGAGAGTCATGAAAATGTATATAAATCGTAAGTTTTGGAATTTGTGTTTAAGGTATATAAACAACATTATACCACTATATACACATTTTAGTAAGTTGTTAAGCACAAGACAACATTTATATACAAAACTAACATTAAAAAGCTTAAAAACTAAAGAAAAAAACAAGTTTCAAAAAGTTCAAAATTGTTCTACCCAGTTTCAAAACTGTTTTGTACATATAAGAACTACTCGGCCTGTGTGGAGCGTTTCAAATAAATCTTTAGACAAGAATTAAGCATAATTATGAAATATACAGGGAGAACATTAAACATTCAATACAAAGTTGTTGTGACTTTATATTGAAGAAAACACTTTAAAGTTTAAACAGAGGACATTAACTAATATAGTTCATGATATGCTACTCGTAAAATTTTAGTGGTTATTTAGGGTTATGTTTGACACGCCACATCTAACTTATAAATTAGTATTTTTTGAGATTTTTTGGATTTTCATGTTTGACAAGCCAAATAATAGTTTATAAGCTAGTAATAAATCATTTATTTATTAAGGGGCGTCATGAAATAAAATAACAATTTGAATAAACATCATCTATTAAAAATATTATTTAATATAAGAATTTACTAAATATTGTTTTAAAATTTGTTTTATAAATAATTGCATTATTAATTTACAATATGTATTGATAAAAAATGTCATTTAAAGCGTAAATAACAAATATGATACAATGCGAAATATGAATTGTGAAAACTTATACAATTTATATATGCTCTTTTATGTCATTTTATAATTTTCATTTATCTTACATGCTAGTTTTACTAAACATCATATTTTAATCGGTTATCAACTATTTTTTTCAACTATCAGCTAATATTTTAAACATAGTCTTAAAAATATTCTCTTAAAAAGATTGTTAAACTATTGTTGTACGACAATAAAATAATAGAAATGTTATATTTTCGTAATTATCTCTAACATAAATAATATATAATGATAACTAATTATAATTTATACAAATATTAAGGCTAAGCGGAGTGATAACACTCCTACCACCTTGCTACATCAGTTTTTTGAGTGCCACCTCATTTTTTTTTTCATTTAACACTTAATCTTAGCATTTAGTAGGGAGTGGTAACACTCTTAGCACTTTATTTTTTTTTTCTTTTTTCTAATTCAATTAAATCACTTTATTTTAATACACAAACATTTTTTATGCACAAATATTAATCAAGTTTAATTTTTTTAAACCACCAACAATTATATAATATAAATCAATTACATGAAAATAAGTATAATATTTAAATGCATGGTCCTTTTGGTAATTTCAGAAACTTGATTTGTGAGAGGAATTAAGATGGGGGTGTGATGTGTAAGTCTGAGATTTTTGGAGGTCCATTTCTGTCAAATTTAGATTTTCGTGTCTTGTCCCTCCCAGCAGCAACTGATTGCATTTCGTCGAACACATGGGTTGTATTACTCATCTCTCCCTTTCTCTATCCTATTTGTGAAATTGTCAAAGCTGAAAACATGCCAATTCAATCTTGTCTTTACCCAATCAGTTCTCAGGAAGAGAAAGAATACCGCAAACCAAGTGTGACTAAGGTCTTGTTTGGTAGCCTCTTAATTGGAAAATTAAGAGGCATTCTCTTAATTTTTAAGATCCAGACTATTTGGTAACATCTGAATTTATGGCTCTTAATTTTTAAAATGCCTCTTAAATTTTCAGATCTTGGATGTATCTGAATTAGAAAAAAGAACGTGCGTTCCTTTTTTGCCCTGGTACGTCACCCTTTTCCCTCTTCTCTTTCTTTCACAACCACCGACCCCTCCTTCCCCTACATCTCCAATCGCACGATTACAACCCTCCGACATTATCCGTTTGCCTTCGTTAGATCTGCAACGCCGCCGGATTCGCCGCCGCCTCCGACTGCATCGCTTATGTCGCCTTCGCCTCTGGGTCGTGCTGCTTCGCCCTCGACATCTTCTTCAGGTAAAGTTTTAGTTTTCTCTTGCTATGTAATTCGAGTTTAATGATTGAAAATCGAGTATCCGTCACACCCCCGAACCAGACGGCGAAAACGTCCGAGGGCTCGCGTGACTTAAATTGAAATATCATCACAATGAATATATATATGAAACTTAACACATGCATCACCAACCATTACATAGTACAACTGACATTGTTTACATTAAGTACAAGGTTTACATTACATGATTCCAAAATATAAAGAGTTTGGTGATTAGCAACTACAAAAGAAACTTTCAACACACTGGATGCCTCCTTGTCTAACGATTACCTGAGAATACAAGTTATTTGAAAACGGTCAACATATATAATGTTGGTGAGTTCATAAGTGTGTTTGATGTAAAGCAGTTTATGTCATTTGTAAAACCCAGAAAATCCGATATTTTATGTATTAAAACTTTTCTTGAAAATGTGGTGATGATCCTGTAAGTATATGCGTGAATGATTTCAAAACGTGAATAAATGAGAAGTTTTGCATTATAGTTTTTGAAAGTACAAATGAGTAAGATTGGTTTCCCCGGAAAACCCGATGTCTTCCGATAAAAAATATGATTGTTTTTGCTTTATTGAATCGTTACATCGAATGAATATGATTTCCCTTGATTAATGATGTCGGATTTCTACGTGAGTCGTTATAACCATGCATGATAATGACTAGTTCGTCTGTCTTGGTATTCTAATGAACACCGAAATTTGACCTTAAGACTTTGTCACCCTAGACTGGCCGAGTCTAACTGTAGCGAACAGCTTAGGTGTGGGGGAGTCACCCCCGTATAGATCTATACACAAACTCTCGCTCTCCCTCCAGGAGACTTTGATTACAACTACAGACTACGACCGACACTTATTGGTGTCACCCGTTATTACTCACTCAATCCACATGAATTTGATTAACCTTGATTAATGATCTAATTTTATTTTACTTGAAGAGAAGGTAAGCCTAACAGACGAGGAGAAGAGGACTACTAGGTCCTACTAATTTCGTATGTTATTTAAGGCTATTGAGTATACGAAAAGCGCGTTGGCCCATTTCACATATGATTTATTTGGACCTTACTAGCAATGCTAATGGGCCACTGAGGCCCAATAGCATGTAAAAACCATTGAGGGTCCCTTAAGCATGTAATTGGGTCACAGGAGGCCCAATAACATGTATTATTTATGTTGGGCCCAAAAGCCATGTTAATGTGTCACGGATGCCCATTAAGCATGATTAGAATCTCTCAAGCCCAACCATTTGAACGTTTACTTGTTTTGCATAGAATTAATGTTGTGAGTTGTTTAATCGATATGTTGTATAAATCACGAATTTGTTTTATAACGATTTATAGATTTATAAAATAGTTATTTTTCTATTTACAACCCATAAGTTATAAAGTTTTGTATATTTTGACCCAATTATTATTATTATCAACATAATTGACCAAAAACATTAGTTTGACCTATTCAGCCCCTTATTTTGTAAAGTTGGCAATTTTTGCCCTTTTATAGAAAAATGACATTTTAGGTCCTTGAACCATTTTTCTTGACATCTTTGACCCAAACACTTATTTAAATAATGTTTTAAGCCCAAAAGTAAATTTTAGAAAGTTTCAACCCTTTAGTTAAAATATTTGCATTTTAGTCCACCTTTTTCGCAATTTTTACACTTTTTACCCAAAATCCAAAATCTTTGCATTTTAAATCCTTTTTAACAAATATGATCATTTTAAACCCCAGAAATAGATTTAATTACCTTTCTACCCACTGTTTTGAGAAATTTACCATTTTAGCCCCCCTTAAATCCATTTTTTTCGCAACTTTGGGCCTATGGGCCGAAAAGCCCAAAATTTAGCCCAATAAGCACAAATTTCATTTTTAGTCCTTTGAAAAACATAATGTTCATAGAAATTTCCATTTTAACTGTTTTGGCATTTTGAACCTTGTAAAAACCGTAAATGACAACTTTTTCCCAAATTTTTGTTTATTTGACAAAAATAGTCCAATAATGAGTTTTATGTTGTAGTGTTTTATTTTAAAGCTTGTATATTAGTTTATCTTGACATGTTAAGTGAAATATGAACTAGGTCACATATTTTTCCTTCTTAAACTATAGATCTCGAAATATCTTTCATTTTTAGCACATGTATATCACAAAAACACAAGAAATCACACATATCATACAAATACACATAGATCTTCACATTTTACTTGCATTCTCCCCCATAAAACATATGAAAACCGAAAATAGAGGGGTATGAACTCACCTTAGGTTTGTTGCTTCGGTTTTGAAGAAAGAAAATGGAAGAGTTTGGTCCTAGCAACTTCCTTGAGTAGATCTCGAACTCAAGAAGATTTCTAAGAGTATACACACCAAAAACTTTGTGTAAAGGAATGATCTAACAAGAGAGTGAAGTTATGAAGCTTGGATGTGTAAAGACTTACCAAAGATAATGATTTCTTATGGAAGAACCTCCTTGAAATGCCCTAGATCTTGAATTTTTTATGGAGGAATGAAAGGTGTTCTTGAGAGAATAGTGAGTGTTTGAAAAATGAATTTGGTGTGGGTGTTGGGTGCTCTCGGCCGAAACAAGAAGAGAAGAGAGGGGAGAGAGAGAGATGAGTTGACATGCATGGGAACATGAGAAGGATGCATGGATACCCTATGTACAATTATGAGGTGGCACCATTAAAAGTCAACTCTTCTCCCCCTTTTTTTGTAGTTGGGCCGAGAGAGAGAAGGGAAGGAAAGGCTTGGGCCTTTTGTGCTAGAGTCCATAATATGGAGCCCAAATTAATGGTTTTTTAGCCCATTGGACCCATTGGGTAGTTTACGGCCCAAATTGCATAAAAGAATGAGTTTTACGGCCCATTTGTAACGCCCAAATTTTTAAAACAATTTTTCACAATTTCAAAACATACTTTCATTCATAAAATAATAATAAACATAATGTATCCACTGTCATCATAGAAAAACATATCCCAGAATCACATAAACAAAAGCTCCATGAGTGAGTACAGATCATGCCGGCGCCTTCCCGCGATCCTCACCGGTACCTGAAACACATAACACAACACTGTAAGCATAAATGCTTAGTGAGTTCCCCAAAATATCACACACAAAACATATTAGCCACTCGAGGCTATAATTCTGTTTTACCCTCTGGTCAATGTGCCTTAGTGGGACCCTCCAGTCCCATAACTCTGTGGGCCCTCTGGCCCTAACTCTATGGACCTTCCGGTCCTAACTCTGTAAACTCTGAAACATACATAGCATAAATCACATAGAAATCACATCATGCAAAGGCATACAAAATACTCTGTCACATAACTCCAATTACCACTCTGGGTAAAGTATAGTGAGAAGACTCACCTCGGGTAACTCGGATAATCTCGCACTCGAATATAATGATCTAGCCCCCGCCTAATCACATACACAATATCCTCAAATAAATAATGGCTCTCAAAGGCTAGATTAAATCCCTTTCTACAATCCCATAGAAGGGTAAAAGATCATTTTACCCCTCCTTGACCCAAAAGTCCAAATGTTGACCAAAACCCTAAAAGTCAACAGGGGCAGTACGCTGCGCGTACCATCTCTGGTACGCTGGGCGTACTCCGGCGATCCAGAATCGGGGTCTCGGACCCTTACGCTGTGCGTACTGAGATTTACGCCCATCATAAGTCTCAGTTTCATGCACTTCATGGATTTTGGTCTTAAATGGTTAAGACACAAACTCAAACTCCATATCTGACTCTCCTTAAGCCTCTTATCCCATAATGTCGGAACCTTTAAGCCTTTGCATGGCTGTAAAGGTCCCTACACTCTCTAACACCTTTCCTTTCTCCTCCAAAGGTCTAGATCTAATGTATGACTCAATATTCACGTCCAAGATTACATTTTTATGGACATACAACTCATATAGTCCTGAAATATGATAGATCTAGGCCAATGGAGACCATTTGCTCATAAAGTCTCCATCTTGGGACCAAAAACCCTAGAAATGGGTCCAAGAAGCACACAACACCAAAGACAAGGCAAGTTTTGAGCTTTTTACCTCAGGAAGAAGCTCCAACCTCTGAAAAGCTCGGATCTACTCTTTCCTACAAACTTCTAGCTTCCAAAATGGCCTCTTCTTCTCTTCCCCCACCTTGAAATGACACTTAGAAGCTTAGAACACCAACACACTAGCTTGAAACGAAGGAGGACTCTCTTTTAGGGTTTCACTCTCTAGAATGGAGGCTGAGGTCAAGGCCATAACATTCCTCTTATAGTGCACAAGCCCTAAATTAGGGTTTTCACCTGGGCCGGTTACGCCCGGCGTAACCTTGGGTACGCCCCGCGTACCCGGGCGAGTCCGCGTCCAAAATAAGCGCGCGAGTACGCGCAACGTACTCCTCAGTACGCCCAGCGTACTCACAAGCCTAACACTTTTACTTTGAGGGACTTAAATTGACAACTTGGAAAAGGATAAGGGTTAAATAGTTGTACCTGGATTTCAGGATGTTACAATTCTCCCCCACTAGAACCAGACTTCGCCCCCGAAGTCTCATGCCGAAAACAACTCCGGATGCTGCTCCCGCATCTCTGACTCTGTCTCCCAAGTCAGCTCGGACCCCCTCCGATGCTGCCATTGGACCTGAACCAGGGGCACCTCCTTGCTCCTCAGAACCTTGATCTTTCGATCAACAATCGCGATCGGCCTCTCAACATAATCCAGGCTCGCATCCACCTGAATGTCCACTAGCGGTACCACTGCCGTCTCGTCGGCAATACACTTCCTCAGCTGAGACACGTGGAAGGTATCATGAATCTGGCTCAACTCCACAGGTAGCTCCAATCGATATGCTACTCTGCCTACCCTCACAGTCACCCTGAACGGACCAATGTACCGGGGCCCCAGCTTGCCCCTTTTCCTGAATCGGATCACTCCTTTCCAAGGAGACACCTTCAGGAGTACGAAGTCTCCCACCTGAAACTCAAGCTCGGATCGTCGCCTATCCGCATAACTCTTCTGGCGACTCTGGGCCGTCAACAACCTCTGCCTAACCTGCTGTATCTGCTCAGTCGTCTGAAGCACTATCTCAGTGCTACCCATCACGTGCTGCCCTACCTCTCCCCAGCAAATGGGAGTCCGACACCTCCTCTCGTACAACAACTCGAAGGGAGGCATACCAATACTAGAATGGTGGTTGTTGTTGTAGGAAAACTCAGCCAATGGTAAGTACGTGTCCCAACTTCCTCCGAAGTCCAACACACATGCTCGAAGCATGTCCTCAAGTGTCTGAATCGTCCGCTCACTCTGCCCTTCAGTCTGGGGGTGGTAGGCGGTACTGAAATGCAACCTCGTACCCAACTCCTCGTGGAACTTCTTCCAGAACCTGGAAGTGAAACGTACATCTCGATCTGACACAATCGAGATCGGTACCCCATGACGCGATACCACCTCCCTCACATACAACTCTGCCAACCTCTCAGCAGAAGAGCTCTCACTGATAGCAAGGAAATGTGCGCTCTTCGTCAGCCGGTCGACGATCACCCAAATTGCGTCGACACCCTTCGCGGTCCTCGGCAATTTGGTGATGAAATCCATGGAAATCTGTTCCCACTTCCACTGGGGAACCTCAAGCGGCTGCAACTTGCCATGCGGACGCTGGTGCTTGGCCTTAACCTTACGACAGGTCAAGCACCTCTCGACAAACCACGCGACATCCCTCTTCATACAGGGCCACCAATAATCTTTCTTCAGGTCCAAATACATCTGCGTGGCCCCAGGGTGGATCGAGAACCTCGATCTATGCGCCTCCTCCATCAGAATGGTACGTGCCCCGCCTGCATACGGCACCCAAATCCGATCCTGAAAGGTCATCAGCCCTCGACTATCGGTAACGAACTCGGACACCTACCTGATCAGCCGCTCCCTCTTGCGGTTCTCCGGTAACACAGCCTCTGCCTGGGCCTCCCGAATGGTGTCCAGCACCGGAGTCATCACTGTCAGTCGCATACAAGTGTCTCGGATCGGGGCACTCTCCACCCTACGGCTCAGCGCATCAGCTACAACATTAGCTTTGCCCGGGTGGTACAGGATCTCGCAATCATAATCCTTTACCACATCCAACCATCTCATCTGACGCATGTTCAGATTGGGCTGATCCATCAAATACTTCAGGCTCTTGTGGTCCGTGTATATGGTACACCGAACCCCATACAAATAGTGACGCCAGATCTTGAGGGCGAAAACCACTGCCCCCAACTCCAGATCGTGGGTGGGATATCTCGCCTCATGAGGCTTCAGCTGCCTCGATGCGTATGCTATCACATGCCCTCTCTGCATCAGCACCGCACCCAGCCCCGATATCGACGCGTCACAATATACCACAAAGTCCTCCATCCCTTCCGGGAGGGCTAACACCAGGGCTTCGCATAATCTCTGGTGAAGTGTCTCAAACGAGGTCTGCTGCTCTGGACCCCACGAAAAAGCAACACCCTTCCGGGTTAATCTGGTGAGAGGCACGACAATCTTGGAGAAATCCCTGATAAATTTCCGATAATAGCCAGCCAATCCTAGAAAACTCCTGATCTCGGTGGGAGATCTCGGCACCTCCCAACTCATAACCACCTCAATCTTGGCCGGATCGACCAAAATCCCATCCTGGTTGACGAGATGCCCCAAGAACTGGACTTCTCACAACCAGAAATCACACTTGGAGAATTTGGCGTACAACCTCTCCGCTCTCAAAACTCCGAGGATCTCCCTCAATTGCTCCTCATGCTGCTCTCTGGATCTCGAATACACCAAAATGTCATCGATGAACACGATTACTGAAGGATCCAACATCGGCCTGCACACCCTGTTCATGAGATCCATGAACGCCGCAGGTGAATTGGTGAGCCCAAAAGGCATCACCACGAACTCGTAATGCCCATAACGAGTCCTGAACGCCGTCTTCTGGATATCCTCATCTTGCACTCTCATCTGATGATATCCCGATCTCAAATCAATCTTGGAGAACCAAGATGCTCCCTGCAACTGATCGAACAGATCATCGATCCTTGGTAAGGGGAAACGGTTCTTGACCGTCAACTTGTTCAACTCCCGGTAATCAATGCACATCCGGTGTGAACCATCCTTTTTCTTGATAAAAAGGATCGGCGCTCCCCAAGGCGAGCTACTCGGTCTGATAAATCCCTTCCCCAACAGCTCCTGAAGCTGTGAGGATAACTCCTGCATCTCTGGCGGCGCAAGGCGATAGGGTGCCTTGGCGATAGGCGCCACTCCCGGAACCAAATCGATGCGAAACTCCACCTGCCTCTCGGGAGGCACACCCGGCAACTCCTCAGGGAAAACATCCGGGAACTCACGCACTATCGGCACATCATCAACAGAACTAGGTCTCTCCGCTGCTACTCGGGTGTCCATCACATAGGCCACAAACCCACTACAGCCCTGCTGTAGACTCTGCCTCGCTCTAGCAGCCGAACAGAATGCTGACACTGAACGGGTACCCTCGCCGTAATGTTGGGTTTTGAGCAAACTAACACTCCTAAGGTGTTCATGCAACCCTAGAAACCTTGGATCTATGTTTATCTAAAATACATGCAAAATAATTTTCCAAGGTTCATAACCTATCTAGCATACATGGGGTACTTTTAAACATAAAAGATACTAGAAGAATTACATACCTTTGTTAGTGAGTTGATTCCTTGGGTGTTTGAGAGCCAAGCACCAATAATGTGAATGCCTCAAATGGAAATCACAAATCACCACAAACTTGGAAAACTTATGAGAGAGCACTCTAATACTCTAGAAATCGGCCACACCTTATGCACACACACATAGTCATTTTCAAGCACTATAAGCCTCTTTATATAGTGTAGATGATTAGGGTTATGAACCATGCAAACCCTAATAACCCATGTCTTTTCCTATTCCAAGGATCCATGGGTTAAAAGCTCCATGGATCATCCATGGACTCCCATTCAAGCTTAGCCCATTTCCTTATGAGTGTTAGCCCACACTATATAAGTACAATAGCCCATTATTTAATTAGTCACCTTATGATCACTAAATTAATTCATAATTAATTTAAGATCAATACTAATTAAATAATACAATTTCATATTAATATATTATAACTTATAATATATTAGTAAGCCGCAAATATACTCTTCTCATAATGTTATCCATATAAATAGTTCGGGTGAAGTGCAACCCAAATGGACCATGCCGGGTCGGGTCAAGTATATACCAAATAAGTTATGGACTTAGACACCTTATCCAACAGTCTCCCACTTGGATAAGTCTGATAACTGTATTTGCCTATATGGCTTCAGGAACCAACCGACAATCGTAGCTCTCGAAAACTCTGTTGAACTATGAAACGCCATTTTAGATAAGTGATCACATAATCCTCTGCTCTCATGATATCAGTCGGACAAATACATGGAACAATGTCTTACTTATTGTCCAACAGTTTGTTTCCCGATTTCCGATTTGTTTGATAAAGAACTTAATCGAACACATCAATTTAGTTCTGACCGGGCCCGGTACATAGGTCAAAACAAAATCATCAAGGGGCCCAGATATCGCTTCTATTTCTAGAAGGAACAGATAAACTTCGACTCATATGCTTGTTCTACTACTTATTGAATTGCACACAAAGGCACGTTTTATAACATCAAGTTACTGATGCGTTTACGTGCAATCAATGCACAACCAACTCATAGGTAACAACTCATATCTCTAGGTTTGAAGACTTATATGATATTACCGTCTCACGATCACTCGAGATAAATTCCATGAAGTGATACAAGTGAGCGTGGGTTTATTCCAATACTCGTAACTTATGAGTACTCATGAATGTTGTAGCAACCATTGCTATGGCTAAACACCTTTAGTCATCTACAATCCCAATTCATGACAGTCTTGATTCATACCTACTTCCGACATATGACCGACTGTGGAGAGTTTGAATAAACTTATTATTCTGGAAGTCAAAACATGCAAAGCTGAAACAATAGTAAATAATTGACAATGATAGCAACACCTTACTCATAAATAAATCACAACTTTTATTCATCATCAAACGTCGATTACATTTTACAAGTTTCAGTAATAACTATCTAATCTGTAAAACTAATATCGTCCCTCAGCCCGATGCGTCTCGCATGTTGCAAATGCTTCACCCTCGTCAGTCCCTTCGTAAAGGGATCCGCAGGGTTCTCATCTGACGATACCCTCTTTGCCATGAGGAGTCCCTCTTCTATCTTGTGTCTTATGAAGTGATATTTTTTGTCAATGTGTCGGGATCTGCCATGATCTCTTGGTTCCTTGGCTAAGGCAACCGCACTATTGCTGTCACAGAAAATCTCCATAGGCTCCTTAATAGCTGGTACAACTCCAAGGTCTCCGATGAAGTTCCTCAGCCATATCGCCTCCTTTGCCGCTTCACTCGCTGCTATGTACTCTGATTCACAAGTCGAATCAGCTACAGTCTCCTGTTTGGAACTCTTCCAAGTGATTGCCCCTCCATTTAAGATAAAGACCCAGCCCGACTGAGAGCAGAAGTTATCCCTATCAGTCTGAAAGCTAGCATCACTATACCCTACTACTCTCAAGTCATTACTCCCACCAAGGGTAAGGATCAATCCTTAGTCCTCCGCAGGTACTTGAGAATATTCTTTACCGCAGTCCTATGAGCCTTGCCAGGGTTCCCCTGATATCTTTTGACCATGCTCAAAGCGAAGGCCACATCAGGACGGGTACAAGTCATAGCATACATGATCGAACCAACAACGGAAGCATAAGGTAATCGACTCATCTCAGCTATCTCATCTTTTGTACTCGGGCTCTGAGCCTTGCTCAGCTTGGCATTGCTTTGGATCGGTAATTCTCCTTTCTTGGAATTCTGCATGTTGAACCTTTTCAACACCTTATCCAAGTAGATACTCTGACTAAGTCCAATTAGTCTTTTACTCCTTTCTCTTAATATCCTTATCCCTAGGATATAGGCAGCTTCTCCAAGGTCCTTCATAGCAAAGCACTTCCCAAGCCAGGACTTAACCTCCTGCAAGGTTGGGATGTCATTTCCTATGAGTAGTATGTCATCCACATACAATACCAAAAAGCTAACTATACTCCCACTAGCTCTGACATACACGCAGGACTCATCTTCACTTCTTGAGAAACCAAACTCTTTGACTTTCTCATCGAAACAAAGATTCCAACTTCGAGATGCTTGTTTCAATCCATAAATGGATTTCTCAAGCTTGCACACTCTATTGGGGTACTCTTCACTGACAAAACCTTCTGGCTGATTCATGTAAACATCCTCAGCCAACTTTCCGTTAAGGAAAGCGGTTTTGACATCCATTTGCCATATTTCATAATCATGAAATGCAGCAATGGCTAGCATAACCCTAATAGACTTAATCTTTGCTACTGGTGAAAAGGTTTCATCATAATCAATACCCTAAGTCTGAGTAAAACCCTTCGCAACCAATCGAGCCTTATTAAGTGTGCACCTTCCCATCCATGTCGGTCTTCTTCTGGAAGATCCATTTGCACCCGACTGTCTTACGGCCTGGTACATTGTCAACCAAGTTCCAAACTTGATTGTCATACATGGACTGTATCTCGCTGTCCATAGCCTCCTTCCATTTAGCAGACTTTGGGCCTGCCATGGCTTCCTTAACACTGTTAGGTTCATCCAGATTTACCAGTGTACTGTCACTGATAAATGTATCACCTTCCGTAGTAATATGAAATCCATAATAAAACTCAGGTGTGTTCCTAACCCTTGTGGAACGCCTCGGAAGTATAGACTCGTCAGCTGGATCAACAGTAATTTCCTCCTCAAGTTGATTACTAGTGTCTGAGGTTCCTTCACCAATTGAGTCTTGAATTTCTTCAAGGTCAATTTGCCTCCCACTGTCTCCTTGGTTTATATATTCTCTCTCTCGAAAGACCCCTCTCCTAGCCACAAAGACCACATTCTCACTGGGTCTGTAGAAGAGGTAACCAAAGGATTTTTGTAGGTAGCCGATGAAAATACACCTTTCACTTCGAGGTTCGAGCTTGTCATAAGTCTCGCGCCTCACGAAAGCCTCGCAACCCCAAATCTTGATATGGTCCAAATTGGGAACTTTCCCAGTCCACATTTCATGAGGTGTTTTGGCAACCTTCTTTGTAGGGACTAGATTAAGGATGTGGGCGGCAGTCTCTAAGGCATACCCCCAAAAAGAGATTGGTAGCGAAGCTCGACTCATCATAGAGCGAACCATGTCCAACAAAGTTCGATTACGCCTCTCAGCTACACCATTCAGCTGTGGTGTCCTGGGAGGTGTCAATTGTGAGACAATCCCACACTCCTTAAGATAGTCGAGGAACTCAGTACTAAGATACTCACCACCTCGATCAGATCGAAGCATCTTAATGTTCCTGCCCAATTGATTTTCTACTTCCTGTTTAAACTCTTTAAACCTTTCAAAAGTTTCTGACTTATGTTTGATTAAGTAGACATAACCATATCTACTAAAATCATCAATAAAAGTCACATAATAGCGATTAGCATCCCTTGTGGCGGTTTTGAATGGTCCACATACATCAGTATGTATAAGGTCCAACAAACCCTCACCCCTTGCACAAGTACCAGTGAAGGGTGATTTTGTCATTTTTCCAAGTAGACAAGACTCACAACTATCATCCGACTTGAGGTCGAACGACTCCAAGACTCCATCCTTTTGGAGCTGGCCTATGCGTTTCTTGCTTACATGTCCAAGACGACAATGCCACAAAGATGCTTTATCCAAGCTAGTAGAAGAATCAATACACAATACATTATTTCCTAAATTATCTACAACCGATACAGCTTCATACACACCATCACAAGGTAATGCTTTAAAATAAAGAACATTATTAAAGAAAGCATTAATACTACCAACTTCATTATCAAAAGAAAAGGTAAAACCTTGTTTGTACAAAGCATGAAAGGAAATAATATTCCTCGCCATTTCAGACGAGTACACACATTTATTCAAATCTAACTTTAACCCACTATCTAGCAACAAAGTATAAACTCCAATCTTGGCAACAGGTGCAACCTTCTTGTTCCCCATGATTAAGTTTATCTTTCCGTGCTCCACATCCTCACTTCTTCTTAGGCCCTGCATGTCACAACAGATGTGAATACCACAACCTGTATCAAGAACCCAAGAATTAGAATATGATGAGTTATTAGACAATATAGTGTAAATACCTGCATGGGATGGTTTCACTTTCCCATCCTTGACATCCTGCAAGTACTTTGGGCAGTTTCGCTTCCAGTGCCCCTTATTTTGACAGTAGAAGCATTCAACATCCTTAGGGATGGTAGAAGGAGTGATATAACCACCTTTGGTTCCAGATGAGGAGCCTTCAAGGGACGTTCCCTTGGTACCCTTCGAAGGGTGCTTCCTCTTCTTCCCTTTGCCTTGCCCGATAGCCAAAACAGGGGTAGTAGTAGGAGTAGGAGTAGTAACCGACTTACTCTTAAGACCACTTTCGGCAGTCTTCAGAAGTCCTTGAAGCTTACTGAGTGTGACTTCCTCCTTGTTCATGTGGTATGTCATACGAAATTGATCATAACACGATGGCAAGGAGTGCAAAATGATATCAATTGCCAATTCCTCAGGGAAGTTCACATTCAGTTTCATTAGACAGTCCACATACCTTTGCATTTTTTGCATGTGGCTCGTGATTGGTTCGCTATCCTTCATACGGGTAGTGATCATGGAGGAGATTATTTCATACCGCTCTTGACGAGCACTCTGATGGTACCTTTCCATCAGATCCTGATGCATCTCAAAAGGGTAATAGTCCTCATAGGACTTTTGGAGTTCAGCTGTCATGGTGGCCATCATGACGCATGCCACCTTGGTGGCATCTCTTTCATGTGCCTGATACTCAGCGACCTCCTCAGGAGTAGCAGTGAACTCATCAAGCTCCTTTAGCTCCTTATCGATGACATATTCCTTGTCCTCGTAACGAGTGACCATCCTGATGTTCCGGATCTAATCCATGAAGTTGGAACCATCAAAGATGATCCTCCCACAAAGGTTCATGAGGGAAAAGGAGCCTGTAGGGTTAGAGCCCGAAGCTTTGTTGTTGGAATACATCTGAAAAGAAGAAAACAAGTTTAGATTAGATATATCGAATCCTTAATAATACACCCAAATGTAATATTAAGGCTAGGATCCAACACAATATATTATAACTTAGAAGAGGGATGCCGTAATCTAAGCTATAACATATTTGAAGGTAGGTGAATGACGATTCACCAATTTCCACCATGAAAACGAAATGAACTATTAGGTTTAATTGGTTTTAAAATTCCTAGATTCTTTTGAGATTCATTGAACTTTTCAATGGCATGTTTCAATCTCGATTGTGCCCTTCAAGTTTTGTGACTGGGATGCCGAGGATCACAAAACAAGGTGTGAATAACCATGCAAATTCACTTGGTACCCTTAATATTATCACCTAATCAATGTGCCGGTTAACCACACACGCTCCACCGATCTATGATAAACATTAAGTCACCCTTCGTGATCATTACTAGTCCAAGTTAGTGTGTCGGTTAACCACACACGCTCCACCAACGACTTGATAAGGTACAAAGTGTGAATTTCATGGGTTAGCACCATATTCATATTTTCCTAAAGTAACTAAGATTGGGAATTTATTAAAGGTTTAGTTACTTTATAATATTTATTATACTTTTAATGAGAATTTAAAGTCATTGTCCTACCCGTTCAGCTAACGACCCTCCACCGATCAAGGAAGCGGTGGGTGAGAATGGACACCCATTAAGTTGCCATTTTATAGGCAACAACCTTATACCCCCCTTATAGACCGGCTTCGTGAATGAGGCCTACTAACGGTAAAACGACTTAATCTTATACATATATATAATAACTAACCATTAATGTTATAAATAGTATAAGGGTTGAATTTTAACTTTTAAAACTCTAAGGGTTTGGAATTAAAGTATATTAAAGTGTGTGTAACTTTACAAATTCCAAAACTTGAGGACAAGTTTTGAAACTATTCAAAACTTTTCATTTCATAACTTATGAATTAAAGGTTCATAAAATGAAGACTCTTCATTTTCATGTAACTTATGTGTTTTAAGTGTGCATAAATGAAAGTGACCTTTGGAAATCCATAACTTGAGGACAAATTATGGACTCCATTAAAACACATAAATGATCAAGAATTATCAATAAACAATTTAGCAAATAATTCCTATGATCTAACAATAATTCATAAGAACATGAACATCATATCAAAAATTCCAAGAACATATGAACACATATCATCATGCAATTTTGATATAAGCCATTGTAAATGGATTAGCATAAACATTACACCATCTAAAACAGGTTTTATAACACCAAAACAGTTTAGGGTAATGTTTCTAGTCCATTTCCAGCAACAAAACTCGAAAATCTGCATTCTGAGGCTTCTACTCGGCGAGTGCACGAACCTACTCGACGAGTAGGATGAATTTACTCATGGACTCGGCGAGTCCCCCCATGGACTCGGCGAGTTCATGCTGCAGAATGCAGAAAACTTGAGTTTTTCAACAAGTTTGCATCAAGTATCAAACAAATAAGCCTAGGCTCTGATACCACTGTTGGGTTTTGAGCAAACTAACACTCCTAAGGTGTTCATGCAACCCTAGAAACCTTGGATCTATGTTTGTCTAAAATACATGCAAAATAATTTTCCAAGGTTCATAACCTATCTAGCATACATGGGGTACTTTTAAACATAAAAGATACTAGAAGAATTACATACCTTTGTTAGTGAGTTGATTCCTTGGGAGTTTGAGAGCCAAGCACCAATAATGTGAATGCCTCAAATGGAAATCACAAATCACCACAAACTTGGAAAACTTATGAGAGAGCACTCTAATACTCTAGAAATCGGCCACACCTTATGCACACACACATAGTCATTTTCAAGCACTATAAGCCTCTTTATATAGTGTAGATGATTAGGGTTATGAACCATGCAAACCCTAATAACCCATGTCTTTTCCTATTCCAAGGATCCATGGGTTAAAAGCTCCATGGATCATCCATGGACTCCCATTCAAGCTTAGCCCATTTCCTTATGAGTGTTAGCCCACACTATATAAGTACAATAGCCCATTATTTAATTAGTCACCTTATGATCACTAAATTAATTCATAATTAATTTAAGATCAATACTAATTAAATAATACAATTTCATATTAATATATTATAACTTATAATATATTAGTAAACCGCAAATATACTCTTCTCATAATGTTATCCATATAAATAGTTCGGCTGAAGTGCAACCCAAATGGACCATGCCGAGTCGGGTCAAGTATATACCAAATAAGTTATGGACTTAGACACCTTATCCAACACGTACACCGTGAGAACTCCCCCACTAGGGTCTCGTATCGTCACCAACTGTCGCTCGCAGTCTATAACTGCCCCATAACGGCTCAACCAATCCATACCCACTATAACACACACGTCCCCCATCGCAATCGGGACCAAGTCAATCGGAAACTCAACACCGAAGATCTCGAGTACACATCCCCAAACCACGTCCGTAGCATACACCGCTCGCTCATCAGCTATGGAAACTCGTAGAGGTCGACTCAACGCCTCACGTTGGGTACTGATGTGCTGACTAAACGCTAGAGACACAAAAGACCGACTCGCACCCGAGTCAAATAACACCAAAGCAGGTATAGAACACACAAGAAATGTACCTACGCATATCACAATATAAGCATAACACCACAAACTTAAAATAAACAGAGGAAAGAATACATACCAGCTACAACATCGGGTGCTGCGCGGACCTCCTCCGCTGTCAACTGGAAGGCTCTCCCGCGAGCCTTTGGCGCCTCGGCCTTCACTGGCCGACTCTCTGAAGCTCGAACAGCAGCAGGGACAGATCCCTGAGAAGCTCCCTGAGCTGACCCTCGCAACTGCGGACACTCGGCCTTCCGGTGTCCGGTCTGGTTGCAGTGAAAACAAACTGCAAACCCCTTGGGGCAATCCTTGGCCATGTGCCCCTCCTTGCTACACTTGTAGCAAGACCCTGCTCTGCATACTCCCTCATGACTCTTGCCGCACTTGCCACAAGTGCGACCCTTCTGGTTCCCTGATCTCGAATCGGCGGGCTTAGCCCGCTTGGCAGCCGGCTGGGACTGTGCCGGTCGCCGATCCCTCCCCTGAGACTCCGCCTCCTCCCTAGCCTGAGTCTCTAGCTCAATCTCCCTCTTCCAGGCATTTGCCTGAAGCTCGGCAAATGTCCGGTATGTCGAGTTCGACACGAACTCGCGGATGTCTCTCCTCAAAATACTCAAATACCGACTCATACGTGCCTGCTCGGAAGACACGTGCTCAGGGCAGAACATCGCCCTCTCATGAAACATCCTGGTGATCACAGTAACAGACTCAATACCCTGCTTGAGGGTCAAAAACTCATGGGCCAAACGCTCCCTTTCCACCGGGGGAACGTACTCGTCACGAAACATAGCGGTGAACCTCTCCCAGGTCACCGCGGCAAGCTCTGCAGAAGAATAGTGCGCTGTCACAAACTTCCACCATTCCTTCGCCCCCAAGCGAAGCTGGTTCAGCGCGAACCGAACTCTCAGATGCTCTGGACATGAACATGTGTAGAAGCACCCCTCAATGTCAGAGATCCACCTCATCGCGGCTATCGGATCCTGACTCCCATCAAACTCTGGTGGCTTCGTGTTGCTGAACTCCCGGTACAGTAACGCGTCACTCCCCTGTGGCCTGGCAGCAGCAACAGCTGCGGTGGCCGCAACAACAACAGCCTCAGTAAGAGCGGCGTACCGCTCATCAAAAGTCTCGATCAATGTGGTCTTGATAGACCCGAACATCTCTGGTATCTCAGCTCGAATGGCCGCAGCCACCTCCTCATGAATCAACCTACGGATCTCCTCATCACTGGTACCACTGGTACCACTGCCTCCTGGTTGATGTCGCGTCCCAACCATGATGTCTCTGAAATACAACACAAAAGAAATCAGAGACTCGCTCGAGTGTACCCACACTCGATATCCTATTCCTACTTGATCCCTGATATCCTAAGGATTCTTACTTGGGCTGCGCACTGATCCGATGTCTTCGGTAGTACGGGCCCAATACTATCGTCCACATTGCATCAATATTCACCCCAAGTCCTCCTCCTTGGATCCCAAGTCCCAAGCACTCTACTCTCCCTATACATAGTCTATTCTCTAGCAGATCTCTCATAAGCTCCTCGCTACTATCTATGTACTCTCAAGCATCTCCTAGCAGCAATATCCCTAGGCTAAGGCATCACAAATCAGGCCACTCTAGTCCAAATAAGAATACCTAGCCTACTCTAGCATGCATATTATATCATAACATATCTCATAACTCATAATGTAAGGGTATTTTGGGAAATCACCGTTCGGGCGCTGGCTGATCGTACACACTGCTCTGCTCTGCTCTTTCAAAAACTTTTTACTCTTGAGAAGAATTTTGTGAATTTTATTTTGAAAAGCCCTCAAATCCTCAGTTTGAGTTCAGATACTCCCGAAGGTGCACCCGAATCCCTCAAACCAAGGCTCTGATACCAACTTGTAACGCCCAAATTTTTAAAACAATTTTTCACAATTTCAAAACATACTTTCATTCATAAAATAATAATAAACATAATGTATCCACTGTCATCATAGAAAAATATATCCCAGAATCACATAAACAAAAGCTCCATGAGTGTGTACAGATCATGTCGGCGCCTTCCCGCGATCCTCACCGGTACCTGAAACACATAACGCAACACTGTAAGCATAAATGCTTAGTGAGTTCCCCAAAATACCACACACAACACATATTAGCCACTCGAGGCTATAACTCTGTTTGACCCTCTGGTCAATGTGCCTCAGTGGGACCCTCCAGTCCCATAACTCTGTGGGCCCTCTGGCCCTAACTCTATGGACCTTCCGGTCCTAACTCTGTAAACTCTGAAACATACATAGCATAAATCACATAGAAATCACATCATGCAAAGGCATACAAAATACTCTGTCACATAACTCCAATTACCACTCTGGGTAAAGTATAGCGAGAAGACTCACCTCGGGTAACTCGGATAATCTCGCACTCGAATATAATGATCTAGCCCCCGCCTAATCACATACACAATATCCTCAAATAAATAATGGCCCTCAAAGGCTAGATTAAATCCCTTTCTACAATCCCACAGAAGGGTAAAAGACCATTTTACCCCTCCTTGACCCAAAAGTCCAAATGTTGACCAAAACCCTAAAAGTCAACGAAAGTCAACAGGGGCAGTACGCTGCGCGTACCATCCCTGGTACGCTGGGCGTACCATCCCTGGTACGCTGGGCGTACTCCGGCGATCCAGAATCGGGGTCTCGGACCCTTACACTGCGCGTATTGAGATTTACGCCCAGCGTAAGTCTCAGTTTCATGCACTTCATGGATTTTGGTCTTAAATGGTTAAGACACAAACTCAAACTCCAGATCTAACTCTCCTTAAGCCTCTTATCCCATAAAGTCGGAACCTTTAAGCCTTTGCATGGTTGTAAAGGTCCCTACACTCTCTAACACCTTTCCTTTCTCCTACAAAGGTCTAGATCTAATGTATGACTCAATATTCACGTCCAAGATTACATTTTTATGGACATACAACTCATATAGTCCTGAAATATGATAGATCTAGGCCAATGGAGACCATTTGCTCATAAAGTCTCCATCTTGGGACCAAAAACCCTAGAAATGGGTCCAAGAAGCACACAACACCAAAGACAAGGCAAGTTTTGAGCTTTTTACCTCAGGAAGAAGCTCCAACCTCTGAAAAGCTCGGATCTACTCTTTCCTACAAACTTCTAGCTTCCAAAATGGCCTCTTCTTCTCTCCCCCCACCTTGAAATGACATTTAGAAGCTTAGAACACCAACACACTAGCTAGAAACGAAGGAGGACTCTCTTTTAGGGTTTCACTCTCTGGAATGGAGGCTGAGATCAAGGCCATAACATTCTTCTTATAGTGCATAAGCCCTAAATTAGGGTTTTCACCTGGGCCGGTTACGCCCGGCGTAACCTTGGGTACGCCCCGCGTACCCGGACGAGTCCGTGTCCAAAATAAGCGCGCGAGTACGCGCAGCGTACTCACAAGCCTAACACTTTTAGTTTGAGGGACTTAATTTGACAACTTGGAAAAGGAGAAGGGTTAAATAGTTGTACCTGGATTTCGGGATGTTACACCATTAGGGCTTATTGGATTTGTTATGGCCCAACAAGGCCCATTTAGGTAAACCAATCCATTTTAGGCCCATTATGGCCCAAAAAGTTAAGTTTCATGAAAGTGGGTTGAATTTCAAGTACAACATGGATTAGGGTTTACGAGTTTACAGTAGATAATGTTTACAAGAGTACAAAATTTCCTAGCTAGAATGCTAGTTGCGACAGTATCATAGTTGTTTCCCCTAAAATTCGAGTATTAGAGCATCGTTCTAATGACCACAACTTTAGGTCCTGACTTGAGTTAATTTATGTATCTATATATTTGTCTGTGTGATTTTTGTATCTCTTTATCATCTCCATTGATTTTTCATTTTTCATTTTTCATTATTTCACAATTCTTGCCAAGATGCTTTCAAAGACAGTAAAATCAACATGGATTTCTTTCTCCTTTTTGGTCACTGTTTATAAGTAGAGGAGATATTGATAAAAATGAATTGGCTTGTAAGGTTTATTTGAAGCAATTATCCTTATCAGGTTCTTGCATTGTTACATATATTCAATGTTTACTATTTCCTGGTATAACCTCCTTAAGATGATAGAGAGATGTGAGAATGAATGAAAGAATGTTTGATGTAGGGGTATGTTGGTCAAGCGGTCATCATCCTTGGATGTCATTTTAGATTTCTTTGTTTATGTTGATTTATAAAAATTTCATCACCGATCATGTAGAGCTTTAAATCATATTTGATTATGTAGAGATTTGACATTTACATTTACAGTCACTTATCACACTTGTTATATCTTTTAAACCTCTTGATTTGCTAACTGATTATATACATTATCTCAAGACATTGTCATGTTATTTGTCTGCAGCAAAGAGAAGGGTCAAAGCAAGAAGTGTTCAAAAAGAAATTAAGTTGAATTTCTTTAACTATATTTATGTTCAAAACATCCCTGCCATTTCTTTTTTCTTAAGAACTTTTTGTAATAAAGATTGTTTTTTTTTTTTTTTGTATAGACTACTTCTACATGATTATAATATGATATATATATATATATATATATATATATATATATATATATATATATATATATATTACATTTTTGGTTCCATATTATTGGCTAGTAATTATAATGAAATATTAGGTTGTTTAGTTTTCATTGTATTTTTTTGTAATATTGGGTGTAATTGTTTAGCATCCTACTTCCATGGATTTTTTTTCAAAGATATGATGTTGTAATCGAAAGAAATGATACAAAATTGTAAAATTGTCATTTTTATCATTCAACATAAAAATTCAGAGGTTTAAACCAAACAACATCTTAAAAATTCAGACCCTCTTAAAAATTCAGACCTCTTAAAAATTCAGATTTTAAAATTTCAGATCCTGCCAAACAGCCCATAACTCAAAGTTTGTGGAGAGAAGATTAAGGAAGGCAAGAGCCAAGGTGAATCACGAAAAAAAAAAAAGGAAAGAGCCAATCAACTCTCCCCTTTCTCTCTCTCTCTCTCTCTCTCTCTCTCTCTCTCTCTCTCTCTCTCTCTCTCTCTCTCTCTCTCTCTCTCACTAGCTCCTTGGCGAGTTCTTTTCAGCGAGCCATCTAGCATAACCAAGGGGGTGGAGTAGCGAATTGGTAGCGAGGGCAGTGGCGAGGCTTAGCGCCTCAAACTCCCTTTAGTCTAAGGAGGTGTTTGAGACTGATTTTCAAAATAATTTATTTACTTGTTGGGTTGAAAAGCCAATAAATAAATAAAAAATAGCAATTTTAAAAGCATTTTCTAAAATAGTTTTTTCAATTCACTTTAAAAAAAAAATTCCAAAAACATCTTTGGCTTTTCAAAATTGTTTTTGATTTTTTTAACTATAATAACTTAGAAAGAAGATTTTAAAATCAAACATTTTTTTTTAATGTATTGATTTATTGACTTTTCTATTATAAAAACTAATACAAACACCTTTTTAAAAAAAATTGTCACCACCAAATCAATAATCAGTTTCATCCAAAAACACTTTTGGAGTTTTTCCCGAACACCCCTAACATGATCAACAAATAAAATTTCATGTCGATGGACAAAAATTAGTCTTTTAACGGTGGTTGCTTTATTTTTATATTTTTTAAAGATAGATCGTTGCAACTTGCAATTAAATGATTAATAGGCCCAATGACAAAATATAAGGCTATGGAAGATGAAGTCATGAACAGTTGAACACCATCACAAAGATTTTCCGAGGATTGCATAAAAATCAAATCCAACCTCTGATATAAAATCACCCGCTTTGAGAGGAATATCTTCTTCCGATATCTGGGGTTGTAATCTTTCTGTTTCTTTTAGTCGACCCTTTTGAACAGTTTGTTCTGACTTCACTACGTGACCACGCTACCATCTTCACTCTTCTTCATACTATCAGTAAACAATTAAACACCCAATTGTACAAAACCTCAATCCAATTCATCTCTGCTTACTTCATAATCGTAATCGATCTGTTTTTCGTTTAATTTATCCGCCAAATGAGGAAAAGGGCTCGTATCGCACAAAACACGGTGATTTCTAGTTCTAAGTTTCGATTTTGTTTCTTGATTGTTATAAGTTGACCTAATTATCCGTCACAATCATTACTTTCTTATGTGTGACAGTTACTTGTTAAGGGCTGTGATTATTCAATTGATTCGATGATTGAATGTTTGGTTATGCAATTCATGTAGTTTTCAAATTAAGCTGATAGATATCTTATTTACCTTGTGTTTGTCAAGGGGGATCATCATCATCATCATCATCATCATGATTTAAATTCGAATGATTTCATCAGCCGAATGCCGGATGATATCCTTATATCTATTCTATCTAGTCTGCCTCTTAAAGAAGCAACAATCACTAGCAATCTGTCAACAAGATGGAGATACTTATGGTGTCAAACAGATGGTTTGGACTTTGATGCCAATGAGAAGTTAGATAAAATAGCAACGGATCCAAAATCACTCATTACAGAAAGACCCAAATACATCAATTTGGTAAACCGTGTAACCCGACAACACAAGGCCCCCACCATTAATCTCTTCAGAATTTCTTTCGATTTAGATAAAAGATCCAAAGGTGCCATTGATAAATGGGTTGATTTTGCAATATCCAAAAGAGTTCAAAAGCTAGAACTGGATTTATTAGAGAATGGTGAAACCCTTCGGCAACCTCCAAAAAACTATGTTTTTCCCATCAAATGTTTGAATGTTCCGAAATTGGTTTATGGTAAAGAAACAGAGTTAAAGTTTCTTAAATCCCTTTTCTTGAAATGTGTTAATGTGAGCGAAGAAGTATTTGGAAAAATTTTAACCAATTGTTGGGGTCTTCAACAACTATCGATTCATGGGTCGGGCGATTTGGTAAATGTGAAAATTAGTGGACCATCTCTTGTATTGAAGCACTTTGAAATAGTCTTTTGTTTTGGAGTTAAATCTATTGAGATTAAAGATGTAAAGCTCGAGTCTTTTAGCTATTTAGGTCCCGGGATTACTATGAAACTTAGTAATCTTCCATTGCTTCAAGAGATTTCAATTGGCGAAGGGTATTCAGGATTTGAAAATAATGTGTTTGGGCAGATATCATGTTGCATTTCTCACCTTCAGATTCTTACATTGGACATTTACAGTCCAGAGGTTAGTTAGTAAAGTTATTTTGAACGTTTTTTTTATTTTGATGAATATGATTTTTTTTTTCTTCTTTTTGAAGGAAAATATAAAGTCTCTTTCTTTCCCTGAGCTACCAAAACTCAAGCAATTGATTTTGAAAGTTGGAGCATGGGATGATGATAGTCTTCTTCAGTTTACTTCTTTGGTTAAGGCATGTCCGAATTTGAGGAGATTTGTGATGCAGGTTCTTGTTCTATTCTCATTTATGATATCTTATATTTAATCAAATTGTGGTATTAATGCTTTAAATGGTTTCATATGTTAACTAGCAGTTGGTATGCCTAACATATCCTAAAATTACCAATAGTAATAGTAATTTTAATAAAAGTAACAGTATATTATGCACATGTGTTATGGCATATTTTTTCAGTTAATATGGATGTCACCAGCGAGAAGAAGAAGAAAAATAAGGCATGCAGATAAGCATCCACATCGACAGCTTGAGGTGGTGGAAATAATGGGGTATTATGGGCGTACTAGTGATCTTGAACTTCTTGTTTATTTCATTGAAAATGCAATTGCACTTCAGAAAATCATGATTGATCCTCGTTACCAGATTTTGGAAAGAAACCCAGTAGGAAATCAGCAGTTTAAGAAGGAGAAATCTGCTAGATCTTGTGCTAAGAAGCAGCTTCAACCAATAACACCTCATGCTGTTGAATTGGTAATACTCTAAACATGATTCAACTTTTTGGGGTTGTTTTTACTTTTTATTTAAGTGCTTAATCGTGTGGAAATTGTCGGAGTTCGTGAAACTCATGCACCATTTTGGTGTTTAGGAAATCAGATTTGTTAAAGGGTGAGTCTTTCTTGACGTTATATGTATTGTACAAACTTTTATTGGATGAGTTATATGTTATGATTGTACAATCTATGGTAGTATGGGCAAAAGGTTACAGGTATACCTGGAATGCAAACAAATAATTTCTTAAATATCTATCTTTCTATAAAAAAAATTACGAATAATTGATTTAGATATATTCATGTATTACTTGCATTCATTTGGATTGGGTATCAAACATTGGTAGACGACACACATTGTTTCTTTAGTTATGAGAGATTGTTAGACTATGCATGTGTATATGATATAATGGATTAACATTAGGCTGGAGGGAGTGATTAGGCTGGAGGGAGTGGTGCCACAAAAGTTGCACTCTCTTCACTGCCACGTAGGCATCGCCTCACTCTTTAACACAAAAGTGTGGTTTTATACCACACCCAATGAATGGTGCCACACTCCTTTAATTATTTTTATTTTTAAATAAATAAAATTATTAGTTTTAATTAAAAACAAAAGATTTCATTAATTAAAAATAAAAACAATTACATTACTTAAAAAAAAACATGACATTAAAAAAAATCCTAGGAAATTAGAAAATAAAAAACTAGAAAGCTTAAACCTACAACTTAAAAAAAACACACACACACACATCAAATAATTAAAAACTTGGAAAACAATTACAAATTAACCACGATTAGCGTAACGTTTTTTCATGTCTTTCTTCATTTGCAAAACAACTTGAAGCGCATCCCCGGTCAAATTCGATGTGTCCATCGATAGCACTCTCAGGTCGCTGTCCCTTTGTTTCCGACTCTCTCTATCCGAAGCAAGTTGCAAAAATTTATCCATTCTATCTTTTATGCCTTGCACATTATCGCTCATTTCTTTCAAGTCATCCGATTTTGACGCTTTGTCCTTGTCTTTGTTTTTTGTTTTGTCACTTCCCATTGGTTGGGGGGATGGTGACACTTGAACGGGCTTATCCTCGTTGAGGTCGAAACAAACACGAACATCCGATGAAGTGTGTTCGGATTCGGAAGTTCTTGACCGTTTTGATCCACTATCGATGTGCTCGTCGCTTGTTTTTAGATTTTGCCATTTTTTGTTGCCTTTGAGTAGATTCCAAACTTCAAAAAACTTGAAAGTTTTCTTTTGCTCTTTTTGATAAATGTTAAAAGCTTTCTCCAAAATCACTTCATCACTTTCACCACTTTTCCATTGCCGTTTCATGTTGTTATATAAATCGTTAAACAACATGATGTCTTTGTTCATCTTTCCCCATTTTGAGTACACCTGATGTTTAGTACGATATGGTTCTAGGTTCATTCCTCTGTGGAATCTAGCTCTAACGCGCATCAAAAAACGCTCATGTTTTTGGTTCCCTCCCGTCTTCGCATCCTCTGAAACGTCAATCCATGATTGTGCTAATACTAACTCTTCTTGAGGTTCCCACGGTTTAGCTTCCGCCTTCTCTTTTCTTTTATTTCTTGGTTGAGATGGTTGAGTTTGTGGAACAAATTCTGGTTCGGATTCGGAGATGGGTGTTTGTGGTTGGGATTGTGTTTGTGAAACAAACTCTGGTTGAGAACCAAAATCAAAATGATCACAATCTTGGTCAAATTGTGGTTGTGTAGGACGTTGTGGTTGTTGGATATGTTGCGGAAAATAGGGAAGCATACCCCCCGTAGTGGTAGAAAGGAGGCGAATAAACCGGTTGATCGAGTGAAGGTCTTGGAGTTGTGGTTTTTCTAGTGGTTGTTTTTTGGTTGGTTAGATTTTTAGAGGATGACATTTTTGTGGGTTTTAAAATAGAGAAGATGGTAAAAAAAAATGTTTGTGAGTGGTTTTGGTTAATTTGATAAGGTATTTATAGTGTTAGTAAAAAACAAAAAAATAATAATTTTTTTGAAAAATAATCGTTTACAAATGGTAACCACGACGACCAATCAAAAGCAAGGAAGAAACGCTCCCCTGGAAGGCCGTAGTGCGGCCTCAGCCTGTAACATCCCAAAAATCATGACCAAAAATTTTGTTTTTAATTAAGTAACTTATAAAATTGTTTACTGAAAAACATCATCGAACCATATCATTTCATAAAACCATAGTCACATGTCTCAAAATCATATCATAAAATAGTAATATTATCAGAGTATAATCCTGATAATCTCATAATGCAGAAAATTATGTGTGTGTGTGTGTGATGCGCTGCTACCGTGCCGGCTCTTTCCCCTTCGATGAAGAGGTACCTGAAACAAAACTGAAAACTGTAAGCACAAAGCTTAGTGAGTTCCCCCATCATACCTCATACCATATAACAAACATACTGTCGGGCAATTCTGGGGTGCCCGACCTACCCTGCTAGGCCATTCTGGGGTGCCCGACCTACCCTGCCAGGCCATTCTGGGGTGCCCGACCTACCCTCCGGCTTATCTCAACCAACTATGGGGACTATTTCACCCCCTACTACTACCACATAATATCATAGCATAAATAGTCTGCCTGGCAATTGTGGGGTGCCCGACCTACCCTTCGGTCCTTGCGACCGTGACACGGGGACTATTCCCCCTACTATCACTATCACATAACATCATATGATGCTAGCACATAAAACATATCAAGCAGTAGCAAACCTAGATAATTATCACAAAGACAATCATCTAATCAAACAACTCCTACTAGTGGGCCGACATTGTGGTCGTAGACCCACTTCTACTGGAGGTAACTCACATCAATGCCGTGCATTAACTGAACTGTCCTCGGCGCTGGAATCGACTCCCCTCAAACTCCTACACATAACAACCTTCCTTAATTACCATTTCCTACTCATAACCCTTTCAAGGGTCAACTCAGGTCAAAGTCAAAGTCAAGGTCAACGCCCTAGTCAAAGTCAACATCTTGGTTGACTCAACTCGCCGAGTTGATCCATTAACTCGTCGAGTTCCTGAATTTAGAGAAACTTGCATTCGCGATCGGACTCGTCGAGTTACCCTCTAACTCGCCAAGTTTCTCCTTATGACATAATCGGGACTTTCCAGTTGAACTTGTCGAGTCCTTCCTTGGAATCGTCGAGTTATCCTTCATAAAGATCGGAACATTTGCTCATTGACTCGCCGAGTTCATCCTTGAACTCGTCGAGTCCTGCTTCATAACAGTTGGGACATTTTCTTGAACTCACTGAGTTCATCCTGGAACTCGTTGAGTTCTTGATCTTCAAGTCCATATTCACGTCCATCTTGTTGAGTCCTCTTTTAGACTCAACCAGATTGCTTAGAAACAGAAAAGGTTGGGGAACCATGACCCGACTCACCGAGTTCTATGAACGACTCGTCGAGTCCCCCAAAGTCCAAGTCTATCCAGTCGATTTCAGTCGGACGTAATGCATCCAGAACATAGATCTGACCTCCTAGGATCGATATAGCACGTAAAGTTACAAACTTTACGTGCATGCGTGGGTTAACTAGTCCACAAAGTCCTAAAAATCGTTCCATAAGATGCATGGGACTCCCATGGCCATAAAGTTGGCACCTTTATGCCATAGAGTCCCTCTAAGACTCTAGATCCGAAGTCCTAACACCAAAACAAGCTTGTATCCACGAATGGTTCCATAATGAGCTCTAAATGGACCTAAACTACCCCATGGAGAGATCTAATGAATGAATGAACAAGGTACAAACTTTTTACCTCAAATGAGTTAAGAATGTGACAAAATCTTTGGATCTACTTGATTCCTCTTGATCTCCCAAGCTTCCTCTTTCTTTTCAAGCTTCAAAAACACACAAAATCCCTCAAGAATGGCTCTCACGCTTGCAAAATGCTCTAGGGTTTCAAGTTAGGGTTTTCTAGACTAAGGGAGATGATGGAGGTTGGGAGGGAGGCCAGATAAAGTGTTTAAATAGGGTGCAAACCCTAAAATTTAGGGTTTCATCCAGACAGGTCTACTCGTTGAGTCGGGGCTTCCGACTCGGTGAGTAGACTCTTCCACCCACGTCCAAGATTCGCCTCTTACTGACGAGTTGGGGCCTCCAACTCGTCGAGTACCAGTGTAAAAATGCAAAAATTCATATTGAAAATACGTACCGGGAATCGGGCGTTACACAGCCGCACCTGGACCACACCCAGGGGCGGTGTTTGTGCTTATGTGGCTAATGGAGTGCGGCCTGGACCGCGCCTACTCCGCCTGGCCTTATTGACAACGTCATCTGTACTTAATGGGTCGCACAACTAGGATAAGGAGTCGATAATACGATTAGAACAATCCTAAGAACACTACGATATCTTATCTTATAATGGTTATAAAGTTATCCACATTGGTGATCAATACCAACTTGATCAACAATAAAGACAAAAGAAATTAAGGGGAAAAAAAGAAAAAATAATAATGTATGTTGTAGTGTTGTGAATGATCGGCCCATCCACCTTATTGGTTCTTGAATTTTAACTATTAATCAAAAATTATAAATTATAGATGACACTTTTTTTATAAAAAGAAAATAAACAAACCAGATAGACTGAAATTTATAATTTTTTCTATACAAAAAGAGACTAATATTGATATATATTTTTTATATTTGTCATAATCCTAAAGATTAATATATATATATATATATATATATATATATATATATATATATATATATATATATATATATATATATAGAGGTTCCGTTGAGATTAAAAATAAAATAGAGATCTTGAGATTCAACATCAGCCACATATTTCACATCTGTCGCTCTAACCCTCTAGCGTACCGGCGCGACATGTATGTTATAATCATAAATGGTTATATAGTGTCGTTCGTTCCTTTCTCCTCTACCACCATCCCCACCACCACAACCGCCACCACCACTACCACCACCTCTTACACCAGCTGACCCCACCAATGTCACCTCCGTCACTTATACCACCGTCACCTCTATCACCATCACCTCTCTACCACCAACTGCCATAATCATATATGATTACTCAATCTGTGAACATACATATATGTATAATCATTTATGATTAGGCATATATGTATAAACATGTATAATCACATATGATTATATCTCTCTGTCATATAATCACTTATGATTAGGCATACCCCGTTGCTGCCGGTACGCTAGAGCGTTAGAGCGGCAAATGAAAAATATGTGGTTGAGGTTGAATCTCAAGATCTCTACTTTTTTTTAATCTCAAGTGAACCGTCCCCTATATATATATATATATATATATATATATATATATATATATATATATATATATATATATATATATATATATATATATATATATATATATGTACTAGTTATGTTTTAAGGCCCATGCTTATGAGGGCGATTTGGGTATTTCATAATTTAAGGTACAATCTTATAAGTAGTGTCTTCTTCAAAGTACAATGTCTTCATAAACAAAAATGAAAGGGCAAAATATTATAATTAGGGAAAACAATGAAACTACAATGATATGAATGTAGTGATCTATCAAAATACACCTGATAAGAAAAAAAATTAAATGACTAATTGTATACTTTGACATAACATATTTAATTAATACATTTAATACCACTATTAACCATGATGTCATCGAAATTTGATTTACATTTAAAAAAAGGCACATTGTAGAATCATTTCAATTTGATACGCATTAATCTTCATCAACTAAAAGCTTGGATTGAAGATCATAATCCAAGGCATGCAGCTCGCATTTCACCCCATTCAAAATTCACCCTGATTTTATGGAGCAAAAATTCGATGCACGCCAAAGATAGTCAAAGAACATCTTCTTCATTCATGTCTAGTTAGAAATGAGGCCTTAAAGACTATGATTTGCAGAAGCTGTGAGTCATACATTGGTTTTGATAATGTTGACTCGCTATCATCTTGAAGCTTAGATGTAAGATCACAAATCTTATTTAGGGCCCCTGGTCCACCTCTTCTTTTGGGTTTTCCTGATAAACCATTGAGATGCCATGAAAACGACACAAGTAAAAAAAAAACTTTACCCTCTTATCGTGCCAAGAAATTATATATTATTTCTGGAGTATAAAACTACGAAATGTCATTCTATTTTGTTAAAGTTTTTTTTAACAAATTTCTCATATCTAATCTCTTTTAGTCATAAAATAGAATTGATTATTACATCACCATAGATATGAATGCAAACACATGCGGCCACTTTATGTTAACCACTTTTTTTAACATTAAACCCATCAAAGACCACACCTAGGGAATTTCCCTTCCCTGATATCCAAATTCCTTGAATGAAATTACACTTTGTTAAATAAACGTCTTTAATATTAGTCTTTTCTCATTACCAAATATATCTCCAGGCAAACAATGACATTAAAAGTTGAGAAAATTAAAGGTAATAGTCAGGGACATAGAATTTGCTTTGATTTCAGATAGAATGCATTGGTCTAATTAAGAATTTAGTGAGTCAAATTGAAAAATCCAATGTTGAACAAAACCCAAAAATCTTACCATGCAATGAGATATATAGGTTTTGAATCTATTTGTATGTCATGTATTCCTTATTTGATATGGAGCCTACCTAACAGACTTGCAAACAATCCAAAATCAAATTCAACCAAAATAAAAAGCATTTGAAAATGAAAAGTTCACAATTATGCTTTATTTGTGCACAAAGATTACTATATGATTTTGCTAAATATACAACTAACACATACATTGAAATGTTTAAATAAATTTGATGAAATTTTTTGATTTTATTCTTTATGGCATTTTATCGAACACATACCGTGCAACATTAGGATTGCCAATAATGAACTACAAAATAAGGAACCAATCAATTGTGAACAATTATTACTTTATGCTAGTTGGTTTGATTTTTCCATTTATTCTACTTAGATTCACCTTGGAAGTCATCGCAGGGATGGAGAATGTTGAATCTATTTCAGAATTGGATAACAAATCAAACAAGTGGGTTTATTTGAAAATCGAGACACCTCGGTAGTTTTAGATACAGCGGCCACAAAAATGGAAACACATTTCCTATTTTCCGTGTGAATGATAGATTCTCTCGCATGGGAAAATCATGGAAAACCATGGGAGACCACCGATTGAAATGAAGGAAGTCACAGAAGCACCGATTGAGATGGAGATGATCAACAGATGCCTTGCGGTCAGAAGAGTAGGAGAATGGTAACTGTAAACATATATAAGATTGAAATCAAAAGTAAGTAAATTTTGACCTCTGTTGAATTAGCGAAGACCAATCAACCCAAAAGACACATAGTTGAATAGGCGAATTATTTCACCGCAAAATCAAGATTTTTTTTTCAAATGGATGGTATGGCCTACGGTTAGAAGAGAAAAGAATCGGCATGAATGTGGAGAAGATCAAGCATGAGACGTGTGGATCGACGCTATGATACATTGTGTCGGTTAGAGAAGGTAGGTGGCGTGGTCACATTAGAAGGGTGCGATTTTCTTGTAGGAGGCACGAAAAAAAAAGGGTCGCATGGATGGAGAATGTTGAATCTATTTCAGAATTGGATAACAAATCAAACAAGTGGGTTTATTTGAAAATCGAGACACCTCGGTAGTTTTAGATACAACGGCCAAAAAAATAGAAACACATTTCCTATTTTCCATGTGAATGATAGATTCTCTCGCATGGGAAAATCATGGAAAACCATGAGAGACCACCGATTGAAATGAAGGAAGTCACATAAGCACCAATTGAGATGGAGATGATCAACAGATGCCTTGTGGTCAGAAGAGTAAGAGAATGGTAACAGTAAACATATATAAGATTGAAATCAAAAGTAAGTAAATTTTGACCTCTGTTGAATTAGCGAAGACCAATCAACCCAAAAGACACATAGTTGAATAGGCTAATTATTTCACCGCAAAATCAAGATTTTTTTCAAAAATGGATGGTATGGCCTACGGTTAGAAGAGAAAAGAATCGGCATGAATGTGCAGAAGATCAAGCATGAGACGTGTGGATCGACGCTATGATACATTGTGTCGGTTAGAGAAGGTAGGTGACGTGGTCACATTAGAAGGGTGCGATTTTCTTGTAGGAGGCACGAGAAAAAAAGGGTCGCATGGATGGAGAATGTTGAATCTATTTCAGAATTGGATAACAAATCAAACAAGTGGGTTTATTTGAAAATCGAGAAACCTCGCTAGTTTTAGATACAGCGGCCAAAAAAATGGAAACACATTTCCTATTTTCCATGTGAATGATAGATTCTCTCGCATGGGAAAATCATGGAAAACCATGGGAGACCACCGATTGAAATGAAGGAAGTCACATAAGCACCGATTGAGATGGAGATGATCAACAGATGCCTTGCGGTCAGAAGAGTAAGAGAATGGTAACAGTAAACATATATAAGATTGAAATCAAAAGTAAGTAAATTTTGACCTCTGTTGAATTAGCGAAGACCAATCAACCCAAAAGACATATAGTTGAATAGGCTAATTATTTCACCGCAAAATCAAGATTTTTTTCAAAAATGGATGGTATGGCCTACGGTTAGAAGAGAAAAGAATCGGCATGAATGTGCAGAAGATCAAGCATGAGACGTGCGGATCGACGCTATGATACATTGTGTCGGTTAGAGAAGGTAGGTGACGTGGCCACATTAGAAGGGTGCGATTTTCTTGTAGGAGGCACCAGAAAAAAAAGGGTGTTTATATATAATAATGATATATATATATATATATATATATATATATATATATATATATATATATATATATATTGGTTTAAATGAGAACAACAAAATATTAGGAACCCTATTTCGTAAGTAAATATGTATTGTGAATATTATCAAATTTGTAAAAATCTTGATTTTTGCCTTTTCGGTAAGAAAAAAGTAAAATCGTAATATTTTTAGTCTAATATTTTCATTCATACGTTTATTCATATTTTAACACAAAATTTAAATAAAATACAACTTTATATAATTCATTTACAGTTAACATTACGGTGTTGAGAAGGGGGGGGGGGAGTGGGCATCTGCACATGGCCCAATTTTTTTGTGACCCAAGTTTTATTTTATATATATATATATATATATATATATATATATATATATATATATATATATATATATATATATATATATATATATATATATACACACACACATATATAATAGTAATAATGCTTTTTTTTCTGGCTCGTCCTGGCCATTCGAGGATTTTTAAATCCTCAGGACCGACCCTGACAGTTAATATACAAAACTCACAACTTAATATAATCCATTTTACACTAATTATCAAATTCAGATAAATCAAACCTAAATTCTACCACCACCACCAACTACCACATGCCAAAATAACCACAAGTGCCACCATCGCAATCATCATTTCTTTCAAATTAGATTTGATATATAAAATCATTAATTGACGTCTTAACTACTATATTCATAATTTAATAAACCAATTAATTCATTTATTATGAGTTTAATGCAAAATAATTATAAACAATAATACATTCTTTCATATTTATACAACACAAAAAATAAATATGTAACACTAAAAAATCACAATAATTTAAAATTTTTAAATTCAACCATTCATCAACATTGTTTACAAAATTAGTCATTGTTTCAAAAGCATTATTTCAAATACGAGTTTTCCCTAAGACCCAATGGCATAAAACAGGAAGCTGTGTACGATCACGCCTTCGCCTTTCCACGATCCTATGAAGTACCTGAAACGATAAACTAAAAACAGTAAGCCAAAGCTTAGTGAGTTCTTCCAAAGTATCACCACATAACATATAATCAAACAGATAGCGGGTATACAACCTCCTGGTTCGATTACCCCCGGCCCACAACCTTTCGGTTGGAATGCCCTGGCCCACGACCTTTCGGTTGGCTTGCCCTATACATAACGGGTCCACAACCTACTGGTTGAATTACCCCCGGACCACAACCTCCTGGTTGGAATGCCCTGGCCCACAACCTTGCGGTTGGAATGCCCCGGTCTGTTGACTGATAGCACAAAGCAGTACAGTCTGAACCCCACCATACCATGTCGAAATATACATAACAAATAATATATATTCAGTAACAGATAATCATATAAACAGTTAACATAATAGAAGACATATCTACAGATCACAACTGTATAACAACATCCTATATACCAGGACACATAACTAAAGGGGCCGACATTGGTGCTTTCGACCCACAAGCATAATGAGGAAAACTCACCATACAGTTTGTCGAATAGATGAACAATACACTACTCTGAATACCGGCTCTACAGGTCACATATTCAATAGATAGAGACCAAGGCTTAACTATATCTTAAAATACCCAAAATACCCTTAAATCAAATTTGGTCAATCAAAGTCAAAGTCAACAGGTCAAGGAGTCAACTTGGTTCACTCAGCCGAGTACACGAGGAGTACTCAGCTCCTACGTTGGGCGAACTCAGTTCCTTAACTGGAGTCGGGAGGTTGACCATGTACGCGCGACGTACGCTGGGGTACGCACAACATACGCTCAGAGTCTTATTTCCTCAATAAGAGCTTAATGCATTAAGCTCTCACGTCTAAATTTCAGATCCAATGCCAAAGTACCACTAAGAGTCATAAAGTTTCCAACTTTATGACTTTGCATGCCCATTAAGTGCTTAATACACAAAAAATTCTAACTTCTTAACACCTTAAGACCTTCTAGAGCATGCATGGAGAAAAACTAAGCATCAAGACCACATTTTTATGACTCAAGACCCCTCGTTAGGTCTGAAAGGATGACTTATTTGGTTAAGAGTATGCCATGCTCAAGAATCACCGTATTTGGGACCAAAAATGCCTTAAATGAAGAAATGGCTAGATCTACAAGATAAGATGATCAAGTAAGGAGCTTTTTACCTCCTAGAGATTGCTTGCAAGGAGAGAATCCCAGATCTAAGTTGCTTCCAAGCTCCAAGATCTTCCCGCCACCTTCTTTTTCTTCAAGAATACCACAAAGCACAAAGATAAGCTCAAGATGCACTCTTCTCACTTAGGGGTAGCCAGAGGGATGTTTTCTCAGATGGAGGCTGATGAGGGAATGAGAAATGAGGTGATAATGATGCTTATATATGGACCAAACCCTAAAAATTAGGGTTTGAGGTTTCTTCACCTACTCCCTGCATATGCGGTGTACGTTTAGCGTACCAAGATCTGCCCTAATACGCCCAACGTACCTAACGTACGCCCAGCGTACTAGGCCTTTGGCCAAAATCAACAAAATGCCTCTATGGGCCATTCTTGCAAACTTTCTCAAGCGCATGGGTCAAAATATATTATTTCTTCATACATAGGGTTAAAATGGAAATTACCTCAACATCGGGATGTTACAATTCTCCCCCATTTGAACTAGACTTCGTCCTCGAAGTCAACTTCTGCGAATAACTCAAGATAATGATCTCGCATCACATCCTCCATCTCCCAGGTCCACTGGGAGCCTCTCCGATGTTGCCACTGAACCTTTACCAAAGGTATCTCCTTGCTGCGTAGGACCTTCATCTTTCTCTCCACTGTCACTACCGGCCTCTCAATATAATTCAGGCGATCATCGACCTGAATATCATCCAAAGGGACCATTGCCTCATCATTCAACACGCACTTCTGCAACTGCAAAACATGGAAAGTGTTGTAGATCTGGCTGAGCTCACTCGGCAAATCCAACCAATAGGCCACCCTGTCTACCCTAGCAATCACATGGAATGGTCCAATATACCAGGGACCCAATTTTCCCCTCTTCCTGAAGTGTATCAGACCCTTCTAGAGTGAAACCTTCAGTAATACCATATCATCAACCTGGAACTCCAACTCTGATCGACGCCGGTCGGCATAGCTCTTCTGCCGACTATGAGTTGTATGCAATCTCTGAGTGATCTGTCGGATGAGCTTTATAGTCAGAAGGACCACCTCAGTCCTCCGTGTGACTCTGTGACCAACCTCCCCCCAACAGACTGGGGTATGACATCTACAACCATACAGAAGCTCGAAGGGCGGTGCACCAATGCTGGAGTGATAGTTGTTGTTGTAGGAAAACTCCGCAAGAGGTAGATAGGAATCCCAACTCCCACCTAAATCTACGACACAAGCTCACAACATATCCTCAAGTGTCTGGATGGTCTGCTCACTCTGTCCCTCGATCTACGGATGGTAAGCAGTGCTGAAATGTAGCCTCGTTCCCAGTTCCTCGTGGAACTTCTAGCAGAATCGGGAAGTGAAACGAACATCTCGGTCTGATACAATGGAAACCGCAACTTCATGATGAGCAACAATTGTAACACTCGAATCCAGGTATTTCCTTTTAAGTCCTTGAAATAAAAACATAATTGCAAATGAGGTCCCTCCGTACGTTGGGCGTACGTATATGTATTCTTAGCGTACACGGGCGTGTTGTATCGGGGACTTGAGCCACGTATGTGGGGCGTACGTAACGAAAAGCTAAAACCTTAATTTATGACCTTTAGACCCTCACCCTTATTAGCCCCCACAACTCTTAACGTCCCTAAAACCCTAGGTTGCCCTTGAGTGTGATATTTGAGCTTGGAAGTAACTTTAGTGGCCTTTTTGGTGTGTTTGCAAGAAGAACTTGGTGAGCAAGCTTTGGACGTGGTTGAGCTTCAAGATCCTGAATCTACATCATCTTAGGAAGCTTTTGAAGGCAAAAACACTATACCTTGTTGATCCTTTTGATAATTGGAGTTAGGGTTTGTTTATGAGCTCTTTTGGGTCCATGGATTCTCTTTTGTGAGTTTGGGCAACTACAGAAGCTAGAAATGCTAGATCTCAGTCCCTATGATGTGTTAGAGACATAAAATTGTTATCTTGGTGGATGATATGAAGCATGCATGAATCTAGGTCCTTAATGTGAGTTTTGATGAACAAATATGGATGTTGGACTCCTATAAGACATGTTAAGGCATAAAGTTGCCAACTTTATGCCATAGGACCCCCCTAATGATCGAGATATGGAAGTTGGAGTAAGTGGTTGCATGGATTAAGCACCAAATAGCTAAAGGTGCTGAACAGCTCAGTACGCTGACCGTACCACGATGTATACAGCGCGTACTGCATGACGCTCGAGTACGCCGAGCGTACAGAGAATTACGCCACGCGTACGCCACACTGGGCTTTTGGACTTTTTTTGGACTTTTGGATCATTGGGCCATACTTGGTTTTGGGCATTGATCTGTTTAGAGTATGCGGGCCTTTGAATTTTGCTAATGGGCCTTAAGTGGCGTAGTTAGGCCTTTTGGGCCTTGGAGCCCGTTATTGCGTTTGGCCAGAAATGATTAGGCCCATGAATTGGGATTGTGACCTAATTCTGATTAGGGCTATTTGTTTGTGTTAGTGTGGGATCTTCCTGTTGAACAGTCGAGCATCTTGTTGTTTCCAGCAAACTGAGGTGAGTTTCTCACTGTATCAATGGGTCAAAGGCACCAAAGTCGACTCATCCTTTGCATTATAGTATGCAAATTATTTTGTGTGATATGTGTATGCAAGACCAGGATGTGGCCCCTGGCAATTGTATGGAAGACCAGGATCTGCCCCCTGGCAATTATATGAAAAACCAGGATCTGGCCCCTGGCACCTGTATGTAAGACCGGGATTTGACCCTTAGCAATAATTGTAAGACTATGATTTGGCTCATAACATTAATTGTTTGTTGGTATGTAGTACTTTGGGAAAACTCACTAAGCATTTGCTTAAAGTTTGTGTTTATAGTTTCAGGTACTTCCGGTACGAAAGGGAAGGGCCCGACATGATGGCACAACACACGCTCCCGTTATTTCTGCATTTTTGATATTGTACTTTGATGACACAACAATTTTACATTGTAATGGCACACACCGGCCAACTTCTCGGCCGAGGAGCTCTCCCAGATGGCCAAAAAGTGGGCATTCTTGGTCAATCGATCCACGATGATCCAGATAGCATCAAAACCCTTGACGGTCTTCAGTAGCTTTGTGATAAAATCCATGGTGATCTGTTCCTACTTCCACATGGGAACCTCCAAAGGCTGCAGGTTGCCATCCGGCCTCTGATACTCGGCATTGACCATCCTATAGGTCAAGCACCTCTCAACGTACCAGGCTATCTCCCTCTTCATACACGGCTGCCAGTAACTTAGTCTCAAGTCCCGATACATATTGATGGCTCATGGGGTGTATCGAAAAGCAAGACTTATGTGCCTCCTCCAGAATTGTTTGCCTAATCCCACAAGAAACCGGAACCCATACCCGACCACACCGGGTCATAAATCCCCGACTATCGATGACAAATTTGTCGATCTCGCCCCTGATCATCTCCTGTTTCCAATTCTCCTTCTTGACTCTTTCTGCCTGTGCCCATCTGATCAAATCCAAAAGTGGAGAATTAACGGATATCCTCATACACATATCCCTAGTTGAAGATTCATTCGACTTGCAGCTCAAAGCATCCGCGACAACGTTCGCTTTACCCGGATGGTATAAAATCTCGCAGTCATAATCTTTGACCACATCAAGCCACATGTGTTGCCTCATGTTCAGGTTCGGTTGATCCATAAGATATCGCAAACTGTTGTGATCTGTGTAAATAGTACACCGAAACCCATACAAGTAGTGCCGCCGAATTTTTTGGGTAAAAACTAATGTCCCTAACTCCAAATCAAGAGTAGGATAATGTGCCTCATACGACTTCAGCTGCCGAGAAGCATATGCAACCACTCGCCCCCTCTGCATAAGAACCGCCCCCAAACCAGTGATGGATGCATCACAAAATACAATGAAATCCTCAACACCCTCTGGAAGGATCAATATTGGGGCCTTGCATAATCTCTGTCACAGTGTCTCGAATGTCGTCTGCTGCTCAGGGCCCCATCGAAAATCCATGCCCTTCCTCGTCAGACGAGTGAGGGGTACAAAAATCTTGGAGAAATCCTGGATAAATCCCCGACAAGATCCTGCTAAACCCAAGAAACTCCTTATCTTTGGGGGAGACTTCGGAACCTCCCGCTGCATCACAGCCTCAATCTTGGCCGGATCGACCAAAATCCCGTTCTGGTTAATGAGATTCCCCATGAAGTGGACCTCTCGTAACCAAAACTCACACTTTGAGAACTTAGCATACAACCGTTCACGCATCAACACTCCCAAAAGTTCTCGAAGGTGCTCCTCATGCTGCTCTCTGGTCTTGGAATACACCAAGATATCATCAATAAAAACAATAACTGATCGATCGAGCATCGGCCTGCATACCCGATTCATCAAGTCCATAAACACCACTGACACATTAGTGAGCCTAAATGGCATCACCACGAAGTCATAATGCCCATAGCGAGTCTGAAATGTTGTCTTCTCCACATCCTCCTCTCTCACCCCGACCTCAAATCGATCTTGGAGAACCAAGACGCACCCTGCAACTGATCAAAGAGGTCGTCAATCCGCGGAATGGGATAATGGTTCTTCATCGTCAACTTGTTCAACTCCCGGTAATCATTGCACATCCGGTGTGAACCATCCTTCTTCTTGAAGAACAAAATCAGTGCACCCACGGCGAACTGCTCGGTCGGATGAACTGCTTGCCTAACAGCTCCTGAAGCTAAGAGGACAACTCTTGCATCTCAGGTGGTGCCAAACGGTATAGCGCTTTGGCAATCGGACCTGTACCTGGCACTAGGTCAATCCTGAACTCAACCTGCCTCTCGGGAGGCATACCGGGTAACTCCTCCAGAAACACATCATCAAACTCCCTGACAACTGGCACATCTAAAACCGAGACCTGCTCCTCAACCCGAGTATCAACCACATAAGCAAGATAACCCATACACCCATGATGAATATACTATCGAGCCCTGTCCACCGAACAAAACCCTGATCCTACCCTAGTACCCTCTCCATAAATGACCAATTCTCCTCCACGTGGGGTTCGAACTACTACTCGCTGGCCCTCGCAGTCAATCATAGCACCAAACCTGCTCAGCCAATCCATCCCCACTATAAGGCATACATCCCCCATGGGGATGGGAATCAAATTAATCGGATAAGGCACCCCGAAAATCTCCAAAACACAATCCTGATACACTCCAGATGCAGAAATCCCATGTTCATTGGCGATAGAAATTCGCAACGGACCCTCCAAATCATTAAGGCTCATATGTCACATCCCAAAACCGAAATGGCGGAAACGCTCTGGGGTGGAGGACGTCATGTGTAGCATCACAACCAATGAATAATAGCAATCATAGCAACACAACCATTACAGTGAATACTTAAATAAAAATGTTTACATCGGTTTAAAACTTTGTCTGAAACTTATTTGAATTACATCAAATAGCTTTGTAAGGTATAAACATAAAACTCTTATTGCTCCAGTTCCTCAAAAATCCAGCAAGTACCTGTCTACTGATTTCCTGATAATACAAGCAGTTTAAAAATATCAGCATAAAGCTGGTGAGTTCATAAGCGGCATTTTGTAATGAAAACTTGTTGATGAGCTCGTAAAGGTGTTCGTATAGTTTCAAGAAAATACGATATTTTCTTTAGTGAAAACGTAGTGTTTACAATTCTGTATAAAACCATGAATGTTCGTTACTGAAAACTATAGTGAAATACGAAAATAATACTTCACGTGACTAGCTAATGCTAATCATGAGGCATAAGTATTTCGAACATGAAACCATTGTATGATCGATTCTGTTTGAAAACCCTGGAAATTCTCCAGTTGTAGTGTGTATTAGTTCTATTTAGTAAAATAAAACTGCTGAAGAATGACAGTTTGTAAACCAAGAGTGATTTATACATATTGTGAGTCGTATAACCATACTTGATATGACTAGAGACCTTTCCAACGTTCTTCAGGCGTCGAGTTAAATGACATTTGTCACCCTAGGCATGCCTGCCCAACTGTAGCTAGCAGTTCGAGTGTAGTATTGTCAGTCCCGAATAGATTTATTCACAAATCTCGCGCTCTCCCTCCAGGAGACTCTTGTTATACTTTGATAGGATTTATCCCTGTACACCTAAGGGTACAGTATTGAAGTAGCGCCTCACAGTATCGTACAATCTAGTTTACATGTAGTGTAGTAGCGTTCTACCACAGTGAAAATCCGTATGTATACCGTATGTAGTGATAATTACAGTTATGAATACCATGATAAAGTAGTGAGGTAAACTGTAAATTGTTTCTGTCTTAGTGCATATGTTTAGTAGTGAAAGTTTATGTACTTGTTATGTTTATAAAATCTCAAACTATACCGATTATAGTTTGCATGTATAACGTAGTGAATAGCGAGTCTGGAAAACTATGCAATTTTAGTGAAAACGTCCCTTATGCTCAACACAGTACAAAAGGGTTAAAGTATGAGAATTGCATGAGTTTTGAAAACATTTATGTTTAGCTTGTATTCCCCCCTGAAACATGACGGGGTCGAACTGAGGAGGTGGTGGTGGTGGCGGAGTGTTGTCGTTTCTTCTGATGGGTCTTGGTCGGGGAGGCATATTTCTCTAGAAACAATCAGGAAGAAGAGGATGGTGAGTCCTCAAGATATATGAAACAAGATATATATCATCCTGATAACAAAAGTGTTCTACCAAGCAATAAACACCGAAAGGTTACTAATGCAAGTAAGTTATCGCTTAAGGAAGAAGAGGTAGCAACACTTGGAGTGAATCTGTATACTGAGTTTGGCTCTAGATAAAATACTCCTATAGTATTTTATGTGGGATGATTTTGGTAAGTTTTAGGCCTGCTGTAACACGACAGTCACTCCCAAGCACATGTTGGTCATGTCTCGAATGAATATAGTTGATCAGGCTATATTGACCCTAGACATGATTACATAACTGCCCAGGTTTAACCGCAGCGTTCCAACATCCAAATACTTTTTGTTTTGATCTGCTAATGACACGAATTTTGTTATGTATGCATGCTCGTATACTTTTTATAAAAATACTTATATTTTCGAAAGTATACTTTTAGTGTAGAGCACTTAGGCCCCTTAGTGTTTATAGTTGTATACCACGTAAGGTTCGGTATACTACTTCGCTATAAACAAGGGCTCTGATACCAATCTGTCACACCCCAAAACCGAAATGGCGGAAACGTTCTGGGGTGGAGGACGTCATTTGTAGCATCACAACCAATGAATAATAGCAATCATAGAAACACAACCATTACGGTGAATACTTAAATAAAAATGTTTACATCAGTTTGAAACTTTGTCTGAAACTTGTTTGAATTACATCAAATAGCTTTGTAAGGTATAAACATAAAACTCTTATTGCTCCAATTACTCAAAAATCCAGCAAGTACCTGTCTACTGATTTCCTGAGAATACAAGCAGTTTAAAAATATCAGCATAAAGCTGGTGAGTTCATAAGCGGCATTTTGTAATGAAAACTTGTTGATGAGCTCGTAAAGGTGTTCGTATAGTTTCAAGAAAATCCGATATTTTCTTTAGTGAAAACGTAGTGTTTACAATTCTGTATAAAACCATGAATGTTCGTTACTGAAAACTATAGTGAAATACGAAAATAATACTTCATGTGACTAGCTAATGCTAATCATGAGGCATAAGTATTTTGAACGTGAAACCATTGTATGATCGATTCTGTTTGAAAACCCTGGAAATTCTCCAGTTGTAGTGTGTATTAGTTCTATTTAGTAAAATAAAACGGCTGAAGAATGACAGTTTGTAAACCAAGAGTGATTTATACATATTTTGAGTCGTATAACCATACTTGATATGACTAGAGACCTTTCCAACGTTCTTCAGGCGTCGAGTTAAATGACATTTGTCACCCTAGGCATGCCTGCCCAACTGTAGCTAGCAGTTCGGGTGTGGGATTGTCAGTCCAGAATAGATTTATTCACAAATCTCACGCTCTCCCTCCAGGAGACTCTGGTTATACTATGATAGGATTTATCCCTGTACACCTAAGGGTACAGTATTGAAGTAGCGCCTCACAGTATCGTACAATCTAGTTTACATGTAGTGTAGTAGCGTTCTACCATAGTGAAAATCCGTATGTATACCGTATGTAGTGATAATTACAGTTATGAATACCATGATAAAGTAGTGAGGTAAATTGTAAACTGTTTCTGTCTTAGTGCATATGTTTAGTAGTGAAAGTTTCTGTACTTGTTATGTTTATAAAATCCCAAACTATACCGATTATAGTTTGCATGTATAACGTAGTGAATAGCGAATCCGGAAAACTATGCAATTTTAGTGAAAACGTCCCTTATGCTCAATACAGTACAAAAGGGTTAAAGTATGAGAATTGCATGAGTTTTGAAAACATTTATGTTTAGCTTGTATTCCCCCCTAAAAACATTAAAAATACGGAAAATGTAGGGGTATGAACTCACCAGTAGTGGGCGATACGACTGAAAGATCGGTCTAGGATGCTAGGTGTCAAGTGAAGACTTGAGCACACACACGAATCCTAATTAGCATATAAGGACACATATATGAATAAGATTAGAGTTTATACAACTAATCAGGAAAGGTAACACCCTATTTGGACTAGGTAACTCTAAGATTGAAGGATATGAATCACATATGATTGCATACTAAGGGTGTACGGCCACTCAAAGGAGTTTACGGCCAAAATGGCATGACCAAGGGAGTTTACGGCCAAGAGTTTACTGCCCATGAGTTCACTGCCCATGAGTTTACGGCCGTAAACTCATGCTACTTTGTACATATGGGTGTTTTAAAGGGCAAAAAGTATTGCAGAAGGGTTTTAGGTTCATGTCCAAGCCTTAGGAAGAGTTTAAGGTCCAAATGCACCACAAACTAGGGTTTACGGCCAAGGGAGATGCTCTTGGCCGTAAACACCTCATGTTCTTGGAAAAGCTTGATTTCAAGGCTAGCATTTTGAGTCTTAACTAGATAACAAGAATAGGGACGTTATACTTACGATTTGAAGGCAAAGGAGGGTGTTTTCGGACCAAAACACCTTAGTGTTCTTGATGTTCTTGAGAGAGCTTTCGAGTTCCAAGCCTTTGAAATGGAAAGAGTGCAGAAAAATGGACCAAGCATCATACTTATAGGCTGGAGTTTACGGCCATCATGAGTTTACTGCCATCATGAGTTTACTGCCCATGAGTTTACGGCCGTAAACTCATGGTCCTGGCCGTAAACTCCTCATTTGAGGGTTTATGGCTTGATCAATGGTTTGGAACTTTAGTTGACCCATTCTAACACTTGGTCCCTTGATGTACTAAGCTTAAATTGCTCAAACAGACTTTAAATAGTGCTAAAAGTTAGCAGAAACAAATCTGACTTTGATTGAAGTGAATAGTTTGTACAAGATAGAAATTTCGGGTTGTCACATCATCCCCCCGTTAGAGGGAATTTCGTCCCGAAATTCAAGAATAGAGTACAATCATGAACTTGGAAAGAGATGGGGGTACTTCTGCTTCATTGAATCCTCGCGCTCCCAAGTGAATTCAGGACCTCGCTTGGCATTCCAACGAACCTTCACTATCGGGATGCGACTCTGTTTCGTTCGTTTGACTTCCAGGTCCATGATTTCAACAGGTTCTTCCACGAAGTGTAATCCCTCGTCTAATTCGATCTCCTCGAGAGGAATCACAAGTGTCTCGTCGGACAGACACTTCTTCAGATTTGACACGTAGAAGACAGGATGGAACTTGTTGAGCTCTCGAGGTAACAGGAGTTTGTATGCTACGGGACCGATCCTAGCAAGGATCTCAAAGGGTCCAATGTACCTTGGGTTTAGCTTTCCACGTTTTCCGAAACGTATCATGCCTTTACAGGGTGAGACCTTCAGAAGGACGCGGTCACCAACCTGGAATTCCAAGGGTTTTCGTCTCTTATCGGCGTAGCTCTTTTGTCTATCTCGTGAGGCTTTCAGTCGTTCTCGGATTTGCACGATCCTTTCAGTTGTCTCTCGAATGATTTCAGGACCAATGAGAGTGTTGTCAGGGACTTGACCCCTGGCTAGCTGCGTGTCACCCACCTCAGCCCAGCACAGAGGGGATATGTACTTGCGGCCGTAGAGGGCTTCAAACGGCGCAACCTTGATACTGGTATAGTAGTTGTTGTTGTAGGAAAATTCAACCAAAGGAAGATGAGTGTCCCATGACGTGCCGAAGTCGATGACGCAGGCTCTCAACATGTCTTCCAATGTCTGAATTGTCCTCTCACTCTGTCCATCTGTCTGTAGATGATAAGTCGTGCTCATATGCAGCTGAGTTCCGAGAGCCTTCTGTAGTGATTGCCAAAATCTTGAGGTAAACCTGCTATCTCGATCGGAGATAATGGATACAGGTACCCCATGGAGGCGAACTATTTCTCGAAGATATATCCGTGTGAGTCTCTCCATCTTGAAGTTTTCTTTGATTGGCAGGAAGTGAGCGGACTTCGTGTTCGGCCACGAAGGTTGCAATTTCCGCTTTCATGTTCGGCCACCAGTAGAGTTGTTTGAGATCCAGATACATTTTATCTGAACCTGGGTGAACGGAGTACCTCGTCTTGTGAGCTTCGTTCATGACAACTTCTCTGTAACCACCATACTTCGGGGCCCAGATACGGTCCATGAAATAGTAAACTCCGTTTCCCTTGAGCTCTAAGTTCTTGTCCATTCCTCACAATGATTCATTCGCCACGTTCTCTGGTTTCAAAGCTTTCATTTGAGCCTCTCTGAGTTGCGCGGACAAATGGGAACGGATGGTCATTGTTAGTGCCTTCACCTTACGCCCTGAATACTCCTTTCGACTGAGGGCATCTGCTACCACATTGGCCTTGCCGGGATGATAGCGATCTTCGCACTCGTAGTCACTGAGTAGCTCTACCCATCGCCGCTGTCTCATGTTTAACTCCTTTTGATCAAAGATATGTTGCAAGCTCTTATGGTCGGTGAAGATAGTGCACTTGGTTCCGTAGAGATAGTGTCTTCAGATCTTTAACGCAAAGACCACTGCTCCCAACTCCAAATCGTGAGTTGTGTAATTGACCTTGTGTGTTTTCAACTGCCTTGAGGCATAGGCGATGACCTTTCCTCGCTGCATGAGCACACAGCCTAGGCCCTGATTGGACGCATCACAATAGACCACGAAGTCTTCCGTCCCTTCGGGCAGGGACAAGATAGGTGCGCTGCATAGGGCCTGCTTCAATGTTTGAAACGCAGTGTCTTGCTTGACTCCCCAACTAAAGGTTACACCTTTTTGTGTCAGGGTAGTTAAAGGCTTAGCGATTTTGGAGAAATTCTGGATAAACCGGCGATAATAGCCCGCGAGACCCAAGAATTGACGGATTTATGTGGGTGTCTTTGGTGCAGGCCAATTCTCTATCGCTTTGATCTTTGAAGGGTCCACGTGTATGCCTTCCTTGCTAACCACGTGACCGAGGAAATTCACCTTCCTGATCCAGAACTCACACTTTGAAAATTTTGCATATAGCTTCTCCGCCCTTAATGTTTCCAGCACCTGCCTCAAGTGCTGTTTATGATCATTCTCACTCCGAGAATAGACAAGTATATCATCGATGAACACGATCACGAACTTGTCCAGGAAAGGGCAGCACACTCGATTCATCAGGTCCATGAATATTGTGTTGGATTAATGTCTAAGTCCATAACTATAATTGGTAAGACTTGACCCGACCCGGCATGGTCCATTTGGGTTGCATGGCATCATGCATTTGGATAGACTATAATGAGAGAAATAACACTTAAGGTTGGTTAATATATTATAAGTTCTAATATATTAATAAGGTTATTTAATTAGTATTGATCAAGAATTAATTTGGAATTAATTAAGTGATCAAAAGGAGACTAATTAAATATATGGGTTGATTGTGTAAATCATTCATTCTTATGTATGTGGGCTTGTGATCCAAGATTCCTTATGTTGGACTAAGTCCATGGGGTGACCCATGGATACTCCATGGAGGTTAAAATCCATGGAGCATAAGGAATGGGTAAAGTTATGAGTTACATGGTGTAACCCTAATAGCCACCATATAAAAGAATCCCATGGCTCAAGAAATCGTGCACTAATGTGTGAGTGTGAGGGCTAGACGATTTCAAGGAGTGTTCAAGTTTCTCTCAAGTTATTCCAAGTGTATTTTGGTGTTGTGTGAACCATTTGAGGTGTCACACTTGGGGCACTAGGCACTCAAGCTTCATGAAGACATTCTACATCAAAGAGGTATGTATTCTATCTTGTTATATTTATTATTTTGTATGCTAGATTAGGATAATACCTTGGATGTTCATAATTGTATGTATAATAGAGAAAACATAGATCCAAGGTATTTACGGTTGCATGTACACTTAGGAGAGTTAGAATGCTCAAAACCCAACAGTGGTATCAGAGCCTAGGCTTGTTTTCTTGTTATACTTGCAAAAGTAGCTGAAAAATCGAGTTGGATGCATATATTCGATTGTTTTGGCTGGAATTGGACTAGGAACATTACCCTAAGATGTTTTTGGACTTATAAACTTGTTTTTGATGTGGTAATGTTCATGCTAATCCAATTTCTAAGATAATTGTCATAATTTCAAGATTTGTATTAGTTTGTATGTTCATGCTAATTTCTTGAAGATTGATGATTTGAATTATCTTGTTCTTATGAGGTTCTTAGATTAATAGAAAAGTTGTGTGAAATAGTTGTTTTCAATCCATTTTAATCTAAGAGTTGATTCCAAAGTGTGTTTTTGTAACTTGTCCTCAAGTTATATGAAAAGTCACATTTAAGAATCATAAAACTCATAAAAGTTGGCGAAGGTTACAAAATGAAGAGTCTAGTTCTAATTAAATGGTTTTATGACTCCATAACTTGTCCTCAAGTTATGGAGGTTCAAGAGTCTCTTCATTAAATTAAAAAAAAGTGTAACCTTAATTAGTTCCATAAGTTACAATAAAAAAAAGTTATTTTTTTTTGTTAATTAGTTTAAAGTCTTCCATAACTTGTCCTCAAGTTATGGAACTTGAAGAGTTTTTTTTTTTTGTAATTAAAACTACTTTAAACTCATAAGTTATGGAATTAATTAGTTTTGAATAGTTTCAAAACTTGCCCTCAAGTTTTGGAATTTGAAAAGTTTTCACTTATGAATACTTTAATTCCAAGTTAGCCCTTAGAATTTTAAAAGTTAAAATTCAACCCTTATACTTTATAATATTATAAGTTAATAATATTTATATATATGTATAAGAGTAAAGTCAGTCTTACCGTTAGTAGGCCTCATTCACGAAGTCGGTCTATAAGGGGGGTATAAGGTTACTGCCTATAAAATGGCAGTTTAATGGATGTCCACTCTCACCCACCGCTTCCTTGACTGGTGGAGGGTCGTTAGCCGAACGGGTAGGACAAGGACTATAATTCTCCTTTCATTAAAAGTATTAATGATAAATACTAAGTAACTAAACTCTTATTAATACCCAATCTTAGTTACTTAGGAAAATGTGAATTTGGTGCTAACCCATGAAATTACACTTTGCACTTTGCTTAAGTCGTTAGTGGAGCGTGTGTGGTTAACCGGCACACTAACCTGGACTTAACAAGATAGGCAAAGGGTAACTTAATATTTATCATAGTATCGGTGGAGCGTGTGTGGTTAACCGGCACACTGATTAAGGGGTAAATATTAAGGGTACCAAGTATATTTGCATGGTTATTCACACCTTGTTTTGTGATCCTCGGCATCCCAGTCACAAAACCTGAAGGGCACACTCGAGATTGAAACATGCCTTTGAACAGTTCAATGAATCTCAAAGATCTAGGACTTTCAAATCCAATTAAAACCTAATAAATTATTTCGTTTTTCATGGTGGAAATTGGTGAATCGTCATTCACCTACCTTCAAATATTTTATAGCTTGGATTACGGCATCCCTCTTCTAAGTTATAAAATAGTTTGTTGGGTCCTAGCCTTAATATTTCATATTGGGTGTCATATTATGGACTTTAAATCAACTATCTTGAATATCTCCCAAAAAGATGTCTGGTCTAGACATTTATGATCTTCCCAAATCTCTTGAAACAAGCTTTCCTAAATGAAGATGATGTCCCATGGATATCATACTTCTTTCACCTCCTCCAATTATTCTCCCTAACCCACAAGTTCCTAAAAAGTTTAAGGTCACTCAAGCCCTATTGGCAAGGCAAGGTCTAGGTGTGATCACATCTTGGAGATGTAGTCACATATTGACAAGCCGGGAGAGTTGGGTGTCAAAGTCTTGAGAAAGTTGGTGGCTCAACTACTTTCTAAGTCACATAGTGAGTTCTTTTGGGAATCCTATGAAACAGACTAAGACAAGACCCTTAATGATCTTATCTATTTGCTAAGATCAACTTCCTAAAACGCTATGGACATTGACAATGATGACATTGGATATCCAGTAAAGCTCTCTCTTCCCAATGGAAAGGGATCGGCCATAGTCAAATCGGTTGACCCAATGGTAAAAAGAGAGGCGAAGTCTGAGATAGTCCCATTATCAACGGTCCATAGGTAACTATTGCCAAAGGAAGGGGCATTGGTTACGAAGCTGCCAAATTTACCTAAGGATGTTAAAGTCAATAAGTTTGGCTCTACTTTAGGTAAAGTCCATTGTCTAACTCTATTAAGTACATGCTGATTCTGATCGCGAAGATGGATTTCAATCGCATGGTTCGGTGATCAGAATTTTGGGCTATTACTTAAGAGTTATGATATTTATATTGCTTAGGAATAGATAACAACAAGGTTTTCATATGGATTGTAAGGATAAGTTTTTCCGCAAAGTTTTAAAATAAAAGAAAAAGGTTTTGATTTTATTTATTTTAAGTATCCTTACAATGGCATTTGTGAAAAGTTGTTGCTTATAAGATTCCATTTATAGCAATATTGGAAAAATGGATTTGATTCTTTCGGTTGTGGTAGTGTCTAATATTACCAAATAAGGAAAGATTCTCATCACCCAAGGTTCAATTGGACCGAAACTTGGAATCATGCAAGTTGTATAGTATGATGAATGAGAACTTTCAGCTTGGAAAATTAAGACTAATTCCTTATGTGAATAAGGAAAGGACTAAGGGATCGAGTACACATTCTTGTGCACTGGTCAAGTCCACCACAAAAGATCAAGAAGACTATTCGTCATGATTTACTTAAGTTCAGTAAATATGGTTATACTTATAAGTTTAAGTATAAGTCTGTAGCATTGGAGAAGTTTCAATGTGAGACAGAACGAATAAGAAGAATCAAAGAATGGCAGAAAGATAAAAGTTTCTCAAATCTGAAAAGATGGGAGAGTACTTTAGTATCATGTTTATGATCATCTTAATGATTAAGATACCATATCACAATTGGTCCTCTAAAGTCATCTTAGTGCATTCTTATGACTAAGAAGAGGAGTCATGAATTATTGAAATGGTTAAATCAAAAAGATGAGTCATACTTCGTTCCAAAACAATTCTTAGAGTCATACTCCAAGATTGTAACTTGAGTGACATACCTTAAAGAGGGTTTGTTAACACTAGTCAAATGTAAGAGTAAAAGGTTATCTACTCTTGTACATTTTAAATTGGTAAGTTGTGATGTTTTGGATAAAACAGAGACCAACTTAGGCCAATTGTGTAAAGTGTTAGTCTTGATAAAGAATCCGCGCTATCTCTTGAATATTTGACAAGGGAGTCTTATATGTCAAGAGGACAGTGGGAGTCTTAAAGCTCTTGAAAGTTTCAAGACTTAATCAAGAATAAAACCTAAAGTCCTTCACTAGCACACGACTTGAGGTTTATAACCTATCGTGTTGAAATTTTTGTGCCTATTCAAGTTGGCTTTGCATAGGAGTTCTGAGAGTTCTCAATTGGTTGCACAACTACTTGGAAGCAATGGCAGGCACCTGAGCTGCCAAATGGCAAGAATTTAAGATTGCACAAGTTTAATCAATATGAGTTTGGATTTGTCACTAACCTTTTCTTGTGATTATGGTTTTGACAAATCCACATGGATAAGAACACATACACTATTAAATCTAAGTGTCATAAGGTTTCTCTCCGATTCATGAAAATGATGGTGAGGAAACACTTTCACTAAGTAGATTTTAGCTAGATAGCAATTGTGATATTTGCATTCTCAAAGTCGTTAGTGGAGCGTGTGTGGTTTACCGGCACACTAACATGGACTTGTGAGAAGTGGCAAAGGTCTAAACAATTGAGACTATGATTATGGCATCCCTTTTACATAGTTCTAAAATTGTTTAGACACACATGTGCGCTATCTAAGAGAGGTGTATGATTTTGATAAAGTTTTATCAAAACAATCTAGTATCAGAAATCTGAACTTTGGTAAGAAAGTCAGCTGATTTCTGAGTACATGTCAAAGCTAGTGGGAGCATAAGTGTTATGCTAATAATCATCATGATTACGGCATCCCTTTTCATAATCTGAATTTTGAGAACTTGGCAAATTGAAATGGAAATATTAGAGCAAAAGACTGGTTTAGTCTTTATGTGAGACATCATGAATCGTGTCCCATATGCTTCGGATATAGGATCGATTACATGTGCTATATTCATCCTTTCTAAAATTTTCCAAATGCCTGGGGCATTATGAAGGGAAAAGGTCTAGAATTGGATATGACTAAAATGATTAAGCAATTGTCGAGGACAATCTAAGGTTTACCAAAGATTGGTTGCTCAAGGACAGTTGGAAGTATAATGTTAATTCTGGAAGGACCATATTGACATAATCTGTAAGGAGGCAACTCTTGTTCAGAAGTGATAGTCAAAATGGAATATGGAAATGTTTCAAAGTTAGAAATTATTCAATATGTGTAAGATTAGGAAACTTAATGAAAGAAGGATGTTTCCAAGGAGCTAATCTCCTTTGGAATGCTCTGTAATGATTGTTGTCAAGTCTTTCTGACTTCGTGCATAATCATTAAGAGGATCAATGCATATAAGTTTAGAATCTAACAGATTTCAGTAAATGGCATGAATTTGGAATTCTTGCATTTGCAGTAAGGATTTGGGACTGTGAAAAGAGGATCATTGGAGTGATGTTCAATTGATCTATTTTACAAAGTAAATATCATAGACAAACATAGTATGCATACTTGGTGTATGGCATGACTAGTGTTTAGAAAACATAGTGTACATGCTTGGAGCATGGGACAACTATTGTTTTAAATTCAAGTATAAAGTTGATAAAACCGAAACAATGAATAATGAGTAATCAGTATGGTGATAAATAAAAATGTTTATTTATATTCATAGGGTTTGATACCATATTTGATTCATTTATTCTTGTGTTTCACTTTGCATGTTTTGACTTCCAGAATAACTAAGTCGCTCTTCCTGAATGATTAAGTTATTCAAACCATCAACAGTCGGTCATATGTTGGAAGTAGATATGAATCAAGACTGTCATGGGTTGGTTTGTAGAGGTCCAAGTTGGTGGACAAAGTGGTGCTACAACACTCATGAGTGCTCATAAGTTCTGAGTATTGGATTCAACCCGCGCTCATTTGAATCACTTCATGGATTTTATCACGAGTGATCATGAGACGATAATATCTTATATTCTTCAAACCTAGAGATATGAGTTGTTACTATGAGTTGGTTATACATTGATTGCATGAAAACGCATTGGTAACTCGATGTTATAAAACGTGCCTTTGTGTATGATTCAACAAGTAGTAGAACAAGCCATATGAGTCGAAGTTTATCCATTCCTTTTACCTTCAGGATAAAAGCGATATCTGTGGGCCCTCGATGATTTAAAGATGATACATGTGAGTGCTTGGCCAAGCCAGGACTGATTTGATTTGTTCAACGAGTCAGTCATCATGAATCGGAAATCGGGAAACAACAAATGGACAGAGAGAATGATTGATAATCCATGTCTCAGTCCATATGATATCTAGAATGGAGGAATATATGATCCCTTATCTAATGGACAAGTCATTGACAAAGGTCAGAGTTCGACAGAAGCTTTTGAGAGCTACGATTGCTGATCGGTTCCTGAAGTCATACGCAATAATAGTTTTAGACTTATCCAAGTGGGAGACTGTTGGATTAATGTCTAAGTCCATAACTATAATTGGTAAGACTTGACCCGACCCGGCATGGTCCATTTGGGTTGCATGGCATCATGCATTTGGATAGACTATAATGAGAGAAATAACACTTAAGGTTGGTTAATATATTATAAGTTCTAATATATTAATAAGGTTATTTAATTAGTATTGATCAAGAATTAATTTGGAATTAATTAAGTGATCAAAAGGAGACTAATTAAATATATGGGTTGATTGTGTAAATCATTCATTCTTATATATGTGGGCTTGTGATCCAAGATTCCTTATGTTGGACTAAGTCCATGGGGTGACCCATGGATACTCCATGGAGGTTAAAATCCATGGAGCATAAGGAATGGGTAAAGTTATGAGTTACATGGTGTAACCCTAATAGCTACCATATAAAAGAATCCCATGGCTCAAGAAATCGTGCACTAATGTGTGAGTGTGAGGGCTAGACGATTTCAAGGAGTGTTCAAGATTCTCTCAAGTTATTCCAAGTGTATTTTGGTGTTGTGTGAACCATTTGAGGTGTCACACTTGGGGCACTAGGCACTCAAGCTTCATGAAGACATTCTACATCAAAGAGGTATGTATTCTATCTTGTTATATTTATTATTTTGTATGCTAGATTAGGATAATACCTTGGATGTTCATAATTGTATGTATAATAGAGAAAACATAGATCCAAGGTATTTAGGGTTGCATGTACACTTAGGAGTGTTAGAATGCTCATAACCCAACATATTGCCGGTGCGTTGGTCAGACCAAAGGGGATTACTATAAATTCGTAGTGTCAATAGCGAGTTCGAAATGCTGTCTTGGGCACATCATTCTCGTGAACTCGCAACTGATGGTACCCTGATCTCATATCTATATTTGAGAAATAATTGGCTCCCTGAAGTTGGTCGAAGAGATCGTCGATTATAGGTAAGGGATATCGGTTCTTGATGATCAGCTTGTTCAGTTCTCGGTAGTCAATGCACATCCGAAAGGATCCATCTTTCTTTTTCACGAATAAGATCGGAGCTCCCCAAGGTGAGGAACTCGGCCTTATTAATCCTTTGTTGATCAGCTCATTGAGCTGGCTGGACAACTCTTGCATTTCCGTTGGCGCTAAACGGTAAGGAAACTTAGCTACTGGAGTAGCTCCGGGGATCAAGTCAATGCGAAACTCGACTTGACGCTCGGGAGGGATTCCTGGGAGATCTTCAGGGAAGACATCAGGAAAGTTGCAGACTTCGGGGATGCTCTTGAGGTCTTTACCCTTCTGTGTCTCATCAACAACATGAGCTAGAAACGCATGGCATTCCTTCCACAGGTACTTCTGAGCTTTGATGCACGAAATGATACGGAGGTTTGAACTGAGCTTATCACCGTAAATCATGAGGGTTTCGCCAGAGGGAAAATTGAGGCGAATGGCTCTTTCGAAGCAAAGGATTTCAGCACGATTGGGGCTTAACCAATCCATACCAATAATGACGTTGAAACTCTTAATAGATACAAACATAAGATCGATGAGAAATGAATGATTGCCTAAAGTAAGAGTACAGCCTAGGAATATGTCATTCGCGCTCTCTTTTTCTCCGTTAGCCATCTCGACGGTGAACGTTTCGGTTAAAGGTTGGGATTTACATTTGATTAGGTGTTTGAATGCATGACTAACAAAACTCCTCTCCGCACCAGAATCGAAAAGAATGCATGCATGAGAGTTGTCAAGGAGGAACGTACCCGTAACAACGGTAGGATCAGCGACCGCTTCCTCCTCGCCCATCGCCAGAACTCTTCCTGTATTGCCACCAGTTGTTGCCTTGGGGCAGTTTCTCCTGAAGTGCCCAACCTCTCCACATCCATAACAAGCTTGACCAGCATCCGCCCCACGAGCTTGATTGGTAGGTTGGACTGGTGCCTTGCATAATCGAGTTGTGTGTCCCATCTTACCACAACTGTTGCATTGCAAATCACGGCAGGGTCCGTGATGATGAAAGTTACACTTGTTGCACAGAGGTAGTTTTCCAACGTAAACACCGGTAGGAGATTGGGTGGCTGGAATAGTAGCTGGAGCAGCAGCAGGAGTAGTAACAGCATGAACTGCCACTGTTTGTTGTTTCTTGGAGGGCTCCTGCGAAGACTGACCCTTCCGCTTGTTCCATGATTTCTTCTTCTTCCCACCACTTTTCTTTTGTGGCTCCGAGACAGCTGCCACCTCATCCAAATCGATTCCATGATCGATCAGAGTCTGTGGCAGATCCTTAGCGCTTTCAAATGTAGCCGGTCTAGTAGCCAAAACCTTCCCCTTGGTTGGTTGCGTCAATCCCCAAATGTACCTCTCGATTTTCTTGCTTTCCTGGGTGACCATTCCCGGACAGAGGAGAGCCAGATCACAGAATCTCGCGGTGTAGGCAGCGATGTCAGAACCCTTCGTCTTCAAATTCCAGAGTTCGTGCTCCAACTTTTGCACTTCGCCCCTCGGGCAGTATTCCGCAAGCATGAGTTCCTTCAGCCTTTCCCAACCCATGGCATTAGCCACCGGCAGGGTTAGGGTTTTGACTCGACCATTCCACCAGGTCAAAGCTCTGTCGGTGAAAGTGCAGGCGGCGAACTTCACCTTGTTTGTTTCGGAACAGGCGCAAATTTCGAAGATGGATTCGATCTTCTCGAACCATCGAGTCAGAGCGATGACACCTCCATTTCCGTCGAAGGACTTGGGTTTTGCTGTCATGAAGTCCTTGTAGGAACACTCCTTTCGATGTCCCTGACTTCCATCTTGTCTATGTGGGTCAGTTCCACCTCCAGCCCCACCAGCATTCACTTGTGCCATTGCTGCAGTCACGGTGGCTGTAACTGCTGCCTGAAACATGACGGGGTCGAACTGAGGAGGTGGTGGTGGTGGCGGAGTGTTGTCGTTTCTTCTGATGGGTCTTGGTCGGGGAGGCATATTTCTCTAGAAACAATCAGGAAGAAGAGGATGGTGAGTCCTCAAGATATATGAAACAAGATATATATCATCCTGATAACAAAAGTGTTCTACCAAGCAATAAACACCGAAAGGTTACTAATGCAAGTAAGTTATCGCTTAAGGAAGAAGAGGTAGCAACACTTGGAGTGAATCTGTATACTGAGTTTGGCTCTAGATAAAATACTCCTATAGTATTTTATGTGGGATGATTTTGGTAAGTTTTAGGCCTGCTGTAACACGACAGTCACTCCCAAGCACATGTTGGTCATGTCTCGAATGAATATAGTTGATCAGGCTATATTGACCCTAGACATGATTACATAACTGCCCAGGTTTAACCGCAGCGTTCCAACATCCAAATACTTTTTGTTTTGATCTGCTAATGACACGAATTTTGTTATGTATGCATGCTCGTATACTTTTTATAAAAATACTTATATTTTCGAAAGTATACTTTTAGTGTAGAGCACTTAGGCCCCTTAGTGTTTATAGTTGTATACCACGTAAGGTTCGGTATACTACTTCGCTATAAACAAGGGCTCTGATACCAATCTGTCACACCCCAAAACCGAAATGGCGGAAACGTTCTGGGGTGGAGGACGTCATTTGTAGCATCACAACCAATGAATAATAGCAATCATAGAAACACAACCATTACGGTGAATACTTAAATAAAAATGTTTACATCAGTTTGAAACTTTGTCTGAAACTTGTTTGAATTACATCAAATAGCTTTGTAAGGTATAAACATAAAACTCTTATTGCTCCAATTACTCAAAAATCCAGCAAGTACCTGTCTACTGATTTCCTGAGAATACAAGCAGTTTAAAAATATCAGCATAAAGCTGGTGAGTTCATAAGCGGCATTTTGTAATGAAAACTTGTTGATGAGCTCGTAAAGGTGTTCGTATAGTTTCAAGAAAATCCGATATTTTCTTTAGTGAAAACGTAGTGTTTACAATTCTGTATAAAACCATGAATGTTCGTTACTGAAAACTATAGTGAAATACGAAAATAATACTTCATGTGACTAGCTAATGCTAATCATGAGGCATAAGTATTTTGAACGTGAAACCATTGTATGATCGATTCTGTTTGAAAACCCTGGAAATTCTCCAGTTGTAGTGTGTATTAGTTCTATTTAGTAAAATAAAACGGCTGAAGAATGACAGTTTGTAAACCAAGAGTGATTTATACATATTTTGAGTCGTATAACCATACTTGATATGACTAGAGACCTTTCCAACGTTCTTCAGGCGTCGAGTTAAATGACATTTGTCACCCTAGGCATGCCTGCCCAACTGTAGCTAGCAGTTCGGGTGTGGGATTGTCAGTCCAGAATAGATTTATTCACAAATCTCACGCTCTCCCTCCAGGAGACTCTGGTTATACTATGATAGGATTTATCCCTGTACACCTAAGGGTACAGTATTGAAGTAGCGCCTCACAGTATCGTACAATCTAGTTTACATGTAGTGTAGTAGCGTTCTACCATAGTGAAAATCCGTATGTATACCGTATGTAGTGATAATTACAGTTATGAATACCATGATAAAGTAGTGAGGTAAATTGTAAACTGTTTCTGTCTTAGTGCATATGTTTAGTAGTGAAAGTTTCTGTACTTGTTATGTTTATAAAATCCCAAACTATACCGATTATAGTTTGCATGTATAACGTAGTGAATAGCGAATCCGGAAAACTATGCAATTTTAGTGAAAACGTCCCTTATGCTCAATACAGTACAAAAGGGTTAAAGTATGAGAATTGCATGAGTTTTGAAAACATTTATGTTTAGCTTGTAATTCCCCCTAAAAACATTAAAAATACGGAAAATGTAGGGGTATGAACTCACCAGTAGTGGGCGATACGACTGAAAGATCGGTCTAGGATGCTAGGTGTCAAGTGAAGACTTGAGCACACACACGAATCCTAATTAGCATATAAGGACACATATATGAATAAGATTAGAGTTTATACAACTAATCATGAAAGGTAACACCCTATTTGGACTAGGTAACTCTAAGATTGAAGGATATGAATCACATATGATTGCATACTAAGGGTGTACGGCCACTCAAAGGAGTTTACGGCCAAAATGGCATGACCAAGGGAGTTTACGGCCAAGAGTTTACTGCCCATGAGTTTACGGCCGTAAACTCATGCTACTTTGTGCATATGGGTGTTTTAAAGGGCAAAAAGTATTGCAGAAGGGTTTTAGGTTCATGTCCAAGCCTTAGGAAGAGTTTAAGGTCCAAATGCACCACAAACTAGGGTTTACGGCCAAGGGAAATGCTCTTGGCCGTAAACACCTCATGTTCTTGGAAAAGCTTGATTTCAAGGCTAGCATTTTGAGTCTTAACTAGATAACAAGAATAGGGACGTTATACTTACGATTTGAAGGCAAAGGAGGGTGTTTTCGGACCAAAACACCTTAGTGTTCTTGATGTTCTTGAGAGAGCTTACGAGTTCCAAGCCTTAGAGATGGAAAGAGTGCAGAAAAATGGACCAAGCATCATACTTATAGGTTGGAGTTTACGGCCATCATGAGTTTACTGCCCATGAGTTTACGGCCGTAAACTCATGGTCCTGGCCGTAAACTCCTCATTTGAGGGTTTATGGCTTGATCAATGGTTTCGAACTTTAGTTGACCCATTCTAACACTTGGTCCCTTGATGTACTAAGCTTAAATTGCTCAAACAGACTTTAAATAGTGCTAAAAGTTAGCAGAAACAAATCTGACTTTGATTGAAGTGAATAGTTTGTACAAGATAGAAATTTCGGGTTGTCACATCATCCCCCCGTTAGAGGGAATTTCGTCCCGAAATTCAAGAATAGAGTACAATCATGAACTTGGAAAGAGATGGGGGTACTTCTGCTTCATTGAATCCTCGCGCTCCCAAGTGAATTCAGGACCTCGCTTGGCATTCCAACGAACCTTCACTATCGGGATGCGACTCTGTTTCGTTCGTTTGACTTCCAGGTCCATGATTTCAACAGGTTCTTCCACGAAGTGTAATCCCTCGTCTAATTCGATCTCCTCGAGAGGAATCACAAGTGTCTCGTCGGACAGACACTTCTTCAGATTTGACACGTAGAAGACAGGATGGAACTTGTTGAGCTCTCGAGGTAACAGGAGTTTGTATGCTACGGGACCGATCCTAGCAAGGATCTCAAAGGGTCCAATGTACCTTGGGTTTAGCTTTCCACGTTTTCCGAAACGTATCATGCCTTTCCAGGGTGAGACCTTCAGAAGGACGCGGTCACCAACCTGGAATTCCAAGGGTTTTCGTCTCTTATCGGCGTAGCTCTTTTGTCTATCTCGTGAGGCTTTCAGTCGTTCTCGGATTTGCACGATCCTTTCAGTTGTCTCTCGAATGATTTCAGGACCAATGAGAGTGTTGTCAGGGACTTGACCCCTGGCTAGCTGCGTGTCACCCACCTCAGCCCAGCACAGAGGGGATCTGCACTTGCGGCCGTAGAGGGCTTCAAACGGCGCAACCTTGATACTGGTATAGTAGCTGTTGTTGTAGGAAAATTCAACCAAAGGAAGATGAGTGTCCCATGACGTGCCGAAGTCGATGACGCAGGCTCTCAACATGTCTTCCAATGTCTGAATTGTCCTCTCACTCTGTCCATCTGTCTGTGGATGATAAGCCGTGCTCATATCCAGCTGAGTTCCGAGAGCCTTCTGTAGTGATTGCCAAAATCTTGAGGTAAACCTGCTATCTCGATCGGAGATAATGGATACAGGTACCCCATGGAGGCGAACTATTTCTCGAAGATATATCCGTGTGAGTCTCTCCATCTTGAAGTTTTCTTTGATTGGCAGGAAGTGAGCGGACTTCGTGTTCGGCCACGAAGGTTGCAATTTCCGCTTTCATGTTCGGCCACCAGTAGAGTTGTTTGAGATCCAGATACATTTTATCTGAACCTGGGTGAACGGAGTACCTCGTCTTGTGAGCTTTGTTCATGACAACTTCTCTGTAACCACCATACTTCGGGGCCTAGATACGGTCCATGAAATAGTAAACTCCGTTTCCCTTGAGCTCTAAGTTCTTGTCCATTCATCACAATGATTCATTCGCCACGTTCTCTGGTTTCAAAGCTTCCATTTGAGCCTCTCTGAGTTGCGCGGACAAATGGGAACGGATGGTCATTGTGATGGGTTTTGAGCATTCTAACACTTCCTAAGTGTACATGCAACCCTAATAACCTTGGATCTATGTTTGTCTAATAATCATGCAAAGTTGAATTCCAAGGTTATATTCCTATCTAGCATACATGGGGAACATTTTTAACTTGAATGAAAGATAGAATAACTTACCTTGTTGTTGATTATGATCCTTGAAACCTTGTGAGCCTAGCACCCCAAGTGTGATGCCTCAAATGCTTCACACAACACCAAATGCAAAGGAGTAAACTTTGAGAGAATCTTACACTTGCAAAATCGGCTCTAGCCCTCTTGTTTCTTAGTGTGTAGCCTATTTTGGTGGAGAATGGGTTTCTTATATAGTGTTGACACATCTAGGGTTACACCATGTAAACCCTAATGTGTCATGACTCTTCATTTCCATGACCCATGGGTTTGTAACTCCCATGGAGCATCCTATGGGTGGAACCCAACTTGATAATCCATGGAGTCTCTTAGCCCACTATATAAGATATGGAAGATTTACATAATCTACCCATATATTTAATTAGTTATCTTTTGATCACTTAATTAATTCTAAATTAATTCTTGATCAAACTAATTAAATAATATTATTAATATATTAGAACTTATAATATATTAATAAACCATAAGTGTTATTTCTCTCATTTTAGTTTATCCAATTGCATGGTGCCATGCAACCCAAATGGACCATGCCGGGTCAGGCAAATACATACCAGAAATAGTTATGGACTTAGACACCATATCCAACAGTCTCCCACTTGGATAAGTCTAATAACTATAACTGCAATACTTCAGGAACCGATCGGCAATCGTAGCTCTTTCAAGGTCTCTCGAAACTGAGAAGATGATGATACGCCATTTAAGATAAGTGAGCATATAATCCTTTGTTCTAGATATCAGCCGGACAAATACATGGAATAATGTCTTACTTTGTGTCCAGCAGTTTGTTTCCCGATTTCCGATTTGTTTGACATAGAACTCAATTGAACACATCAACTTAGTTCTGACCGGGCCCGGTACATAGGTCAAAACAAAATCATCGAGGGGCCCAGATATCAGCTTCTAATCCAAGAAGGAACAGATAAACTTTGACTCATATGTTTGTTCTACTACTCATTGAATTATACACAAGAGCACGTTTTATAACATCGAGTTACCAATGCGTTTTCATACAATCAATGCATAACCAACTCATAAGTAACAAATCATATCTCTAGGTTTGAAGACTTATATGATATTACCGTCTCACGATCACTCGAGATAAATTCCATGAAGTGATTCCAGTGAGCGTGGGTTGAGTCCAATGCTCAGAACTTATGAGCCCTCATGAGTGTTGTAGCCATGTAAAACAACTTAGACCTCTGCAACCAATCATGACAGTGTTGATTCATACCTACTTCCGACATATGACCGACTGTGGAGGTTCGAATAATATGATATACCAAACATAATTATTCTGGAAGTCAAAACATGCAAAAGAAATATAGTAAACGATCGACAAGAGATAGCAACACTTTACTCATAAATAAAACACCTTTTATTCATCATCTAATGTCAATTACACTTTACAAATTTCAAGGTTATCTAACTACTAAATCTAATATCATCCTTCAGCCCTATGCTCCGAGCATGCTGGAGATGCTTAACCCGAGTCAGTCCCTTCGTGAGCGGATCTGCTGGATTCTCATCCGATGATACCCTCTTTGCCACGAGGAGTCCTTCTTCTATTCGATGTCTGATGAAATGGTATTTTCTGTCGATGTGTCTGGATCTCCTGTGATCCCTTTGGTTCCTTGGCTAAGGCAACTGCACTTTCACTATCACAGAAAATTTCCATTGGCTCTTTAATAGCTGGTACAACTCCAAGGTCTCCAATGAAGTTCTTCAGCCATATCGCCTCCTTTGCTGCCTCGCTAGCTGTTATATACTCTGATTCGCAACTTGAATCAGCCAATGTCTCTTGCTTGGAACTCTTCCAAGAAATTGCTCCTCCATTTAAGGTAAAGACTCAGCCTGACTGAGAGCGGAAATTATCCCTATCAGTCTGAAAGCTAGCATCACTATACCCTACAACTCTCAAGTCTTCACTCCCACCGAGGGTAAGGACCCAGTCCTTAGTCCTCCGTAGGTACTTGAGGATATTCTTTACCGCAGTCCAGTGTGCCTTTCCAGGGTTCCCCTGATACCTGCTAACCATGCTCAAAGCAAAGGCTACATCAGGTCGAGTACACGTCATAGCATACATGATCGATCCTACAGCCGAAGCATAAGGTATTCGACTCATTTCTGCTATCTCAGCCTCAGTACTAGGGCTTTGTGTCTTACTCAATCTGGCGTTACTCTGGATGGGTAACTCTCCTTTCTTGGAGTCCTACATGTCGAATCTCTTCAGCACCTTATCCAAGTAGGTACTCTGACTAAGTCCAATTAGTCTTTTACTCCGGTCTCTCAAGATCCTTATCCCTAGAATATAGGCAGCTTCTCCTAGGTCCTTCATAGAGAAACACTTCCCAAGCCAGGACTTAACTTCCTGCAGAGTTGGGATGTCATTTCCTATGAGTAGTATGTCATCCACATACAATACCAAAAAGCTAACTATACTCCCACTAGCCTTGACATATACACAAGATTCATCTTCACTCCTAGAAAAGCCAAATTCTTTGACTTTCTCATCAAAGCAAAGATTCCATCTGCGAGGTGCTTGCTTTAACCCATAAATGGATTTCTCAAGCTTACACACTTTATTAGGGTACTCTGTATTGACAAAACCCTCTGGCTGACTCATGTAAACATCCTCAGCCAACTTTCCATTAAGGAAAGCGGTTTTGACATCCATTTGCCATATTTCATAGTCATGAAATGCAGCTATGGCTAACAGAACCCTAATAGACTTAATCTTGGCCACTGGAGAAAAGGTCTCATCATAATCAACTCCCGGAGTTTGTGAGAAACTCTTTGCAACCATTCGTGCCTTATAAGTGTGTATATTACCATCCATGTCGGTCTTCTTCTTGAAGATCCATTTGCACCCTATAGTCTTACGACTTGGTACATTCTCAACCAAGTTCCAAACTTGATTGTCATACATGGACTGTATCTCGCTGTCCATTGCCTCTTTCCACTTGGCTGACTCAGGGCCTGCCATGGCTTCCGCGTAACTGTTAGGTTCATCCAGACCTATCAGTGTCTCATCACTGATAAGTGTATCACCTTCCGCAGTAATATGGAATCCATAGTAATGCTCAGGTGCATTCCTAACCCTTGTGGAACGCCTCAGAGGTACAGACTTGTCAATTGGATCAACAGGAGTTTCCTCCTCAAGTTGAGTGTTAGGGTTTGAAGTTCCTTCACCACTTGACTCTTGAATTTCTTCAAGGTCAACTTGCCTCCCACTGTCTCCTTGGCTTATGAACTCTCTCTCTCGAAAGAAAGCCCTCCTAGCTACAAAGACCACATTCTCACTAGGTCTGTAGAAGAGGTAACCAAAGGATTTCTGTGGGTAGCCGATGAAAATACACCTCTCACTTCGAGGTTCGAGCTTATCATGAGTCTCGCGTCTCACGAAAGCCTCGCAACCCCAAATCTTAATGTGGTCTAGTTTGGGTACTTTACCAGTCCACATCTCATGAGGAGTTTTGGCAACTTTCTTTGTGGGAACTAGATTAAGGATATGGGCGGCAGTCTCTAAGGCATACCCCCAAAATGAGATTGGTAGCGAAGCTCGACTCATCATGGAACGAACCATATCCCACAAGGTTCGATTACGCCTCTCAGCTACACCATTCAACTGCGGTGTCCTGGGAGGTGTCAATTGTGAGACAATCCCACATTCCCTAAGATAGTCGATGAACTCTGAACTAAGATACTCACCACCTCGATCGGATCGAAGCATCTTAATGTTCCTGCCCAATTGATTCTCGACTTCCTGTTTAAACTTTTTAAACCTCTCAAAAGTCTCTGACTTATGCTTGATTAAGTAGACATATCCATATCTACTGTAATCATCAGTAAAAGTCAAATAATAACGATTAGCATCCCTTGTGGCATGTTTGAAGGGCCCACACACATCCGTGTGTATAAGATCCAACAAACCTTCACCCCTCTCACAAGAACCTGTAAAGGGTGACTTTGTCATTTTTCCAAGTAAGCATGATTTGCAACTATCATCTGACTTTAGGTCAAATGACTCCAATACTCCATCCTTTTGGAGTTGGCCTATGCGTTTCTTGCTTATATGTCCAAGACGACAATGCCATAATGATGCTTTATCCAAGTTATTATCATTAACAGAATCAATACACAATACATTATTTCCTAAGTTATCAACCACAGATACAGTTTCATACACACCATCACAAGGTAATGCTTTAAAATAAAGAACATTATTAAAGAAAGCATTAATCGAACCAACTTCTTTATCAAATGAAAAGGTGAAACCTTGTTTATACAATGCATGAAAGGAAATAATATTTCTTGCCATTTCTGGCGAATAACAACATTTATTCAAATCTAAACTAAACCCACTACTTAGCGATAAAGTATAAACTCCAATCTTGGTGACAGGTAAAGCTTTCCTATTCCCCATGATTAAGTTTATTCTTCCATGCTCCACATTCTCACTTCTTCTTAGTCCTTGTAAATCAGAACAGATATGAATACCACAACCGGTATCAAGGACCCAAGAGTTAGAATGGGGTGAGTTATTAGATAAGATAGTGTAAATACCTGCATGTTTGGGTTTAACTTTCCCATCCTTCACATCTTGCTGGTACTTTGGGCAGTTCCGTTTCCAATGTGACTTTTCATGGCAATAGAAGCATTCAGCCTCTTTAGGGTCAGAAGAAGGAGTGACAAAACCTTTCTTGGTTCCACTTGAAGAAGAGCCATCAAGGGTCCTAGCCTTGGTACCCTTCGAAGAGCTCTTTCTCTTCTTCCCTCTACCTTTCCCGATTGCCAAAACCGGGGCGAAGTTTAGAGTAGGAGTGTTAACAACCGACTTACCCTTAAGACCTGTTTATGCGGTCTTGAGGAGACCCTGAAGTTTGCTGAGTGTGACCTCTTCCTTATTCATGTGATATGTCATGCAGAATTGATCATAGCACGATGGTAAGGAGTGCAAAATGATATCTATTGCAAGCTCCTCAGGGAAGTTCACATTAAGCTTCAGCAACCGATCCACATACCTTTGCATTTTCTGCATGTGGCTCGTGACGGATTCCCCGTCCTTCATCATGGTTGTTATGATAGAGCATATGATTTCATACCTCTCTTGTCGTGCACTTTGATGGTATCTTTCCATCAGATCTTGGTGCATTTCAAAAGGGTAGAAGTCCTCATAGGACTTTTGGAGTTCCGCTGTCATGGTGGCCAACATGATGCATGCCACTTTTGTAGCATCCCTTTCATGTGCCCGGGAGTCAGCGATCTCCTGGGGAGTTGCAGTGGTCTCATCAATCTCCTTAAGGTCCTTGTCAAGGACATATTCTTTGTCCTCGTAGCGGGTAATCATCCTGATGTTTCTGATCTATTCATTGAAGTTGGATCCATCAAAAGTGACTTTCCTACACAAGTTCATAAGGGTAAAGGAGCCATTAGGATTAGAGCCAGAAGCAGCATTGTTTGAAGACATCTGAAAGAAGAGAACAACATTAGTTTAGATATTAAGAGAGTCCTTAATAAAACACCCAAATGTAATATTAAGGCTAGGATCCAATCACAATATATTATAACTTAGAAGAGGTATGCCGTAATCCAAGCTATAACATATTTGAAAGGTAGGTGAATGACGATTCACCAATTTCCACCATGAAAAACGAAATATAGATATTAGGTTTTTAATTGGTTCTTAGAAATTCCTAGATTCTTTTGAGATTCAATGAACTTTTCAAAGGCATGTTTCAATCTCGAGTGTGGCCTCCAAGTTTTGTGACTGGGATACCGAGGATCACAAAACGAGGTGTGAAGTAACCATGCAAATCACTTGGTACACTCAATGTTTATTACTCAATCGATGTGTCGGTTAACCACACGAGCTCCACCGACCTATAATAAACTTTAAGTCACCCTTTACCTACCTTGTTAAGTCCAAGTTAGTGTGCCGGTTAACCACACGAGCTCCACTAACGACTTAAACAAAGTGTAAAGTGTAATTTCATGGATTAGCACCTTATTCACATTTTCCTAAAGTAACTAAGATTGGGAATTTAATAAAAGCATTTAGTTACTTTATAATATTCATCATATTTTTAATGAGAATTTATAAGTCCTTGTCCTACCCATTCGGCTAACGACCCTCCACCGATCAAGGAAGCGGTGGGTGAGAGTGGACACCCATTAAGTTGCCATTTTATAGGCAACAACCTTATACCCCCCTTATAGACCGGCTTCGTGAATGAGGCGTACTAGCGGTAAGACGATTTGACGTTATACATATATATATTAGTAACTTATAATATTATAAAGTATAAGGGTTGAATTTTAACTTTTAAAATTCTAAGGGTTGGAACTAAAGTTTTAATCAAGACTTTACATGTTCCACAACTTGAGGGCAAGTTTTGTAAACTTCCAAAACTTTTCATTTCTTATAACTTATGAATTAATTGAGTAATAAAAATGAAGACTCTTCATTTTTATAACTCTTGTGTTCTTTTAATGGCTTTAATAAAAGTGAGACTTTTGGTTTTCCATAACTTGAGGACAAGTTATGGACTCCATTAAAACACATTATGATCATGAATTAAACTACCATGAAGGTTACAAACAATTCCTATGATCATCTAATCTTCATAAGTTCAAGAACATGAATATGAACACTTTCAAGAATCAAAAATTACACTTAAAAAAAACTTGTAATTTTAATAATTGCCATTGTAAATGGATTAGCATAAACATTACACCATCTAAAACAAGCTTTAAAACATCAAAACAGTTTAGGGTAATGTTTCTAGTCCATTTTCAGCAACAAATGTGCAAACTTTCATTCGAGCAGAAAACAGAAAAACGATTTTTTTTTCAAGCTGTTTGCACACAAAAAAAAAAAAAAAAAAAAAAAACAAACGAACCTGGCTCTAATACCACTGATGGGTTTTGAGCATTCTAACACTTCCTAAGTGTACATGCAACCCTAATAACCTTGGATCTATGTTTGTCTAATAATCATGCAAAGTTGAATTCCAAGGTTATATTCCTATCTAGCATACATGGGGAACATTTTTAACTTGAATGAAAGATAGAATAACTTACCTTGTTGTTGATTATGATCCTTGAAACCTTGTGAGCCTAGCACCCCAAGTGTGATGCCTCAAATGCTTCACACAACACCAAATGCAAAGGAGTAAACTTTAAGAGAATCTTACACTTGTAAAATCGGCTCTAGCCCTCTTGTTTCTTAGTGTGTAGCCTATTTTGGTGGAGAATGGGTTTCTTATATAGTGTTGACACATCTAGGGTTACACCATGTAAACCCTAATGTGTCATGACTCTTCATTTCCATGACCCATGGGTTTGTAACTCCCATGGAACATCCTATGGGTGGAACCCAACTTGATAATCCATGGAGCCTCTTAGCCCACTATATAAGATATGGAAGATTTACATAATCTACCCATATATTTAATTAGTTATCTTTTGATCACTTAATTAATTCTAAATTAATTCTTGATCAAACTAATTAAATAATATTATTAATATATTAGAACTTATAATATATTAATAAACCATAAGTGTTATTTCTCTCATTTTAGTTTATCCAATTGCATGGTGCCATGCAACCCAAATGGACCATGCCGGGTCGGGTCAAGTACATACCAGAAATAGTTATGGACTTAGACACCTTATCCAACACATTGTTAGTGCCTTCACCTTACGCCCTGAATACTCCTTTCGACTGAGGTCATCTGCTACCACATTGGCCTTGCCGGGATGATAGCGAATTCCGCACTCGTAGTCACTGAGTAGCTCTACCCATCGCCGCTGTCTCATGTTTAACTCCTTTTGATCAAAGATATGCTGCAAGCTCTTATAGTCGGTGAAGATAGTGCACTTGGTTCCGTAGAGATAGTGTCTTCAGATCTTTAACGCAAAGACCACTGCTCCCAACTCCAAATCGTGAGTTGTGTAATTGACCTTGTGTGTTTTCAACTGCCTTGAGGCATAGGCGATGACCTTTCCTCACTGCATGAGCACACAGCCTAGGCCCTGATTGGACGCATCACAATAGACCACGAAGTCTTCCGTCCCTTCGGGCAGGGACAAGATAGGTGCGCTGCATAGGGCCTGCTTCAATGTTTGAAACGCAGTGTCTTGCTTGACTCCCCAACTAAAGGTTACACCTTTTGTGTCAGGGTAGTTAAAGGCTTAGCGATTTTGGAGAAATTCTGGATAAACCGGCGATAATAGCCCGCGAGACCCAAGAATTGACGGATTTCTGTGGGTGTCTTTGGTGCAGGCCAATTCTCTATCGCTTTGATCTTTGAAGGGTCCACGTGTATGCCTTCCTTGCTAACCACGTGACCGAGGAAATTCACCTTCCTGATCCAGAACTCACACTTTGAAAATTTTGCATATAGCTTCTCCGCCCTTAATGTTTCCAGCACGCTGTTCTATCATGCAATTTTTGAAGATCCCTAGCCTGTCACTAGCATGCTGTTCTATCATAAACATAATAGCAAATAACAGTGTGGGTAATTTGGGGTATACTTTTTTACTCCGGCTGATCGTACACATCGCATACTTCCTTGTTTACTTTTGAAAACATTTTTTTTGAAAATCAGTTTAAAAAAACTTTTGCAGTTCCCTAGGTTGAGTCTGGATTCACACGGATGTTCATCCAATTCTCTCAAACCAAGGCTCTGATACCAACTTGTAACACTCAAAAATCACAATAATTTAAAATTTTTAAATTTAACCATTCACCAACATTGTTTACAGATATAGTCATTGTTTCAAAAGCATTATTTCAAATCAGAGTTTTCCCCAATACCCAATGGCATAAAACAGGAAGTTGTGTACGATCACACCTTCGCCTTTCCACAATCCTCTGAAGTACTTGAAACGATAAACTAAAAACAGTAAGCCAAATCTTAGTGAGTTCCCCCAAAGTACCATCATACAACATATAACCAAACAGATAACAGATCCACAACCTCCTGGTTGGATTACCCCCGGCCCACAACCTGCTGGTTCGAATGTCGTGGCCCACAACCTGCTGGTTCGAATCCCATGGCCCATAACCTTTCGGTTGGAATGCCCCAGTCTGTTCACTGGTAGCACAAAGTAGTACAGTCTCAATCCCACCATACCATGTTGACATATACATAACAAATAACATATATCCAGCAACAGATAATCATATAACCAGTTAATAGACTTGCAGACAGATCTACAGATCACTACCCTATATCAAAAATCCTATATACTAGATACGTAACTAAAGGGGCCCACATAAGAGCCTTCGACCCACAGACACAGTGAGGAAAACTCACCTCACAGTCTGATGAATAGCTAAGCAATACACTACTCTGAATACCGACTCTACAGGTCACCTATTCAACAGATAGAGACCAATGCTTAACTATAGCTCAAAAAACCCAAAATAACCTTAATTCAAACTCGGTCAAACCTGGTCAAAGTCAAAGTCAACTGGTCAAGGAGTCAACTTGGTCTACTCAACCGAGTACGCGGGGCATACTCAGTTACTTGACCGGAGTTGGGAGGTTGACTATGTACCTGCGGCGTACGCAGAGGTATGCACGGCGTACGCTCATAGTCTTCTTTCCTCAATAAGAGCTTAATGCATTAAGCTCTCATGTCCAAATTTCAGATCCAAAGCCAAAATACCATTAAGAGTCATAAAGTTTCCAACTTTAGGACTTTGCATTCACATTAAGTGCTTAATACACAAAATCTCAATTTCTTAACACCTTAAAACCTTCTAGAGCATGCATGGGGAAAAACTAAGCATCAAGCCCACATTTTTATGACTCAAGATCCCTCGTTGGGTCTGAAAGTATGAGTTATTTGGTTAAGAGCATGACATGCTCAAGAATCACCATATTTAGGAACAAAAATGCCCTAAATGAAGAAATGGCTAGATCTACAAGATAAGATGATCAAGCAAGGAGAATTTTACCTCCTGGAGATTGCTAGCAATGAGAGAATCCCATATCTAAGTTGCTTCCAAGCTCAAAGATCTTCCCACCACCTTCTTCTTCTTCAAGAATACCACAAAACACAAAGATAAGCTCAAGATGCACTCTTCTCACTTAGGGTTAGCTAGACAGACGTTTTCTCAGATGGAGGCTGATGAGGGAATGAGAAATAAGGTGATAATGATGCTTATATATGGACAAAACCCTAAAAATTAGGGTTTGTGGTTTCTTCACGTACGCCCTGCGTACGCAGTGTACGTTTAGCTTACTAAGGTCCGTCGTAGTATGCCCAACGTACTAGTTCTTTGGCCAAAATCACCAAAATGCCACTATGGGCCATTCTTGCAGACTTTCTCAAGGCCAAGGGTCAAAATAGAATATTTCTTCATACATAGGGTTAAAATCGAAATTACCTCAACATCAGGATGTAAAAAAATATATTCACAACAAAAGAAAAACATATATATGAATCATAAGGTAGCGTTTTATACTAGTACGAGATAGGACTGGACTGGACCAGATGGAACAGAACTTGACAAAAGATTTGTGTGGCGTTTGGTAAGGCTGGGACAGAACAAAAAAGGAACGTTAAAATTACTTGCTTGTCCTTTATGTCACCATACTAGAACTTCCATCACCAACAAATTATGTTTGTATATAAACAAATTGATTTCATCGTCAAAGTTCCTATTAGAAACAATGCTCGTAACATATTCAAAAAAAAATGAAATATCATTGTAACACTTATAACTAATCAATAAAAAGATTAAAAAAACATTGATATACTCCATGTGAGGTGCCAAAACCATTTATTTCCGGAAGGCATAATCTACATCTATTGTTGTTTTGATTTTAACGACAAGAACAATTAATTAAAAAATACATTAAAAAAAGGGTTAACTAATTCAAAGAATAGAAATAAATACAGATAAATGGGTGTGACATTGAAGGTGACTAGGAGAGGATGACCGAAAGAGATATATTTTAAGGGTATTTTAGTTTTTGTTTTAGTTGTCCAACCTTGTTCCACCCTTTTGGGTGAGACTAATATTTTAAATTTTACTCCCATTTGACCAAGTCTTTCTTCCAACTAGTCCTTGTCCCATCTATGCCAAACACTACCTTCAACCGCTTTTTTCTGTTCCGTCCCGTCTATTCTCATGTACCAAACACTACCTAAAAGATGATAACTTATCTCAAATCAACGAAGAAGATGAGTGAAAAATGGAACATATCCTTACTCTACCACCACCAGCATCAAAACTGCCACCCTTTTTGTTGATGATTATGGGATGTAATCATCCTAAAGGGGGAGATAATTGTAACGCCCACAACTTCGCGCCAGACAATTAAGATATAATAAGTGATAATTACTATAATTTGAACCCTCGAATTGGGAGATCGCTAGTCTTGCGAGTCGCAGACTACATATTATAAGTCTTTTAGGGAATTATCGATAAGCGATAAAATGACATTTTAATAGAAGGTTATTTAGGATAAATTATTTTATCCGGAGTTGTAGTAGGCGTAACGAGGATCTCGTACATATAAATAACTCTGAAATTCGACTTCGTATGAAGAAGTTATGCTTCTTCGAAGTTTCGCGATTAACCGACAAGGCTATGTGTGTTATAAAAAGTGAATCATAGATAGGTTGCTTATTAGTCTAAGTAATCAAAATGAAAGTCGTAGTAATTGTAAAAGCGAGAGCATGCATATAGAGAACATCAAAATTTGGCTTCATATTAGGAAGTTATGATTTTTCGAAGTTTTAGCACAATTGTGTTAACACAAAAATCGAAATTAAAATCGATTGATTATTAGGCAAAACAATCTAAACGAGAGTTGAATATCTTGTGAATAAGTGTTCGTCAATATAAAGACAGTCGAGCACGGAGATCGTATGAAGAATTTATGAATTTTACACAGTCTTTTGCAGTGTAATCTTCATAGACTGTTAAATTCAAGATAGAATGAGAATTAGCCGACGGAGTCTATATGAAAGTTGTAGTAGTCATCGATAGCTATGTGTGGATATAAATAACGTAAAAAACAGAGCTCGTATGATATAGATATATAATTTTTAGAAGATTTGTGATTTTACCTGCTATAGTGCAACGCAGACGAAACACATGTTGACACGAGGCACTAGCCGGCACCACCCAATCCACCTACCAAAGGGCGCGAAACGCCTAGCCCAAAAATCCCCTATAAATAGCTTTATCAAACCTCATTCATCCTCACACTTTTTCCAATCCTTCTCCGGAAATTCTCTCCACTTTGTCCTGAATTTTTTTAGATTTTAAGTTTTTAGCAAAGATCTGGGGTATCAGAGAGCCCGACAATTGAAGTTCTCGGGTCGGAGTTCGACCAATGTACTTTCCGACTTTTGGCTAGGAAATCTCTGTAAGTTAAGTTGCACTTATTCTATTTCAAGTGTAACTTGTATTTATATTCATAATCGTTATTATGAACCTATAAATAAGATTTATCAGTGATTCCATGTCGTTATATTGATTATCTACTTACGGAGGTGATGTCTAGGTGATATTGTTATATTTATACATATATTTAGGCGTTATTTTAATCCATTTAAGTTATATTTTGGTAAACTGCATATATATTTGGTACTTACAATGATTAAATTGTATTTTGCAGTCAAAAAGGACATTCTCGAGGATAAGGAGTTGAAATTGAAGAAAGTTGAATACTTTGAGGCCTGAAGTTGAAAATAGAGAAGAAGAAAGAAGAAGTCATAGAAAATGCATGCCACGACGTGGCAATATCAAGGCCACGGTGTGGCCAACTTTCCTGACACCAAAGCTTCCCGAAACTTTGGGTATACGTGTTTTAAGTGAGGGCCACTACGTGGAGGTCTAATCCCTACGACGTGGTGACCAATTTTTGGCAACTATATAAGTCGAACTTTAGGTCGAATTTCGGGAGTTAGCTTGAGGATTAAGCTAAGGGTTACAACCAAAAACCTATGGAGAACCCTAGGAAGTTCAGAATTCGTTGAAGTTCAAGCATTGAAGAGATTTAGAAAGAGAACAACATTTAATCATTCAGTTTTCTAGCTTTTACCACGTCTAGTCTAATTAGCTTTGATTTTATGCTTGTTTCTGTTTTAATTATGGGCTAATCACCCCATACTTATGTTTGGTGAAGATGAAACCGTATCCTATGTGTTGATTTCGAATTCATGGATCTTTTGTGTTGATTTTAATAGTGTTTAATAAATCACAATCCTTTTATGTTGAAGTTATAACTTATAATACTTATTATACAAGTTTTGTGTAGTAGATGATCACTCTAGTTGCATAAATTTGTTATCTAGTTGTTTATGACCATTAAATAATTAGATATAGAGATTGAATAAATCCTAGAGTGAGGTGATATAAGTTAGTAACTTTGATTGTGTTAGAGAGCATAATAAACCCATAATTTGTGCTTGATTTGCTTGTCTTGATGTAGGATAAGTAATTCATAATTTTATCATTCATTGTCCAATTCATGCTTATATCAATTTTGTGTCTACATTGTGCTTGATCATTGCATGGTAATTCATAATTTAGCAAAAACTAGGAATCAGAACATGATAACTAGTAATTTAATGAACTGGTAATCAATATAATCTATCCACTAGAAATCAACCATAGGAGAGAGGGAATTCATAACCAAACGAAAGTACTCTTTAAATTTTGAATTAAAAATTGTTTTCTTTGCTTGCTTAGTTTTAATAGTTTCTTAATTGATAGATTTTTGAATTAAGTTGTTGAACTTGCAAAATCAATAAAAAAACCTCTATTTAAAGTTGTTTCTTAGTTTAATTATTAGTAGCTGTTTTCTAATTAAAATTTTGTTCCTTGTGATTGACACCCGACTTTAAGGGTGGCAAATCGGGCCATCGTGTCGTGTTTTTGTCTGACACGACACGACACGACAAACTTTTATGTGACACGAACACGACACGACACGATGTCGTTTTTTTTAACTAACACGAAAACGAACCAATTAAAAAAACGACAAACACGACACGACACGACAAAGATAACATAATACAAAAATTAGTTTATTTAATTAATATTTAATCATACATAACACGACAAACACGAAAACACGACAAACAAATGTTTAATCGTGTCAATTTCGTGTCAAAATTTGAACACGAGCACGACACGACACGTCATCGTGTTTTTTATACTTGACACGAACACGACACGAACACGAATTCAAATTTCAGTTTCGTCCCAATTTCGTTTCGTGTCGTGTATTTTTGTCGTGTCGTGTCAACAATTGCCACCCTTACCCGACTTACCTAAACTATCATATAATTCGACTAGGTACACTGCCTAAGTGTGATTAGTTAGTTAAGTAGGTTAGGTTTATAAATTTGAAACTAGTAGTATATAAATTGCACCACACTAGTCTGGATTTAGTGAGGTGTTTAAAGTGGGATTTCTACACAATTTACTTTGTATACCAAACGAACCCTACCGCCTATATGATCTTACCTGGTTGCTCAATATCAGTTATAGATTAGACATTGGGATTATTGAGAAATCTAGAATAACATTAGTCACAAGAATATAAGACGAAGACTTAATGATGATCATACCTAGGTCATATCAAATAGGGGTGAGCAAAAGCAGGTACCCGGCCAAATTGCTTGGAACCGGAACCGCCGGTTCCTAAAATATTAGAACCGGAACCGGAACCGCCTACACCGGTTCTTTATATTTTAGAACCGGTCCCGGTCCCGGAACCGGTTAACAACGATTCCAATGCCGGTTACCCGATTCCAAAATACTTTTAAAATATTTTCACTAAAAAAGCTATGTAGTAGTACTCAAAGATAGTTGAACTCGGGAATGAAGGCTATAAAGGCGTTTCCCACTTGAAGCATCACAAGAATTCCCTATTATAAAGAGTTTCCTTCCTCATTTTTCCTTACCACCACCGATGTGGGATTGGAATATTGAAACCAAGGATTTTTTTTATTCAAATACTTTTGCTTAAATACAGTGGTTGCTAGCTTACTGTCAATTCGTTTTTAGTATTCACTGTGTTTGGTATAAACACATGTTACAACATATGCGAATGTTTTATATATGTATATTATTATTAGTGGTTAATAAGAAAAATCATGGCTTATTCATATCCTCGGGTGGGGATTTAAAAGTTGCATTTGTATAACTAGATTACATGATTCTCATTTAAATAAAAAAGCTACATTATAATATATATATATATATATATATATATATATATATATATATATATATATATATATATATATATATATATAAACTGGTTCCAGCGGGTACCCAACGGTTATCAGTTCTAAAAAGATGAGAACTGGAATCGGAACCGCTTAAGGCGGTTCCGGTTTTCCAAACGGGTACCCGGTTCCACTGCTCACCCCTAATATCAAAGGGAAATCTAAAGTGTTAGGTGAAGCGTTGCCTGAATTTCGAGTCATCCACTTTAACAAGTGAGTCTATGGTTACTTTCATCTTACACATAGATATGAAGTAGTTAGATAATTAAATGTTATACGTGATTATTATCTGTGTTTAAGATGTTATGCGTTGGTTAAAATAATATAAGATGATCTTCATATGATTTTTTTACCGTATATGTATTTTTATACTTATAATATATTAGGTAGTGATGGGTGATGAGAGATGACAGACGACGAGGGTGATGGTTGATGAGAGATGAAAGATGAAAATGATGATAATAGGCCACGACTTTAATAGTACTATTGTACTAACGATGCAGTCATTTAGCAGAGTATAGATGACGACCACGGACTATTATAGGCAGTCCAGTAGAACACATGTACGTTCGTAACATGTATGTGATGAACTACGTGTTTATATGATGTAATCTATTTCTTACTGACATGTATTGTGGAGGAATCATCGCAGCAGTACTATCTACTCGATGTTGTGACATGATTCTTAGGATAGATCCTTATAAATGAATATAGAGGAAAATGGGATAGGTAATCGGGTTTATTATTTGATGATAAATAGATAATTAAACAAATTAATTATATTATTGTGGGTTGAAAATCATATGTACTCACCAGGCCTCCCAGTCTTACTCACTCAGTTTCTTTGTATCACATGTACATGGATAATGATATTTGGATCTGATGCGAGATTCGATGAGATGTAGGCAATTATTATAATAAGATATTGTAAGACCAATAATGATTGTTTATGATTAGGTTTTTTATATCATTTATGACATCCAAAGTTTTTTGTAACGTCCCGAAAATTTCAACAAATTTAAACTTTTCAAAACGATCCTTTAACTAATAAAATGTTTACAAAAAGAGTGTTCTCAAACATTATTTGAAAATCAGAGTTTCTCAAGATCCAATCTGTTGTAAAACCAAGGATGTGTACGGTCACGCATTCGCCTTGCCACTCCGATCATCTGAAAAACATGAAACCATAAACAAAACTGTCAACACAAAGCTTACTGAGTTTCCCCCAAAATACCACCACGCAAAACAAGCATAAACACAGATACTCATGCCTGGCCCAATCAGCCTCAGGCTGGAATAACAATATGTCGAGTCCAATCAATCATCGGGTTGTAATACCCAGGGTTTGATGGCCTACCGCCTCAACCCTACCGCTCCTCCCGAGCCTCCATGCCTACGGCTTACCGCCAGCCCGCACGGGGTATCCTGGCTTACCGCACAGAGCAGGACCGCCTCAACCCAACCAAACACAATATGTCGACATATAAACAATCATGATAAAGTAGGCACATAATACAGGCAAACAACAATCATAAAACTTACTACTGCCTACTAATCCTCTCGCAACATACAGTCCCGCTACCAGCTAACCCCCATAGAATGCATGACTATAAGTAACCAGATGTGAGATAGCCACCCGAACAAATAGTCCTACTCTAGAGCCACAGCCAAACAAGGAACATGCAAGAGAGCCTAGACCAAGAGTTCTCAGGATATCCTACATAACCACCAATAATCCCTAAGGGCACTCCATAGATGATAACCAACAAGCATAGATAACATACAGTTCTACAGGTTATTACCACAAAGTAACATACTCATTACCAGAAGACAGATCTAACTGATCACTACAACATATCAGCATACTCAATACCAAAACACAGATCTATCAGATCACTACAACATAACATCATACTTAATACTAGAACACGGATCTAATAGATCACTACAACATAACAACATACTAAATATCAACAATCCAAGGAATGCATAACCGTATATACTCAGAGGTGAGACAGTCACCCGGACAGGTGATCCTACTCTAAAACCACAACCAAACAAGGAACATGTAATAGAGCTTAGATCAAAAGTCCTCATTCTATCCTACATGACTATATACAGTCCCCATGGCATCCCTCTACTAGCAGATAACCAATACTAGTGGGTCGGCATTTGTGCCTTCGACCCACGGGTACAGTGAGGCGAACTCACCTCGATGTGGGCGCAGAAACCACTGTAGCAATGAAGGACTCTACCAGCTTCAACTCACTTCCAATCACCTACAGGAAGATACTTGAGTCAATACTCGATCACATGTCATAGTCACTTGCAACAGTGACCACCTCACATGAAATAACGAATAGGGTTTCACATGAAATGACGATTAGGGTTTCACGTGAAATGACGATTAGGGTTAAGTAAGAACACTTAACCCATTAAGGACTTAATCACTTAAGGGAATGATTGATTAAGGTTTGACTTAGTCGTTTTCGGGTGAAATAATAATCCAGTCAACAGCCCAAATACGCGCCCGATTATTTCCCAAAATAAATCTCCTCGATTCTAGGGTTTTCACATAAAATGATAACTAGGGTTAATGTTCTTCACTTAACCCATTAAGGACTTAATCCATTAAGTCCAGTATTGCATCGAATTAATTGTGGCGGATTATTAAGTATTATTTTAGGTTTAATTAATAGTTTTAACACGGGTCCCAACCAACTCCAAAATTAGGGTTTCTTGATATTAGGGTTTTCTAAACCCTAATTAGGGTTTTCTAAACCCTAATTAGGGTTTCCAACTCCTAAAGTTAAATGATTATCTAATTAAATAAATATATAATTAATAAATTGGGCACCACCCACTGCCACCTCGGGCAGTGGTGGGCGGCGGCGGTCCATGGCGGCAGGAAGCGGCAGCCACCCGCACACGGCGGCGGTTTGAGTAATAATTCCAACAATCCAATACACATACAATTTCTTACAACACACACACACACTAGCACCAAAAGAACAAGGAAAAAGCCCAATACAACCACCAAAAACGATGGTAGGCGGCGGCAGGAGGCGGCAGCCACCACCTCACGGTGGTTGTGGTTTCCTTTGGTTTTTCGGCCCAAAAACATCAATGCGACATTACAACATTAAAAAATGCACACAACCACCCGAGGTGGTGCTTAGTGGCGGCAGAACGGCGGTGGCCACCATGGTTGGCTACCATGGTGGTCTTTCTACTTGATTTTTCGGCCAACAACTCGTCTACCACGGGCAACAACGCTGAAACACACGCACACGTGAAGCACACACACAAACGCATCCACATCAGCCCTCTTCGGGGGTGGTACGACGACCAGAGCAACGAGAGAAGATTCGCACGAGCGGCGGCGACGACGGTATTCGTCGCGTAGACGACGGTATTCGTCGTGTAGACTGAGGCTTAACAGAAAATAAGCGAAGGAGGGTGAGTTGTGGTTGACTTACCGAGAACGGATGCAACAACCTACAACTTCCGGTCGTTCACAACCTCCCTCTTCGGTCCAGACAACTTCTCCCGGCAGCCCTCGTCTTTTCCAGCAGCAAACAACAGCGGCGGTGATTCAGCGAAAGGGAATAGCGGCGGTTGGAGATGGGAGATATTGTTGGATTAGGTGTCTAAGCCCATAACTATAATTGGTATGTACTTGAATTGATAGCAGCACAGTCCTTTTGGGTTGCCCTCAACCTAGCAATTGGACAAGGAAATTATGAAAGGAGAGATATTAATTTATAAGATTAATAAATTAATATATATATATATATATATATAAATGATTTATTAATATGTTAGTGGATTAATATATTAATAAGAAATCATTATGTTTAATTAATTGTTAGCCAGAAATTAATCAGAATTAATTTTGGGGTTAAAAGAATTAATTATAAAGTGTAGGGACTAGTTTGCAATTAACTAATAGTTGAGTGGAAGGTTCCAGAACCCCCTTGGAAGGGGGTGGACGAAAACCCTAGGGGAAACCCTAGAGAATTCGTCCAAGGGCTCCAAGATAAGGCCTTGGGTCTTGCTTAGGCCCTAAGCAAAGGATAACTAGGGTTTTCCCTAAACCCTAGTTCCCTCAACTATTTAAGGAGCCTCCTGGCTCACATTTTAGTGTACTGATTCTTTGGAAGAATACCCTGGCCGAAATTGCATACTCCCTCTCCTCTCTCTCTCTTCTACTTTCCTTCTTGCTAGTTCTTGGGTGTGATTCCATTAGAGGCATTACATTTGTGGTGCTGAGCTTCCAAGAAGATCAAGATCAAGATCAAGGGAATATCAATTGTTTGCTATAACAATTGAAAGGTATGTAAACCCTAAACCCTAGTTTACTATTTTCGATAATAGCCTCTCTCCTCTAGGGTTCTTGTATTGCAATTCAAAGTTGTATGTTCAATAGTTAAAACATAGATCCAAAGTAGGTTGCATGTGAACTTAGGAATTGTTTTCTAGTTTACTTGTTGTACCTAAAACCCATCAGTGGTATCAGAGCCATTGTTTGTTTTAAATTGAATTGCTATAATAGTTGAATTGCAAATTAGGGTTTATAGCCATTAAACCCTAAAGGCCAAATTTTCGCAATTAGGGTTTTGGATTGAAGGGTTTTCGAAAACCCTAGCCTCCAAAGAACCCTAATCGAAATTAGGGTTAGGGTTTTGAAAACCCTAGCCTCCTCCCTTATGAATTTTGAAATATGCTAGAGGATAACTAGGGTTTCTTGTTTTTGGATAATTGTTACTTAATTAGATTAATTGGATAATTATCCTTACCCTATTTTTCGAAATTTAGAGGGATAAGGATTAGGATTAAATTAATGCATTAATTTAATTAGATAATCCTTACAAGATTTAATAATTTGATTAATAGTTAATTAAAAGATAAATATTAAATCTAGTTAATTGGTTTATTTAAATTTAAATTTAATAGCTTAAATTTCGAAATTTATAAACCCTTGAAGTTTTAAAATGTTTTAAAACACACCTTATATATATATATTATAATTAAAAGTTTAATATTATATATGTATAAGAATATGGTCAGTCAAATCGCTAGTATGCCTCATTCACGAAGCTAATCTATAAGGGGGGTATAAGGAAACTGCCTATAAAATGGTAGTTGAATGGGTGTCCACTCTCACCCACCGCTTCCTTGATTAGTGGAGGGTCGTTAGCAGAACGGATTTGATAGGACAACTACTTCTCATTAAAAGTATAATGATATTAAAAGTACTAGAACATTATTTTCAAAAATCCCAACTCTAGTTACTTTAGGAAAAATGTGAAAAGTATGCTAATCCATGAAATTGCACATTATGCTTTATTAGTCGTTAGTGGAGCGTGTGTGGTTAACCAGCACACTAAAAGGCACTAATAAAGACTAGTAATGGGTATCTCATAATTGTCATTTTGATGGAGCGTGTGTGGTTTACCAGCACATCAATAGTTAATGATAAAGACAATGAGGTTACCAAGCACATTTGCATGGTTATTCACATCTTGTTTGTGATCCTCGGCATCCCAGTCACAAATAGAAGAGCATAATCTGAGATTAAAACATGTCATTGAATAGTTTCAATGTATCTCAAAAGAATTAGGAATTTCACTTCGTTTGTTTCGTCTAATGGTGGAATTGGTGAATCGTCATTCACCTACCTTTATGAAATTTGCACTTGGATCTCGGCATCCCATTTCTGAGTTGTGAATCTTCATAGTTGGATCCTAACCTTGATATTATATCTTTGGGTTATTCTATTAAGGTATCTTGAAATCTAACTAAAACTTTCTTTCTTTTCAGATGTCTACTCCTGGAAACACTTCTGCTTCGTCCTCCTCCAACCAAAACTTCTCTTTGCTCAATATTTGCTCCAAAGTCGTTATGGATGGCTCAAACTATAACGATTGGATGCGCAACATCAAGATGGCTCTTCGTTTCGAGAACAAAGAATATGTTCTTGAAAAGGAGCTCAAAGAGCTTGATGAGAATGAAGCTACTCCTGAAGATCTTGCTGCCTACAAGAAACATTACGATGATGCTACCAAAGTGGCATGCATCATGGTGGCAACTATGTCCCCAGAACTGCAGAGGTACTATGAGGACTACTGGCCTTTCGAGATGAACAAGGACCTTATGGAAAAGTACCATAAGCGAGCTCGTCAAGAAAAGTTCGAAGTAGTCAAGTCACTCATGGCTTGCAAGATGAAAGATGGGGAGTCGGTTGTCTCACATGTGCAAAGAATGCAACGCTACATAGAGCGTTTGGTCAAGCTCAATATTCACTTTGATGAGGAATTGGCCATTGACATGGTCTTGAACTCACTTCCTGAATGTTATGGTCAGTTTATTCTAACTTACCATTTGAACAATACTGAGCAGACCTTGGCCCAATTGCACAACTTGTTGCAGACAGCTGAGGCAGGGATGAAGGGTAAAAGTATACCCTCCACACCTACGAGTGCCCCTGTTTTGGCTATTGGACAGGGAAAGGGGAAAAAGAGGAAAGGTCCTCCCAAGCAAAACTGGAAGAGCAAGGCTCAAGCTGGGTCATCTAGTAATGGCCCAAAGGCTAAGCCCAATGGTTCCACTCCCCATGTTTCTGATCCAAAAGAGGCAGTTTGCTTTTACTGCAACCAAAAGGGGCATTGGAAGAGATCTTGCCCACAATATCTGCAAGATATTAAGGATGGCAAAGTGAAGCCATCTTCGGCAGGTATTTACACTATTTCTGCTAATAACTCATTATCTTCTCGTTCATGGGTCCTTGACACAGGATGTGGTTTTCATATCTGTTCTGATTTGCAGGGTCTAAAGGAAAGTGAGGAGATAGAGCGAGGAAGGATAAACCTGATCATGGGAAACAGAAAGTCTTCACCAGTAACCAAGATCGGAGTTTATCAGCTTCTGCTTAGTAATGATGTTAGATTAGATTTAATAAATTGTTGCTATTCGTCTGAGATGACGAGAAACATTATTTCATTTCATGCATTGTTCAGACAAGGTTTTACATATTCTTTTAATGATTTGAATGGTTCAATTTCTATTTATAAGAATGGTGTTTTTATGTTTGAAGCTTTGCCTTGTAATGGTGTGTATGAAACAGTGACTTGTGTTGATAGCTTAGGAAATAGTGTACTTAATATTGACTTGTCTAATAGTGTAGACAAGGCATGCTTGTGGCATTGTCGTCTTGGACACATCAACAAGAAACGCATAGCCCAACTCCAAAAGGATGGAGTGTTGGAATCATTTGACCTAAAGTCAGATGACATGTGTGAATCTTGTCTTTTGGGAAAGATGACAAAATCACCATTCACAGGGTCTTGTGAAAGAGGTGAAGGTCTGTTGGATCTCATACACACGGATGTGTGTGGGCCCTTCAGATCAACTACAAGAGATGCTAATCGATTCTATGTGACTTTCACTGACGATTATAGCAGATATGGATATATCTACTTGATCAAGCATAAGTCAGAAACTTTTGAAAAGTTCAAAGAGTTTAAGCATGAAGTCGAAAATCAATTGGGCAGAAAGATAAAGATACTTAGATCCGATAGAGGCGGGGAGTATCTTAGTATCGAGTTTAACGACTATCTGAAAGAATGTGGGATAGTCTCACAATTGACTCCTCCTAGGACACCACAGTTAAATGGTGTAGCTGAGAGGCGCAATCGAACCTTGTTAGACATGGTTCGTTCTATGATGAGTCGGGGTTCGCTTCCTATTCACTTCTGGGGGTATGCCTTAGAGACAGCCGCCCACATCCTCAATCTTGTCCCTACAAAGAAGGTTGCCAAAACACCTCACGAAATGTGGACAGGGAAAGTTCCCTCGTTAGCACATATTAAAGTCTGGGGTTGTGAAGCTTTCGTAAGACGAGAGACTCACGACAAGCTAGCAGCTAGAAGTGAGAAATGTGTTTTCATTGGTTACCCAAAGCAGTCTTTTGGATATTTGTTCTACAGGCCTAGTGAGAACGTGGTCTTTGTAGCACGAAGAGGAGTCTTTCTTGAAAGAGAGCTCATATTCAAAGAGGACAGTGGGAGCACTATTGACCTTGAAGAAATTCAAGAGTCAGCCAATGAAGGAACCTTAGATGACACTAGCACTCAACCAGAGGAAACAGTTCCTGTTGAACCAATTGATAACTCATTACCTCTTAGAAGATCCACTAGGGTGAGTGTGCCACCTGAGTTGTATGGTTTTCATATTACTTCAGATGGTGACACATTCATAAGTGACAGAACACTGGTAAACTTAGATGAACCAGTCACTTATAAGGAAGCAATGGCAGGCCCAGAGGCTTCCAAGTGAAAAGAGGCAATGGACAGCGAGATTAAGTCCATGTATGACAACCAAGTTTGGAATTTGGTTGATAGTGCACCAGGTCGCAAGACAGTTGGGTGCAAATGGATCTTCAAGAAGAAGACAGACATGGATGGGAATGTGCATACATTCAAGGCTCGACTGGTTGCAAAAGGTTTTACTCAAACCCCAGGGGTTGACTATGATGAGACTTTTTCGCCAGTGGCTAAGATTAAATCTATTAGGATATTGCTCGCCATAGCTGCCTTTCATGATTATGAAATCTGGCAGATGGATGTCAAAACTGCTTTCCTTAATGGGAAGTTGGCTGAAGATGTTTACATGAGTCAGCCAGAGGGTTTTGTTGATGCAAAGTTCCCCAATAGAGTGTGCAAGCTTGAGAAATCCATTTATGGATTGAAACAAGCATCTCGCAGTTGGAATCTTTGCTTCCATGAGAAAGTCAAAGAATTTGGTTTCTCTAGAAGTGAAGATGAGTTCTGTGTGTATATCAAGGCTAGTGGGAGTATAGTAACTTTTCTGGTGTTGAATGTCGATGACATATTACTCATTGGTAACGACGTTCCAACCTTGAAAGAGGTTAAGTCTTGGCTTGGAAAGTGTTTTGCAATGAAAGACCTTGGAGAAGCTGCCTATATTAGAATATTGAGAGATAGAAAGAAGAGACTAATTGGACTTAGTCAGAGCACATACTTGGATAAGGTACTAAAGATGTTTAGTATGGAAAATTCCAAGAAGGGAGAGCTACCTATCCAGAGCAATACCAAATTGAGTAAGACTCAATGCTCGAGTACAGATGTTGAAATAGATGACATGAGTCGTGTACCTTATGCTTCCGCTGTCGGATCGATCATGTACGCTATGACATGTACTCGCCCTGATGTGGCATTTGCTTTGAGCATGGTCAGTCGCTATCAGGGAAACCCAGGTAGAGCTCATTGGATAGTAGTTAAGAATATACTCAAGTATTTGCGAAGGACAAAGGACTGGGTTCTTGTGCTTGGTGGCAGTGATACCTTGAGAGTAGATGGTTACAGTGATGCCAGCTTTCAGACGGATAGAGATAACTTCCGTTCTCAGTCGGGCTGGGTGTTTTTACTGAATGGAGGAGCAGTTACTTGGAAGAGTTCCAAGCAAAATACGGTGGCTGATTCTACTTGTGAATCAGAGTACATAGCAGCAAGTGAAGCGTCGAAAGAAGCAGCTTGGTTGAGGAACTTCATCGGGGATCTCGGAGTTGTTCCAACCATCCAGGAGCCTATGGAACTGTTCTGCGATAATGAAGGAGCGGTTGCCTTGACAAAGGAACCGAGAGATCATGGTAAGACCAGACATATCGACAGAAAGTACCATTTCATCAGACATAGAGTAGAAGAAGGCCATCTTATAGTAAAGAGGGTGTCATCTGAAGATAACCCAGCAGATCCTCTCACAAAGGGTCTGAGTAGGGCTAAGCATATTCAGCATGCTCGGAGCATAGGACTGAAAGATGATATTAGTTTTAGTAGTTAGATTAGTTTTTGAAACTTGTAACAAAGTAAAAGTAATTGACTTTTGGTGATTAAATAATAAAGTATTATTTATAAGTTTGGCTACTACCTTTTGTCAATTGTTTATTATTGCGTTTCATTTTTGCATGTTTTACTTCCTGAATAATGAGATTATTCAAACTCCACAGTCGCTCGTACTCTTGGAAGTAAGTAGTGAATTAAGACTGTCATGAATTGGATTGCAGATTGTCTAAGGATAGACATGGCAATAGAATTGCTGCAATGTTCATGAGTACTCAGAAATTGAGATTTGAGTATTGGATAAACCCACGCTCAGAGTATTACTTCATGGAATTCATCACGAGTAATACTGAGACGATAATATCTTATAATCTTGAAACGAAGATATATGAGTTGTAATTTAAAAGTCGGTTGTGCATTGGTGATATGAAAACGCATCAGTAACTTGGTGTTATAAAACGTATTGTCATGCATAATTTGATGAGTAAAAGATACAAGCATATGAGTCAACGTTTATTCGTTCCTTTTGCCCTAACAGGAAAAGCGATATATGTGGGCCCCTCGATGATTTGGTGTTGACTTATGTGCTGGGCCCAGCCAGGACTAAATTGATGTGTTCGATTAGAAGTCCTACATCATCACAAATCAGGAATCGGGAAACATAGATTCTGGACAAACAGATTGATTACATTCCATGTCTTTTGTCTGGGGATATCAAGCAGAACGAAGGGTTATATGATCACTTATCTTAGGACACGTAACTGACTGGGTCAGAGTTCGGCAGCAGCTTTTTGGAAGCTACAATTTGCTGGTCAAATTTAGAAGGCATACTAGCAATTATAGTTACAGACTTATCCAAGTGGGAGACTGTTGGATTAGGTGTCTAAGCCCATAACTATAATTGGTATGTACTTGAATTGATAGCAGCACAGTCCTTTTGGGTTGCCCTCAACCTAGCAATTGGACAAGGAAATTATGAAAGGAGAGATATTAATTTATAAGATTAATAAATTAATATATATATATATATATATAAATGATTTATTAATATGTTAGTGGATTAATATATTAATAAGAAATCATTATGTTTAATTAATTGTTAGCCAGAAATTGATCAGAATTAATTTTGGGGTTAAAAGAATTAATTATAAAGTGTAGGGACTAGTTTGCAATTAACTAATAGTTGAGTGGAAGGTTCCAGAACCCCCTTGGAAGGGGGTGGACGAAAACCCTAGGGGAAACCCTAGAGAATTCGTCCAAGGGCTCCAAGATAAGGCCTTGGGTCTTGCTTAGGCCCTAAGCAAAGGATAACTAGGGTTTTCCCTAAACCCTAGTTCCCTCAACTATTTAAGGAGCCTCCTGGCTCACATTTTAGTGTACTGATTCTTTGGAAGAATACCCTGGCCGAAATTGCATACTCCCTCTCCTCTCTCTCTCTTCTACTTTCCTTCTTGCTAGTTCTTGGGTGTGATTCCATTAGAGGCATTACATTTGTGGTGCTGAGCTTCCAAGAAGATCAAGATCAAGATCAAGGGAATATCAATTGTTTGCTATAACAATTGAAAGGTATGTAAACCCTAAACCCTAGTTTACTATTTTCGATAATAGCCTCTCTCCTCTAGGGTTCTTGTATTGCAATTCAAAGTTGTATGTTCAATAGTTAAAACATAGATCCAAAGTAGGTTGCATGTGAACTTAGGAATTGTTTTCTAGTTTACTTGGTGTACCTAAAACCCATTAGATATAAGGGTGGCGGCTCAAGGATATTTTAGGGTTAGGGTTTCCTTGGGAGTTGCAGCCTTAAAACGGGAAGGGAAGGGGGCCGGGTTCAAGTCTCGTGTCTCAATTCAAACATAATCCCAAAAATTACCAAACAGCCCCCAACATCCATAAATCTATTCATAACTAGTCCAACAATTACACTTTAATCCCCGATTTCCAGAATTTATAACATTTAACCCCCTGCACTAATACTTTAATAATTTATTGCAGATTGGGGCCAATATAAAATATAAATATATTTTAAAATATCAAAATACATCTCGGGGTCTTCGGGCTTATTATCTATTTATTTACTTATTTATTCATTTTATTTATTTATTTAATTTTATTAAACGGAATGTTACATTTTTAATAATCAATGAAAAACATTTCCTCGAAAATACTTTTATGGGACAAATTTTGCAATATAAAGAATAGTCTGTTTTAAAATAAGCATAAAGAAAAGTTCTTTTCAGGCCGTAAAAATAGGGATGCCACATGGTAGGATAGAGGTATTGTTAGAGTAAAATTATGCTAGTGGCCAGGATAACTCCTTTGTTATCTATGTGCAGTTTAGGACACTTGGTGTCGTGGTATGCTAGACCGGTATGGTCTTGCCTGTTGATTGTATGGTACTATTAGGAGTTATGTTTGGATAGAGTAATTGGGGAAGGCCATTTATTAGGGTTATGTTTTACTAACGAAGGACTCCGTTGAGAAGTGGTCAAGGGTAGGGTAATTAGGGAAGGCTGGTTGGCAAGGGAATGTACTATGTAGTTTATGTTATGAGTTTATACTATATGGTTATGTGGTAGTGATATCTTGGGTTCTATGTAGTCTAAGTTGGATAGCCTGGGAACTCTTGGTCTAATGCATGATTGTGATGTTCTTGTCTGATTGTTCGCTCTCGGGTGGATCATCTGTTCAATTGTCTATCTGATCCCTGACTACATATGACTTTATATATTGCAGGGAAAGACGATGGAGGTAGCCCATGACACTTGCTTGTAAGACTATAGGGGTAGCTCATGGCATTACAGGGAAAGAACATGGGGTAGCCCATGAAACTTACTTATAAGATCATGGGGGTAGCCCATGGCATTGCAGGGAAAGACCATAGGGGTAGCCCATGACACTTGCTTGTAAGACCATGGAGGTAACCCATGAAATTACAGGGAAATTCCATGGGGTATCCCATGACAAGATGCAAGACTATGATTTTGCCCATAGAATTCATGCGGAGGTTGGAGCAGACCCGTTATTTCATGTATGATTATTGCGTATGTTTATGTGTATAGAAGATTTTGTTGTTCGGCGCTAGAGCCGAACACTTGTATGGATACATTAAATGTATGATGCAATATATGGTATACTGGGGAACTCACTAAGCTTTATGCTTATAGATGTGGATTAAACATTTTGCATGTCGTTCATGAGAAGAGCTCGACAGGACTGTACACATGAATTGAAAATGTTCGTTTCTGTGGTTTTAGGACGTTACAATCAGGTTTTCAAAATCACTATATCATAAATGAATAAAATGATAAATTCATTTTCAAAATTAGGAATATATTAAATAAGTTTTCAAAGAAACAACAAAATAAATAAACCAGAAATGTAACGTCCCAAAAATTACAACAGTTTAAAACTTTTCAAAACACACCCATAATCATAAAATGTTTACAAAATCATTGTTTTCAAATTGTTTATCAAATATCAGAGTTTTCCCAAAATCATAATGCCATAAAAACTGGATGATGTGTACGGTCACGCCTTTGCCTTCACGCGGTCATCTGAAATACCAAAAACAGTAAAATAAAAACCAAAAGCCAAAGATTAGTGATTTCCCCCAAAGTACCACCACACAAACAAATCACATACACAAACACTCATACATGGCCCAATCAGCCTCGGGCTGGAATACCAGGCATGTCTACGATGTGCCCAATCATCATCGAGATGGAATACCCTCGTATCATAAGCATGTTTGATCCAATCAGCCTCGGGCTTGAATACCAAAACATGTTGGGTCCAATTAGCCTCAGGCTGGAATACCCCCGGTTTGTTGACTGACGCACACAGCAGTCCAGTCTCACCATATATCATAACATGTCGACATGTGCATAACATATAAACAAATAACCAGTCAACAGGTAACAGATAACAAATCTACAGATCACTACCGCATGCTAACATCCTATATACCAGGATACATAACAGAATGGGCCGACATTGGTGCCTTCGACCCACGGATATAGTGAGGAAAACTCACATCACAATCTGAATGATAGCTAATGAGGTCCCGACTCTGAGTCTCAGCTCTAACCGCCACCTATCCAACCAAATGACCAATTCTCAACACAGTCCAAAATACCCAGAATATCCTTAAGTCAAAGTTGGTCAACCTTTGTCAAAGTCAAAGTCAAAGCCAACGGCCCTTAAAGACAATATCCAACCTCACGTCGTGACCAGGCATTGGTCACATCATGACAGCGTACTCGGTCCGTTTCCAACTCAACTTGGCCCAGCCTAGTTAACTTAGTTAAATAATTCACATGAGCTATCATCACGACATGAGCACTCTTTCTCACGTCGTGAGCTTCAATGATCTTAACAGAATACGGGGGTTCCTCGAATCTCACGTCATGAGACCTTGAATCTCACGTCGTGAGTGTTGTCTGTGGCTAAATGTCACCAATTTAAGTTCTTATTCCATTGAGTCCTTGAATCTATTTCATCCAGAAGATAAAGGAGACTCTTAAGGTCCATAAAAATGTTTCCTTTATGGTCATGCATGCACCATGCATGATCCAACCTCTTTCTCGGTCAAAAGTGAAGAAATGTGCTTCAATTTTTCATGCATGCCTCAAATCCATACAAACTTTCAGACATTAACAATATTATGATCTAGGGACTCCTAGAATCCATAAAGTTGCTAACTTTATGGATCTACTTCACTCAATCATGCAATATCATAAATAAGATGGACAAAACTCTAGATCTATCCATAATAAACAATAAAGTTGGAGCCTTTGAAACTTACAAAGGTCCAAAGGCTGGAAAAGATGGTGATGATGAAGATACTTTGCCCAATCCACCACTAAAGTACTTCTTTTTTCTTCTTCTCTTATTCTTCAAATTAGAAATACACCAAAATGACAAAGGATCTTGGGGAGGAATGAGATTAGGGTTTCTGGAGGCTTAGAGAGTGAGAGAGGCTGAGGGTGGGCAACCCTAGCCCTCTCATTCCTTTAAATACCGAAAAATTAGGGTTTTGGTCGTTAGACTGCTCTCACGTCGTGAGCATTGGACAGCTCACGTCGTGAGCCTCAAAATGGTGCACAACCCAAAATCACTCCTCACGACGTGACACGCATTCATCACTTCGTGAGAAGGCCCAAAAATGAAAATTAAACTTAATAATAATCACAATAAATTGCACCTGATCCGAGTGTTACAAGAAATCATGATAATAATAAATATATTTTCAGAATCATGAATATAAGGCAATGTTTTAAAAACCGGTTTTTTAGTTCAACCGGTATGATGACCTGTTATCAGTTCGACCGCTGGGTTAATCCGTTTCTATAATTTTCATATTTTTTCCGATTTTCATACACATACATACATATATAAATCATGAATTTGACGTTTACAAGTTCAAACATTAAAAATACACATAAAAATAAGTTTGTAGATCAATCCGAATACATTAAAATAACTTATAACCATAAGTTTTAGTGTTTTACATCAATTCATATACGTCAAAAAGAAAATAAACTATAATACCTAAACAAAATATAGTTTTAAATAAATACAAACACATCAAAAAACTTTATAACATTTATCATATGTTTTTATTTAGATAAACTAAATAGATTTGAAAAAATCATCAAAGTTTATTATGCAAATGATTATTTCCTATGTGTTTTTATTCGGTTTAACCGGTTCAACCGATTTATTTTGACAGGTTCAACCGGGGTTTTCTAAAAACGGGTCAGTTCAATCTGGTTTAGAAATCGACGTAAAACCGATAATAGTTGAATCGATCCTTCCCCTGGTTCTCGGTCCAACCGGTTTGACCGGTCGGTTGAAACCGATTTTTAAAACATCGATATAAGGTATCACTTTTATAGAATTAGTAAAAGCAGAAATTGATTTCCATAATTATGAATGCAATAAATCAATTTTCAAAAACCAGTAAAATCAAAATCAAGAAATTAGAATTCAAAATTTAGAATCAGAAAATCGATTTTCATAAATTAAACTTTAAGAATCAGAATCATGGAAATTAGACTTTAGAAATCATAATAAAAAAATTAGACTTGTTTTTTGTTTGTTTGCAAGAGCAAAGAATCAATCAATCAAATAAAATTGATTTTCAAAATCCAATATTCACTCTTTTATATATGTATCGATTTTAAGAAACATTGTTGGAGATTTTTTTATTGTGTCTAATTAACTAAGCGAATACCATAATGAAAAACGAGGACAAATGTGAGACTTGAGAGTGAGAGACCGAGAGCCAAACTGTCGAAGACTAATGTATAGAATTGAAAATCAAAACTTTTGCATTCCTAATGTTTTTTGCTCCAATTAATTTCGTTTTTGACGCATGTTGCTTCTAATCTAATCTACCTCAGTTACACATAAGGCAAAAAAAATATCTTTATCATTTATAACTAGAAGATCTATAAAAATTGGGCCCTAAAAAATTGAAAGTCATAGGTCATCGTTCATGTTGTCCACCCATTGGCACGGTCCTAGACATGCGTAAGATATGAAACACGAATTTAAAATTCGTGTCGACAAAAATAGACACAAAACACAACTTTTTAAATTTATACACAGAAAACTCGTGTCGTGTATAAAATTGTTGGGTCTACTTGATATTGTTATTTTCTTTTCTTTCATGTATTCTGAACCATATTTTTTTAGCTAAAAGTTTTATCTTGTTTATTCTTTTTTTTTAACGGCAAATATAGTATATTCCTAAACTACTCTTAAATCCACCTATGTCTCAGACGAAACTTGAACCCTCAACCTCAAAGAGGAGGACAACACCCGATACCGCTAGGCTAGAAGTCCTTTGGTTTATCTTGTTTATTCAATTGTTTATTCAAGCGAGAAATTAAATATCATTCGAATTTTTATTCCTACAAATCCTCTTACCCAATGAAATAATGACATGTGTAATATTTAATGCTTATTTAATGATATTTTAATATACTAATATGACACATGTCATCATTTAATTGGGTAGGAGAAATTGTAGGAAGAAAAATAAGAGAATATTTAATTTCTTTTATTCAAGTCGTTAAAATTTACATATATAATATTAAATGAACCATAGTTAATAAGTTCACACAGATAGAAAATCAATTATTATGGTGTTGCGCATTTAAATCAATGAAACGTAGTATCCAACAAAAAATCGAAACGTGGCAAGTGACGACCGGATCTCACTCCCCAAAAGTTGTACGCTACTCTACTCTTTCTATATAGTTCTGGAAAATTAGAATATGATTCAACCATCCGATGAAAACCCTATTTAGCCTTTCACATCTCTGATCTCTCCTCACTCCTCAGTTTCATAATCAACATCATCATGATAAGAAAAATAATTCCATCAATGGTGGAGATAAAATTTGCTGGATTTTTTTAGATCAACACCAAACCAGGTGTCATCTTCCTGTTCTTCTTAATATACTCTGCAGGAAGAGTATTATATGTTATATAATTTCTAAATGAGCATTTATGTGCTTAATTTTTTATCATCTTCACACTTCTGTTTCTGTCGCCTGCATGATCTATGTTTAAAAAATTAGACATATGTTTTCTCGATGAACACTTCTGTAGTTCCTCATCAATTAGTTATAGGAAGCATAAACTAAACAACAGATACTCCAGATTTATTTTTCTTTTGTACTCATCATAAAATATATTGTCGAATTTCATGAACTATTTAGATCTGTAATAGGATCTGTGTTATTAATGAGGATGAATTAATTTCATGATAAAATCGCCAACAATTCTCTCGATTAACTTTTTTTTTGTACTAATATTTTGGAATTTTATGAAAATCTTTTTTTTTTTAAATGGAGAAAAGCTTCCATGTCTTGTTGATGAGGATGAAATTCGTTCCTCACCAATTCGTAAACGGAAGCAAAAGAGAAACGTGAAACTGCTCCCGATTTACTTCTGTTTTGCGCTCTTCATGCACTTCAATTCGGGCTGATTCTCAACATTCATAAATCATAACTATTAACTGATTATTTGTTGCAAATGAAGAGTATTTTCACATAAATCAGGTTATGAGAAGCTCACTAATAATGTGAGCGATGTTTGTTTCCTCATATACTTCCATGACTCTGATGCAACTTACTTAATTTTCTTTTGATTCCTATAATTTGATCGATGATTTATCTACCAAAAATAGTGTTTGTGTAAGCTTTTTTTTGTTTTTATTATTTTTTTATTTTTTATAATTAAACCAGTTATTACCATTTAACATTTACCTTTTTTTTAATTGTTTTTACTTTTGAATTCGTTGATGATCATATAATTAAAAGATATTGTTACTTGAGTTGAATGTGTTAAGTCTTGATTGATGACGCCTCCATTAGTCACTTTGTCTACCTTAATATTGGTTTGTTCAAGCTTTTCTTCCATTCTCAGATTGAGACGATCTTATTTTGCATCACTCAGTATTTGGGCTAATATTCATTAGGGAAAATGACACATATAACCCACGAACTTTTTAGGATTGACTCATTCAGTCCCTAATGTTATTTTTGTGTCTTTTAAGAGAACAAAGTTGGTTGTGTCGGGTCTAAAACGTCATTTTTGAGAAAACGAAGAGGTAACCCGGTTACCCCTTATGAGTTATGACAGCTCGCGTACTTTTATATTTTAATAATTAAAAATAATAAGAGGGGCCCACAACTGTGTGTGTGTGTTTAGAAAACAAAAATCCCCACACCTCTCTTTATCCCATTGCCAACAAAAAGAAACACGACCACCATTTGTGCTCACGACCTTCCACCATGCCTGCCCGATTTCAGATTCAACACACATTTACAGATTCAACACACATTTACAGATTCATATTTTGTTTCTGCTGCTGAGGCTCATGAACATTTGTAGGTTCGACCCCGAAACATATATCGTTGATGAACGATGTGATGAACGACCAACCATCGGCGCTTCCTAGACCTGCTTCATCTTCTCCGGCTGCTCCATCTTAAGCCGCCTACTTCATCCTCTTCGTCCTTGGTTAAATATTCTTCTAGGTTTTCGGTTCACATCATCTCATCTTAAGGGTTTTTGATTTGCACCAAGAGGGGTAAGATCAGCAACCAAAAAACCCCTTTAATTGTAGAAATGGAGATCAAATCAGGGAAGCCACGAGTTCTATCTTCCTGAGTCGTCGGTGGAGGCAAGGTTAGTGACGGAGGCTTGGTCTCGCTGGAGAAATCATATCAAGTGTTTCCAAAAGGTGGGTTCAATCAATTCAATCTGGGGGGTGTTTGATTAACAGGGGAAGAAGATGATAGTCGGGAAATGGGTTTTAAAGGTTTTCCAGCATGAGAGAGAGTATGTTGCTCTGAATCCTTCAAAATGATTTCTTCTTATGTACATAAATCATCTGATTTACTTACAGAACTTTCACAATCTGATGTCTTGATGGGAATCGTCTTTATGCCCAAATCTTCAATCGATTCATATGTTTTCCCAGAATAATTAGCATTACAACGTTCAATTTAAAGGCAAATGATTCACAGATACACCTTCGATGCACATGAATCGAACTGAAAATTGAGTTATTTGGGTTCATATAAGATGATGATCAAACAAAATACTAGTCAAAGTAACCGATGATCATAGCTCAAAAGTTTTGAGAGAAAGAGAGAGGGATGGGGCCCAAGTTTGATCTATCTATTATCCAAACCGGCTAAAACAAGTAAATAGTCTAAAAGAACAGGTTACCCACAACTTAGTTCCCTCATAAAGCCATAAAAAAAATTTAGTGACTAAAAGGATAAACCCTAAAAAGTTCGTAGACTATATGTGTCATTTTCCCTATTCATTATCATGAAATAACATTTTTAATTTTGTCATAAATATTCATTAGTTTTTTGTATGTGGTTTCGTGAAATGGTTTTTAAATCGTGAAATTATTCTGCCGATATCAAACAAGTAATCAAAAGTTAACAAAATTCTTTACCTTAAGCAACTTTTTATACAAAAGAATAAAATCTTTATGATATAAGTATTGCTAAACCTAGCGAAATGACCATTTTTTAACCAAAACTACTAAATTTTGACTATAAGAAATGATCTCATGCATTATCTTACCCACTATGATCACCCTTCCACATTGTAGTAATTCTATGATTAGCCAACCCCATACAAAATTATGTCTATAATAAATTAGTTGTGAGACCTATGTATTATATGAGTTAATTTAAAAAAAAATTAAATATAAATGTCAAAATATTTGAGAACTTTGAATCTATAAGAAAAATAATGAATTATTATAATGGAAATGTTTTTTCATTTTTTTAATTTAAATAAATAAACAAAAGTTACTAATGAACTTTAATTTTGGGAATTTTGAAATTAAAAGGTAAGTTGATTAATGAAATTGATATCAATTTATTACTATATTTATTGTAATTATTTAATTAAAATATTATGTGGAATTTAATAAAATAGAAAAACTCATAAAATGACATGTGGAAAAAAATTAATTCAAAATAACCTCTAAATGACATTTGGCAAATTGAATGAGAGTATGACAAGTGGCGAAAAAAACTTTCATTTATTATAGTAGAAACCGCGAGTAAAAGTAATAACGGTCTTATGCCTAATTGACAACTTCCTTTCCCATGCCTAAGTCTTTCAAACAACTTTTTATACAAAAGACTTGAATCTTTATGGGGAAAATGACACATGCCATATGAACTTTCTAGAGTTGATCATTTTAGTCACTTAACTTTTTAATTGTCTTTATGAGGGAATGAAGTGTGTGGAAACCTGGAAATTTAGCCCCTCCTACTTATTATGCCCGGTAACCCTACCACAGCATCCATATTTGACACGTCATTGATGACATGGCAAAATCGTAATTACGTCTAACGACCCAAACGACATTGTCTGGAGTGTGAATCGTAGAGGGCACATATGTACTATTTCACCCGTATCCGAATAAAAGTAGAACATTGTGCCCTGAAATGGCACAATTCGAAACCTGGTTACTCTAACTGCATCCTTGACTTCAATCCCAATCGGCAAAACCATGCCTTCACGATCATCTCCAAATCACAGTTGGTCACCTAACTACAGTCGCCACATGGCTGAGAATGTCTCCAACGGAGTCACTCATGAAGACATGGCGATCAATCTGCTCCAGACATAGTTGGAGTTGTCGCTTGTAAGGGAGGAAATCGCAAACGACATTCGCGAACTACGACGCAACTTCACTAGAGACTTGGACGCCCTAAACCATGAAGTAGATGATATTAGGGCAGGTCAACTCGATCTGTCTAACATGGTTGCTGATTTGAAGAACCATTTATGTTCACTACAAGCATCATATGTCAACATCGTCTTGGGTAAAAACAAGTGCAAGAAAGTGAAATGGGTTGTTGGGGTTTTGTTGTCGTTGTTGTGGGGTGTTAACTTACAAATTCTTAAAACGACTGAAGAACTTTAGGTTCCAACATTTTTGTCGTGGGTTTGTATTTTGTTATGACGTACATCTAGTTTATTGTCTTTATTAGTAAGTTGTTTTGTTTCTTGTGTTTTTGTTTCTGGTGGTAGTAGTTGGTGGTCGTGGTCGTCGTTTTTGTGTTTTTTCTTTACTCAAAAGCCTGTTCAAGCCTTCTTTAATGGTTAGACTCTAGCCTCTAATAAAGATCGAGATAAGGGCATTTCTTTGAGAAAGTATAGGAGAAGCTTGATGCTTCAGATCCAACCCCGACAACTCAAACTTGTTTTTTGGCTAGCAAGAAATAGGCACTTGTTCTTACCTATCTAAACTCTATTTTGGCTTGCTATAAGATTAGTACTGGTTCTTACCATCAATCTCTTTCCTATCTAGAATGGTGGGTACATCAATTCTTGTTGATCACATTCATGGGGGAGAAGCACTGAAGGCTCTAGTCCGAGGGTTTCTTCTTCTTCGATTCAAGCAAGTCGACCATAAGGTGAATCGATGTCATGTTGTTGTGATGATCAGTTTTTTTATTGTAATCACAGGTGATGGTAGTCGTATGTAGTAAGATGCAGTTACAAATCATGTTTTAACTTGTCCAATAGATGTAAAGATGTAACACAAACCCATGAATAAAATGTTGGTTAACTTAAAATATTGTTGTTATAGCTTTGAATGTGCATGTAATCTATATAGAAACAAACCAACAATCATATAAGTGATTAAGTAATACCCATATTTGTTGATGTTCTTTCTGGGACCACATGACAAAGTCAAACTCTTTTAAACAAACAAAACAGGGGCCATATGGTTTCTATTGGTGACAAGGGACAAAAAAAGAATAATTTAATATACGAGGCATCTTTTTGGGACCAGTGCAAAGTCCTTGTTTTTAGTGCTTGCCTACTTAGATAATTGAATGGAAAACCTGAAATACCCCTAATGGGTTAAGTCACATAAAAAGTCCTGACTGAAATGCCCACAACACCCCTTAAGGGTTACATGACAAAAAGGACTAAAATACCCCTACTGGGTTACCCGCTTTAAATTACTAAAATACCATATTTGTTGAAGTAATTGAAATGACAATATTACCCCTAACGGCTGAACTTCTTTGAATGACTAAAATACCCCTACTTGTTTAATTACTTGAAATAACATACCCCTATTAGATTAACTCCTTTAGATGACTAAACTACCCCTAACTATTTAAGTATTGGAAATGGCTACACTACCTCTTATTATTTAACTATATCAAAATAACTAAACTGCCCCTAACTGTTTAAGTATTGGAAATGGATACACTACCCTTTATCATTTACCTATATGAAATGCCTAAACTACCCCTAATACCCTAAGTACTTGAAAATACGAAACTACCCCTACTGCCCTAACTATCTCAAATGACTAAACTACCCCTACATGTTTAAATATTTGTAATGACTAAAGTACCACGTACACATTAATATAAAGAACATAATACATAATGTAATTACATACACGAATCCAAATAGCAAATCTTAAGATTAGTATAACATATATTAACATAGCAAACATAAATTACCTTGTTCCCGGCCACAATAATAACATTTCTTAATCCACATAACAGACACACAATTAAAACTGTAATTAATCCAAGTCTATTGGCGATCCAACACTGCTACCTTCACCTTCAACCCTTTTAACAAGTTTTAGTTTAAGAATTCTCTCAGACTTTTTTCCTCTTGCTTGGTTGACCTCTACTATACATATGCCCAACAACTTCATTAACCCTACCCAGTTCCTCACCTTCATCAACCCTCACCGCTTCCTCAGATTCATTAACCCTCCCCACTTCCTCAACTTCATTAATCATTACTACTTCCTCAGCTTGTGGCTCAACTGCATCACCCATCACATCATCTTCCCCACCCCCTTGCATATTCACTAACTCTTGTGTTTGCATAACCTTTTGTTTCTTTGTCACATTAGTTTTTGGAGACCTTGGCACTTGAGTGCAAGTCGTCTTGTTTGTGTCCTTTTTGTTTGCATACGCCACAATAAACCTTTTTCCCTACCTCTGAAACCGTGTGTTTCCAGACCTTTCAGAAGCATCCCTTATTTTCTTCATGGTTTGTCTGTATATTATTCTTCTTTTCAATGGAGGCAATGGGGGTATATAGTATGTATAAGGCCACACGTTCATTCCATTCATGCCATTAATGGATTGTTTGTAAGTATTATGGAAGAAGACTCCCAGGTACAATGGGTCTACATATGGTCCATGAGGTGTAACCTTTGTATCGCTACTTGTGATACAAAGAAGTTGAATGGGTCGGGTTGGGAAAACTGGTGAGTACGTAGGGTTTTCAACCCACAATAATATAATTTATCTCTTTTTAATATATATATATATATATATATATATATATATATATATATATATATATATATATATATATATATAATTCACACCAAACAGTTAACCCGATTACCCATTCTCGTTACTCTCTTTCTCTTTCTCTTTCTTTCTCTCTCTCTCTCTCTCTCTCTCTCTCTCTCTCTCTCTCCCCTCTCTCTTATTCGATAGGATCTATCTCAAGAGTTCTATTCTAAGGATTACTATAAGAAACGAGTATAAAATACAGCTTAATAAATTTCCATGGAAAAATAGAGTACTCGAATGAACCCACAACCCATACTCCCGGTGTGTGTGATTCATTAACACCTACAGGTTGCAAGTCTGCTAGTGTTCCACAGGACTGTCTAGAATATATGTATGCTTGTTTGTATTTATGACTACATGAAAGAGTATGGTGGTACCATAACACTTGCATGAAAGACTATGGTGGTACCATAACACTTGCATGAAAGATTATGGTGTTACCATAACAGGTGCATGAAAGACTATGTAGGATCATAGCAGGGAAGACTGTAGTGGTACTGTAGTAACATAAGTGAGCTTAAGACTATGATGGTATCATAACACTCACATAAGTATGGTATTTGAGAAACTCATTAAGCTTTATGCAAACTGTTTAAGTTTAAATGTTTCAGGTAGTTCTGGCAACAATGTGAAGGGCGCGACTTGATTGCACTTATATATATATATATATATATATATATATATATATATATATATATATATATATATTAGAGATTTCCGCACACTTGATTTTATTATATATATATATATATATATATATATATATATATATATATATATATATATATATATGACTCGGATTTGATTATGGTTTGAATTAGGGATGTCAACGAGACCAAACAGTAGCAGAAATAACTGCCCCCTCCCTCGCCCCCGAATTTAGTTGTTGCCCCCACCCCTGAATCCCTTATTTACATAGCCCCCGATCCCGCCCCCGAAAACATTCATCCACCCCCGATCCAACACCCGTTCCCCCGTTTTATAGGCTTAAAAGTGATTTTTTTGCTAAAAAAACTGCTATATTTTGTAACATCCCAAAATTCATGACCAAAACTTTCATTTTTAAATACGTAATTATAAAAACCAGTAGTCTGAAAACATCAATAGTGTCATCCCATATAATAATCAAAAACCAATATCTCAATAACCAAAACATGTCATAAGAAAACAACATCAGAGTACAACTCCCAAAGATCTCATGTGCAGAAAATCATAGTATGATGTGCTGCGATCATGCCAGCTCCTTTCCTTTCGAAAAAGAAGTACCTGAAACCAAAACTGAAAACCGTAAGCACGAACCTTAGTGAGTAACCCCATCGTACCACCTACCATACAATAAACATACTGCCTAGCATATTCGGGTGCTGGCCTACCATTTTGGTCTTTTACAACCGGTAACCGCCTAGCATATCAGGGTGCTGGCCTACCCCTTCGATCTCTTTCAACCGGTAACCGTCTAACATATCAGGGTGTTGGCCTACCCCCTTCGGTCTCCTTCAACCGGTAACCACCTAGCATATATGGGTGCTGGCCTACCCCTTAGGCCTCTTTCAACTGGTTACGGGGTCTATTTCGCCCCTACCACTACCACATAACAGCATACATAATCATACATAAACATATTGGCAGGCATATATGGGTGCCCGACCTACCCCTTCGGTCTTATCAACCGGATACGGGGTATATTTCACCCCTACCACTACCACATGATATCATAGCATACTAGCATATAAATCATAACAGATACTGGCATACCAGACACTTATCACAAAGACGATCATCTAACTACAAACTCCTACTAGTGGGTTGGACTTGGTGCCTTAGACCCACTGCTACCGGGAAGGTAAATCACCTCGCACTGCTGAAGATCGCTGCAATAAATCCTTAGTTGTTGCCCAGGCAACTCCTCGAGCTATCAATACCAAATATCACCCAATTAGCAATTGGGTCCCAAACCATGATCCATAATCCATAATTGGGGTAAAATGACCATTTTACCCCTGGCCTAACAAGATTCATAACTTAGGCCAAGCCCAAAACCAACAAGTCCAAAACTCCAAAATCCATATAAGCCTAATAATGGCCCAATTTCCCAAATTGGGCCCAAACCCTTGCATGGGCCTTACCCCAAAGCCCAATAACTTATTCCCAATCCAAACATACATCCTTAGCTGGTCCAACAAAATCCAAGCACTTACAAGCCCATAAGAAAGCCCGAACCCGAAATGGCCCACAAGGCCCAATAAGGCCCAAATCCATCATGAACCTAACCCAAGAAGGCCTAATGTCCAAAAAGGCATGAAATACTGAATGATCAACCCTAGTCAACTCCTGGTCCAAAGAACAAAGCCCAAAAGGTCAACAATCCAAGAAAACCCAACCTGGTCGAGTACGTCCTGCGTACTTATATGGTACGCTAAGCGTACACCTGTTGAAACAGCCCAAAAATACGGTCCAAAATTTTCGTTTTTAATTATTAATAAAACCATAGTTATCAAACCATCACATAAAATCATAAGTCATTGTATATCAAAACATCATAAACATTTGTTAAATATATCAGAGTAAAAACATCCCAGGCTAAATCATGGTGTGTGCAATGCAGTCATCCCGAGTTCTTCCCCTTGCTACCGGAAGTACCTGAAACCAAAACTAAAAATTGTAAGCACGAAGCTTAGTGAGTATCCCCAAACTACCACATACCATACAAGTAATCATATAATCACATAATAACATATCATGGGCCTTGCCCACTACATCGGGCACCACCCGACATCGGACAAGTTCGGCATCGGGCCCCGTCCGGCATCGGACCGAGATCCGGCATCGGGCCCCACCCGGCATCGAGCAAAGCTCGGTATACATATAACATATCAACAAATACACATAAATAATCACATAACATAAACATATAAACATTCCTCGGGCCCCGCTCGACATCGGACCAAAATCCGGAAACGTACAAGCATTCCTCGGGCTATTCCCGACATCAGATCGAAGTCCAGTGACATACAAAACAGGCACATGCAAAAATCACGAAGACATCAAGCATACAAACATTCCTCGGGAACTGCCCGACATCGGATCAGAATTCGGAAGCATATAAATCTACATCGGGTGCTGCCCGACATCGGGCCTTAGTCCGGAATATACTAACATACATAAACGGGGTCAGTATTGGTGCCTTCGACCCGTTCCTACAGGAGGAAACTCACCTCGCAAAGCTGAATGCAGAATATCACGGTAAGGAATCTCTAACGGCTGCTCCAATGACTCCCCGACTATCATTATCACAATAACACTTACTCAAAATCCAATAATCCTTCTTAGGGTAAAATGACCATTTTACCCCTGGTCTAATTTGGACCATAACCTAGGCCCAATTCCATATAATCTTTCCAAGCCCACTAATGGCCCAATTTTCTAAATTGGGCCCAACTCCTCAAATGGGCTTTCCCTTAAGCCCAAACATGTCCTTAGCCCAATAACTGACTCCTGATGGCCCACCAAGGCCCAATAGCTAAGAAGCCCAAATATTGGCCCAAACCGAGGCCCAAACGATGAATAATCTGAATCCAGAGAGTACGCGGGGCGTACTCCTCTGTACGCTAAGCGTACAGGCTGCATGGCGTGTACGCTGCGCGTACGGGCTTGTACGCCCAGTGTACTACCATGTTAAGCCATAAACTTCAAAAGGGCTTAATCCCTTAATACCTTAAGCTCCAAACACAGATTTGAGTCCACTAAAGTGTCTTAACCCATAAAGTCGATTACTTGGTGGCTTGCAACCCACCAAATGGACCCAAACTTGAAATATGACAACTAACTTCCATGGAAAGGACTAGAACTCATGCATGGCCTCAAAAGGACCTTCAAGATTGAAACTTTTCTATTATCGGGACTCATATAGCACTAAGGGTGGCAACCCTAAGCCTATAAACGGATTTGAACCATAAAAATCCGCTATTGGGACCTAAAGAGGTCCAAAACACCATTAACATAGATCTAAGCATTCATGAGGCAAGTTGAGAGCTTTTTACCTCAAATGAGTGTTAAATGGTGATGTTATATCAGATCCTTGAGATCAAGCTACTCAAGTTCTTCTTCTTCAACTTCTTCTTTCTCCTTCCAAGCATCAAATCACAACAATAAGATTCACAAGGTCAAAATCACACAAAGATGAAGAGTGGAAGGCTTTCTAGGGTTTCCGAGGTTGAGAGGCTAGTAAGGAGGATAGGGTTTGGGAGATAATGTTGTATTTATATGGCTTAAACCCTAAAAATTAGGGTTTTGAGTCTGCTCGCGTACGCGCATGAACCCCCCGCATCCAATGTTGTACTACGCCCCGTGTCGCAAAGCTTACGCCCAACGTACGTCTTCGGGTAGCCCAATAACAAACGGCCCACTCACTAAGGCCCAACTCAACAATCCACTATTAAACTCATTGTCCAACAATTAATTATAAAGAAATTAAATAATTATCATTACCTCAAGTCACGAGTTTTACAATTCTCCCCCATTTGAATCAAACTTCATCCTCGAAGTTCGCTGCCCTGAATAACTCCGGATAGTGCTCTCTCATCTCCTCCTCGGGCTCCCAAGTCCACTCTGACCCCTTGCGGTGCAGCCATTGCACCTTTACCAGTTCTACCCTCTTGTTCCTCAGCTCCTTCGTCTTCCTATCAAGAATGGCTAATGGTCTCTCGATGTAGTTCAAGCTTTCATCAACCTGAATATCCTCTAAAGGCACAACTGTAGAGTCATCCACTAAGCACTTCCGCAGCTGGGAGACATGAAAAGTGCTTTGGATCTGGCTGAGATCTGCTGGAAGATCCAAACGATAAGGAACCCGGCCCACCCGAGCCAAAACCCTAAACGGACCGATGTACCTAGGGCCCAACTTGTCCCGCTTCCTGAACTGGATGACACCTTCAGGAGGACCATGTCGCCCACCTGAAACTCCAAGTCTGAATGGCGCTTGTTGGCATAGCTTTTCTGCCGACTCTGAGCAGTCTGAAGCCTGCTCCGGATGTGTTGGATCTTCTCCGTGGTCTTGAGTACCACCTCAGTACTCCCCATGACTCTCTGACCGACCTCGCCCCAACAGACTGGGGTACTACATTTCCTCCCGTAGAGCATCTCGAAGGGAGATCGATCTATGCTAGCATGGCAACTGTGTTTATATGAAAATTCCGCTAACAGATGATATGTATCCCAACTGCCGCCGAAATCCAATACACACGCACGCAGCATGTCCTCTAGAGTCTGAATCGTCCTCTCACTCTGCCCGTCGGTTTGAGGGTGAAAAGCGGTACTGAAGTGAAGACAAGTACCCATCTCGTCATGAAACCGCTTCCAAAATCTGGAAGTGAAACGAACATCTGGGTCTGACACAACCGAAACCGACACTCCATGATGTGCCACCACTTCACTTACGTAGATCTCGGCTAGCTTCTCAGCCGATATACTCTCCTGGATCGGGAAGAAATGAGCACTCTTGGTCAACCGATCCACGATGACCCATATCGAATCCACTCCACGTGCGGTCCTGGGAAGCTTTGTGATGAAATCCATAGTGATAGCTTCCCATTTCCACACGGGAATATCCAACCGCTGCATCTTACTGTGAGGTCGTTGGTGTTCATCTTTGACTTTCCTGCAAGTCAAGCACCGCTCCACATACCATGCTATGTCCCGCTTCATGCAGGGCCACCAATAATCAGGGCGAAGATCATGGTACATCTTCGTTGCCCCGGGATGGATGAAGAATCTCGACTTGTGAGCCTCATTCATCAGAACCTGGCGTATCCCACCCCAATAAGGAACCTAGACCCTCCTATGCAGGGTCAACAACCCACGGCTGTCATAATCAAATGAGGCCACCTGGCCTATGATCCTCTCACACTTCCGACGCTCTTCCTTCATACCCTCGACCCGCGCCTCCCGAATCCGTTCCAGCAACGGAGTAATCACTGTCATCCTCAGACATATATCTCAAATCGGAGCCGCCACTACCTTGCGACTAAGAGCATCAGCCACCATATTGGCCTTCCCCGGGTGATAAATGATCTCATAGTCATAATCCTTCACCACATCTAACCACCGACGCTGCCTCATGTTCAGATTTAGTTGGTCCATTAGATACCTCAAGCTCTTGTGGTCCGTGTAAATGGTACAACGAACTCCATAGAGGTAGTGTCGCCAAATCTTGAGGGCAAAAACCACAGAACCCAACTCCAAATCGTGCGTCGGGTAATTCGCCTCATGAGGCTTCAACTGCCTCGAAGCGTAAGCTATCACATGACCTCGCTGCATCAGCACTGCACCCATACCTGTGATCGAAGGGTCATAGTAAACCAATAAATCGTCGACGCCCTCCGGCAAAGTCATAATAGGTGTGTCCGAATCCCTCTCAAACCCTCGATTTGAGTCCAGACACCCCCGAAAGTGTGTCCGAATCCCTCAAACCAAGGCTCTGATACCAACTTGTAACATCCCAAAATTCATGACCAAAAATTTCATTTTTAATTACATAATTATAAAAACCAGTAGTCTGAAAACATCAATAGTCTCATCCCAAATCATAATCAAAAACCAATATATCAATAACCAAAACATGTCATAAGAAAACAACATCAAAGTACAACTCCCAAAGATCTCATGTGCGGAAAATCATAGTGTGATGCGTTGCGATCATGTCGGCTCCTTTCCTTTCGAAGAAGAAGTATCTGAAACCAAAACTAAAAACCGTAAGCACGAAGCTAAGTGAGTTCCCCCATCATACCACATATCATACAATAAACATATTGCCTAGCATATCCGGGTGCTGGCCTACCCCTTTGGTCCCTTACAACCAGTAACCGCCTAGCATATCAGGGTGTTGGCCTACCCCTTCGGTCTCTTTCAATCGGTAATCGCCTAGCATATCAGGGTGCTGGCCTACCTCATTCGGTCTCTTTCAACCGGTAACCGCCTAGCATATCTGGGTGCTGGCCTACCCCTTCGGTCTCTTTCAACCGGTTACGGGGTCTATTTCGCCCCTACCACTGCTGAAGATCGCTGTAAGAAATCCTTAGCTGCTGCCTAGGGAACTCCTCGAGCTATCAATACCAAATATCACCCAATTAGCAATTGGGTCCCAAACCATGATCCATAATCCATAATTGGGGTAAAATGACCATTTTACCCCTGGCCCAACAAGATTCATAACTAAGGCCCAAGCCCAAAATCAACAAGTCCAAAACTCCAAAATCCATATAAGCCCACTAATGGCCTAATTGTCCAAATTGGGCCCAAACCCTTGCATGGGCCTTACCCTTAAGCTTAATAACTTATTCCCAATCCAAACATACATCCTTAGCTGGTCCAACAAAATCCATGCACTTATATGCCCATAAGAAAGCCCGAACCCGAAATGGCCCACAAGGCCCAATAAGGCCCAAATCCATCATGGACCTAACCCAAGAAGGCCCAATGTTCAAAAAAGGTCTGAAATACTGAATGGTCAACCCTAGTCAACTCCTGGTCCAAGGTTTAAAGCCCAAAAGGTCAACAATCCAAGAAAGCCTAACCTGGTCGAGTACGCCTTGCGTACTAATATGGTACGCTAAGCGTACATCTGTTGGGGCTAGTACGCGTCACGTATCAGGTGGGTACGCCCAACGTACTCCTCTGTACCCCAAACTTCTCCAATAAGCACTTAATCACTTCAACCCTTGCTCCAACTCTCCAGTCTGACTCCTTAAGGTGATTTTTCAAGTAAACTTGGCAACTTTACTAACATGCATGGCTTAATGGGACTTTATAGCTTAAAAGAGCTTAATGGGCGGTCTTAATTCATAATTGAACTCACACTTTCCATAAAGCTTGCACCTTTATGAGAGAGGGAACCTTAGAATGTCCAGATCTACAAGATTGAGCCCCTAAAATGACACTAGCTCTCAAAGACCAAGCAATAGGGACTAAAATGACCGGAAGGTCTTGTATGCTATGATGTATGTGCTATGTATGTTATGTATGGTATGATATGATGTATGTGCTATATGCGGTTATGTGATATGTATGTGCTATGTATGTTATGTATGGTAAGGACCGGAAGGTCAGGAGGTTACGGACCGGAAGGTCGTTACGGGTAGGACCGGAAGGTCTACCGGGATTCGGGACGGAAGTCCCCTGAGACACATGGATCAGAAGATCCTATAGAGTTATGGCCTGGAAAGGCGTATGTGTGGTATATGGTATTTTGGGGAACTCACTAAGCATTTATGCTTACAGTTGTTGTGTTATGTGTTTCAGGTACTAGCGAGGATCGCGGGAAGGCGCCGGCATGATCCGTACACACTTATAGAGTTTATGTTATTGAGATTCTGGGGACATGCTTTGTTATGACACAGTGATACATTATGTTTTGTGATTATCATGTGATTGAAAGTATGATTTAAAAATGAAAAATTGTTTTGAAAAATTCACGTTGTTACAAAGCCCATAACTATAATTGGTATGTACTTGATTTGATAGTAGCATGGTCCTTTTGGGTTGCCTTCATTCATTCAACTTGATAGGATGACTAGTGGAGAGAGAACATGATTTATTATATTAATAAAAAATTGGTACACAAAAATGATTTTATTAATATATTATAAGATTAATATATTATTTGGAAATCATATTATTAATTGATGATTAATCAGAAATTAATTTGATATTAATTTTGGGATTAAAATGAACTGATTAATAATAGAGGGGTTGTTTTGTAAATCATTGATTGTTGTGAAACTGGGCTATTGGACTCCTTAATTGGGAGTGGACGAAATCCTATAGGGAGGCCCTATAGATTTCGTCCAAGGCCTCATAAGGAGGAGTCCATGGGCTGCTTGGTGCCTAAGCAAGGTATTAGGGTTTCCACCTGAAAACCCTAGCAGCCACAACTATTTAAAGACCCCTATACTTGGTAGAATCGGCCATATGCTTGAGAAACCCTAAATAGTCGATTTCTTTGTCTCTCCAATTTATCCTTTGCATTGGGTGTTTGTGACTCCATTAGAGGTGCAACACTTGGGGCACTAAGCTTTCAAAGGTCAAGGAACTTCAAGGTGTTCTTGTTATTGCTACATAACAAGTGAGGTAATCGTCAAACCCTAACTCTATATATGAATTTCGAATTGTATATGCTAAATCTAGGGTTATTGCTTTGGTGTTCAAAATTGTATGTTTAATAATGGAAAACTTAGATCCAAAGCAATTATGGTTGCATGATCACATAGGAATGTAGATATGATCAAAACCCATCAGTGGTATCAAAGCCTAAGATGTTTTTCAATTAAGTTGGTGCAAAAGTGAATTGTCCAAAGAACAAGAAATTCGTTTTTTTTTTTTTGTCTGTGACTAGAACTCGACGAGTTCAGAATCCAACTCGACGAGTTGACTCGTCAGTTTCCTGATTTTTTGAATTTCATATAAGATTTTGAATATGATAATTACCATAACTCGTTTTTATTGCCTAAAATCGATTTTTCTGATTAGTAACATGATATCCTTATCAAAATTTGAGGATTTGGTTAAAATTGGATAATATAATATTATTTTGATTCAAAGATTTAACCTAGTATTTTCAAAAGTTTTAAAATACACTCTTTTGGTTTTATAGTTTAAATTAGAAATTAAAAGTTTTAATTTTAGAAATTTAAATGGTTAAACCCTAGTATCTTTGAATAGTTTAAAAATACACCCTAATGGATTTTATTAATGAATAATTAAGTGTTTAATTAAAAGACAATTAATAAATCCATAGATAGGTTTAAATTTAATCAATTAAAAGTTTAATTTATTAAATGATTAAACCACCTAGTATTCTAAATGTTTAAAATATACTATTATAATATTAAAAGTTTAATTTATATATATGTATAAGAAAAGGTCAATCTTACCGTTAGTAGACATCATTTACGAAGCTGGTCTATAATGGGTGTTTAAAGAAGCGACCTGTAAAATGACCGGCATTGGGTATCCACTTTTACCCACCGCACCCTTGACTAGTGGGGGGTCGTTAGCCGAACGGGTTTGATAGGACATTAAATCTCGTTAAAAGTATAATGAAAATACAAAGTAACTAAATGCTTTTATAAATTCCCAAATCTTAGTTACTTAGGAAAATGTGAATTTGATGCTAATCCATGAAATTGCACATTGCACATAATTGGTCAGTTAGTGGAGCGTGTGTGGTTAACCGGCACACTAATGTGGACTAATGAAGGATGGCAATGATTTTCTCGTAAATTATCGTTGATCAATGGAGCGTGTGTGGTTAACCGAAACATTGATTAGGTGATAAATGACATCGAGAGTACCAAGTTAACTTGCATGGTTATTCACACATTGTTTGTGATCCTCGGTATCCCAGTCACAAACTTGAATGGCATAATCGAGATTAAACATGCCATTGAAAAGTTCAATGAATCTCAAAAGATCTAGGAATTTCATTTAAAACCTAATTCGTTAAAATTTCGTTTTCGTGGTGAAATTGGTAAATCGTCATTTACCTACCTTCAAATAATTTGCAATTGGATTGCAACATCCCTCTTCCGAATTGTGAATTATTGTGTTGGGTCCTACCCTTAATATTTCATTTGGGTGTTATATTAAGGATTAAATCAACTAACTTGAATTTCTCTCTTAAGTGAGATGTCTAGTTCTGACAACCATGGTCTTCCTCAATCCTTTGGAAAAAGTTTTCCTTCTAAAGATGATCTTCCACGTGTCGATCAAAGTGAAAGAACAATCCCTTTTTCGTACATTGGTGGAATCGGAAATCATACTTCACTTCCTCCACCTCCTCCAGTGATTCTCCCTAACCCACGTTTTCGTCGTCTTGAAAAGTTGAAGATCACTCAAGCCCTTTTGTCATGCAAACACGAAGATGGGAATTATGTATGTGCACATGTTCTAAACATGAAGTCGCACCTTGACAGAGTGGGAATGTTGGGTGTCGTTTTCCCAAGGAAGCTAGCTGTTGACGTGGTTCTTCGGTCACTTCCCAAGTCATATATTCAGTTTGTTAAAAACTACTATGTGACTGACAACGATGCGACCCTTATTGATCTGACATATTTGCTAATTGCTGCTGAAGCAACAATGATTTGGCGCACTGGTCAAGCAAACTTTTTTGGAAGATTTACGTCCCAAATTTCCATGGACGTAAGCAATGACAACGAGGATAGTCCATAAATGATTTCTTCTCCTAAAGGAGATAGATTGGTCAAGGTAAAAAAGTTTGACCGTAAGAGAAAGGCAATCTTTGAGATAGTTCCACGTGTCACTCCTAAAGAGTCCATTTGTTTCTACTGCCAATTGAAGGGACATTGGAAGCGAAGCTGCCCTGACTACCTGAGAGATCTAAGGGATGGTAAAGTCAAATTGTATGACTCTGCTTTAGGTAAGTCTACTATCTAACTCTATTAAATTCATATTTATAGATTCTTATTACGTGATGTGTTAATCACATTTTGATGTTTTGTAGGATCGAAGAGAAAGAAGGAAGTTTAAAAAAGAGTAAATTGAATCTGATCGTGAAGAGATGAATTTCGGTCGCATGGTTCGATGACCAGATTTTTGAGCTGCCACTTATGAGTTATGATAGATTACTTAGGAATATCTAGAAACATAGTTTTCATTTGTATTTGTGTTGTAAGGACAAGTTTTTCCGTATTTTATCAATAAAATAATTTTTGATTTTACATTTCCTTGTAATGGCGTTTATGAAAATTGGTGTTTATATTTCTATTATAAGCAATATTGAAAATGGAATTCATTATTAGTTATTCCGTTTGTGGTAGTGTCGTAATTTACCAAGAAAGGAAGGATTCTCATCACCCAAGTTTCAATTGCACTGAAACTTGGAATCATGCGATTTGAATTATGTGATGTATGAGAATATTGATCTTTGGAAAATTAAGACTAATTCCTTGTTCACATGTATATGTTAGTCAAGTGAAAGACTAAATGATCTAATGCACATTGATGTGGACTGGTCAGATCCACCACATAGGACGATAAGTCTATTCGTCATGATTTACTAATGGCTTAGTAAATATGGTTATGCTTACAAGATTAAGTGTAATTCTGATACCTTGAAAAGTTTCAAAGTATAGCAGAATGAATAAGAAGAATCAATTAGGCAGAAAGATAAAAGTTTCTCCAATCTGAAAGGAAAGGAGAGTACTTTAGTATCGTGTTTTATAATCATCCTAATGATTATGGAACCATGTCACAAGTGATCCTCTAAGGACACCTTAGTGCATTTATATGACTAAGAAGAGGAATCAGGTATTGTTGAAATGGTTAAACCAAGAAGATGAGTCATGCTTCGTTCCAAAATCGAGTTTAAGAGTTATACTCTAGTTGCTTCAAGTTGTACCTTGAGTAACATGTTATAAGAAGGTTTATAATGCCTCATGAAATGTGGAGTAGAAATGTTTTCTTACTCTTGCACATTTGAAATTGGTAGTTGTGATGTTTTGGTTAAAACAAAGACCAACTAAGACCAATTATATGAAGTGTTTTCTTGATAAGAATCCGCACTAACTCTTATATATTTGTTTGTCAAGGAATGTTCCTTGATAGAGAATCTTATATGTCAAGAGGTTAGTGAGAGTCTTAATGGTCTTGAATAGTTTCAGGAACTAACCAAAAATAAACCTTTTAGTTATCACTAGCACAATACCTGAGGTTGATAACCTATCGTGTTGACATGTTCTTGTTTCTGTGCCCATTCCAGTTAAGTTGACTATGCATGTGAGTTCTATGAGTTCTCATTTGAATTCATAAGGCAAAGCACCTTGATTAGTGAAGGTACATCGATCGGTATGGATGAGTTGCTCAATAGCTTGGAAGCAATGATAGGCACTTGTGCTGCCGGATGGGAAGAAATTGAAATTAAGTAAGTTCACTCCATATGAGTTTGAATTTGTCATGAACCTTGTCTTATGATAGTGGTTGGAAATGACAAATTCACATGGATAGGAACACGTACACCATAAAACCTAAGCGACAAGAGTTTTCTCTCTACTTCATGAATATGATTGTGAGGAAACACTTTCACTAGTAGATTTTAAAAGATTGATTAATATCATTAGAGTTAGCAGTTGTGATAATTGCGTTCTCAATTTCGAGTATGATTACGACATCCTTTTTCATAGTTCGAATTGTGAGAAATGGCGAATAGTTGAACACTCGGGACTTATTGATATAAGTTCTGGAAGAGTTTAGACACACACATAAGCTATCTAATGAAAGATGTATAAGCTTGAGAGGTATAGATAAAGGCTTATCGAAGCACCACGTATCATAAATCTAAACTTTGGTAAGAAAGTCAATAGGTATTGATTTTTAGAAGTCCAGCTGATTTCCGAGTACATGTCAAAGCTAGTGGGAGCATAATTGTTATGCTGGTAAGAACATAAATGTTATGCTAGTGGGAGCGTGATTATGTTAAGGTGTTGCGAGTTAGTAATGCTATTTATAGGAAACAAAGCTCTAAATTTGCAAAGTTGCAGAATTTGGAAATTGTTTCGCTATAGTAAGGCTTATGGGAGAGGGCACTTATACTTTATTTCAAATCTAAAAGTTTAGATTGAAGTTTTAATGGAACTTAGTCATGGACGTATATGAATATCATGTTGAAATGTTTTCAACATACGAAATTCTATATATGGAAATATTACGGCAAGAGACTGATCAAGTATCATGTCTTTGTGTAAGACATCATGAATCGAATATGCTTCGGGTATAGGATCGATTGCATGTGTTGTAATATTCACTTGTTATGTTTTTACAAATGCTTAGCGCATTAAGAGGAAAAAAGGACTAGAACAAGATATGACTAAAGATGTTAACAACTATCAAGGACAATCTGAGGTTCGCTGAAGATTGATTGCTTGTGGACAGTTGGAAGTATTGTAATGGATGGACCATATTGACATAGTTTTGAAATAGATAGGATTATGTTAAGAATGAGTTGTCATATGACAATATGGAAATGTTTCCATAGTAGGAGTTGGATATTAAGAAACTATGTGTAAAATTAGTAACTTTAATGCAAGAAAGATGTTCAAATGAATGTACTTTGAATGTGAGACTTCATTTCCATTGAATTGTTTTTGTAACCAATCCCCAATGGAATGCTTTGTAATATCATTGGCCAATTCTCTCTAACTTTGGTGTCTTGACATTACAAAAGGATCATTGCATGACAGGTTAGACTCTAACACATTCTAGTAAGTGGCAGGAATTTTGTATTCTTACACTTGTGATAATGATTTGAATTTGTGAAATGAGCATCATTGGAAATGTATTCAATTGATCTGTTTGGCAAATAAAGGATCATAGATAAACATGGTGTGCATGCTAAGAGCATGGCATTGCGGATGTTTTAATTCAAGTATTCAGTTGATTGGTTGAAACAATATACAATGAATAAGGTCTGATTAATATGGTGATTAAATAATAAGTGTTTTATTTATATTCAAAAGTTTTGAAACCATATTGGATTAGATTATTCTTGTGTTTCACTCTGCATGTTTTACTTCCCGAATAATAGGATTATTCAAACATCCACAATCACTCGTACTTTTGGAAGTAAGTAGCGAATTAAGACTATCATGAATCCAACTGTAGATTGTCTAAGTGCGTAGACATAGCAAATGTTTGTTGTAGTGTTAATGAGTACTCCTGAAATAAGAATTTGAGTATTGGATAAAACACACGCTCATTTGAATCAATTCATGGAATTCATCACGAGTGATTGTGAGATGATAATATCTTATATTCTTGAAACGGAGACATATAGTTGTTGTTTACAAGTCAGTTGCGTATTGATAATACGTAAACGCATCAGTAACTTGATGTTATAAAACATATTGTTGTGTGTGATTTGAAGAGTAAATAGTACAAGCATATGAGTCGAAGTTTATCCGTTCCTTTTACCCTAAATGGGATAAAAGTGATATCAGTGGGCCCCTCGATGATTTAGTGATGACACCCTAAGCGCTTGGTCAAGCCTGAACTGATTTGATTTGTTCAATTAGTCAGTCGTCATAAAACAGAAATCGGGAAACAACTTTTGGACAGAGATTGATTATGATCCATGTCTCATGTCCATATGATATCTTGTAGAACGGAGGAATATTTGATCACTTATCTAAAGGACGCGTTACTGATATGATCAAAGTTCGACAACGACTTTTGGAAGCTACGATTGCTAATCAGATTCTGAAGTCATACTTGCAATTATAGTTATTAGACTTATCCAAGTGGGGGACTGTTGGATTAGGTGTCTAAGCCCATAACTATAATTGGTATGTACTTGATTTAATAGTAGCATGGTCCTCTTAGGTTGTCTTCACTCATGCAATTTGATATGATGACTAGTGGAGAGAGAGCATGATTTATTATATGAATAATAAATTGGTACTCAAAAATGATTTTATTAATATATTATAAGATTAATATATTATTTGGAAATCATATTATTAATTGGTGATTAATCAGAAATTAATTTGATATTAATTTTGGGATTAAAAGGAACTGATTAATAATAGAGGGGCTGTTTTGTAAATCATTGATAGTTGTGAAACTGGGCTATTGGACTCCTTAATTGGGAGTGGACGAAATCCTATAGGGAGGCCCTATAGATTTCCTCCAAGGCCTCATAAGGAGGAGTCCATGGGCTGCTTGGTGCCTAAGCAAGGTATTAGGGTTTCCACCTCAAAACCCTAGCAGCCACAACTATTTAAAGACCCCTATACTTGGTGAAATCCGCCATATGCTTGAGAAACCCTAAATATCCGATTTCCTTGTCTCTCCAATTTATCCTTTGCATTGGGTGTTTGTGACTCCATTAGAGGTGCAACACTTGGGGCACTAAGCTTTCAAAGGTCAAGAAACTTCAAGGTGTTCTTGTTATTGCTACATAACTAGTGAGGTAATCGTCAAACCCTAACTTTATATATGAATTTTGAATTGTATATGCTAGATCTAGGGTTATTGCTTTGATGTTCAAATTTGTATGTTCAATAGTGGAAAACTTAAATCCAAAGCAATTAGGGTTGCATGATCACATAAGAATGTAGATATGCTCAAAACCCATCAATATGATTACTCAATATGTGAACATACATATATGTATAATCATTTATGATTAGGCATATACATATAAACATGTATAATCATATATGATTATACATCTTTGCCATATAATCATTTATGATTAGGCATACCCGGCTGCTGTCGGTATGCTGAAGCGTTAGAGCGGCAAATGAAAAATATGTGGCTGATGTTGAATATCAAGATCTCTATTTTTTTGAATCTCAAGTGAACCGTCTCATATATATATATATAGGGTTAAGTTATTGCGAGAACCAAAAAAATTTGCGAGAACTCGAGAACTTCTAATCCGCTTCTCATTTTTCAAAACCAAGACCACCATTGAATTCCTAGAGTTGCGTCTAAGAGAAATCTATATAATAGTTTTATTTTTTGTTTATATATAATAGTTTGTTATTCGTTTGGAGAGTTGACAATAATAATCTATATGTATTATTTTTTGTTTATATATAATAGTTTCATTTTTTGTTTATATACAATAGTTTTATTTTTTGTTTTGTACATTGATGAAACATTATGCTTCTAATTTTATTTTCTTACGTGTTGATTTGGTTCGACTAGTAAAGGCCATCAAATATAAATGGCACACCAAGTAACATCGTTTTCTTTACTTCACCATGATCTCTTTCCACCTCACTATCATTTCCTTCCACATCAATGTTGTCTTATTGATGTACGTACAACATGAGGTCATGATCCTGGTGGATAAAAAGAAAAGAGATGAAAAAAGAGGAACATAAAAAAACAAATTGATTGGATGTGGTATTTCGTACACATGATGCCACAATCGTGTCCCCCAGATAGCAACACGAGACATCCATAGTGGCGTGCACGGTCGTTGCCCGTCCTCCGACTCATCACCATGAAACCCTCGTGCTATGTATACCCCATGGTCTAATAAATCATAACATTTATTATGAGAACAACATACAAATAAAATTTATCATTCCATAGAAAATTTATAACAACCATAAAATATATGTTGAGGGTATTTTTGTAAGTCGAACATAATACAAGGTTGTTCTAAAATTTATTAGAAAAAAAGGAGAAAAAGCTGTAATTTTCATTTTGTTCCTCTTCACTCTCTCTCTCCGCTCTATTTTTATTTCGAATTCTTTCTTGCTTTGTGTTTTTCCAAGTCTTCGCTGTTAGAAGAACCAGACTCTCTCTCTCTCTCTCTCTCTCTCTCTCTCTCTCTCTCTCTAGATCTATCACCTCTGGGAGATCGCCGAGCGTCTGTTTGTCCGGTAGGCCGGAATTCGTTTGCCGGCGATTCAATCAAATCAAGTATCTCATAGATCATATCTACATCTGATCTGCCGTCTTTTTGATCTCTTTCGCCATCACCATGGCGGCCGCTAACGCTCCAATTACTATGAAAGAGGCACTCACGGTATGTGAATCTCCCCGAAAACCTAGTTTTATTATATGCACATAGATGAATAGATCACACTTGTATTGTACACAACCTAGCTCAATTTACATGATTTTATCGTTTTCGTAATATGTTTGAGTTATCTAGGGTTAATTGAAATCCGAAATTAAAATTTTGAGCTTTTTTACTCTCATATTGTATAGATTTGGTAAATTAGAGGATATATGTTTACTGTATTTCTTCGAAGCCTATTATTGTTGTATAAGAATAGATTTCCACTTTAATATTATAAGCATAACTCAATTTAGCTCTATTCTATTGTTTTAGCTACCTATATTAGTCTCGGTTAGTGTTAATTTGATAGAAGTGATCAACTTTGCTAGCTTATCTACTCTCCTATTGCTTAGATTTGTTGGATAAGCAGATTTGTTTTTAATTGATAATTTTAGATCCGTGGGATATAACAATTTATAAGTTCCTTAATCATTGGCTATGCGTGCATTGTTCTAGTGGGTTTGACTTATGTGTTGTTGCTGCAGTTGCCCAGCGTAGGGATCAATCCCCAGTTTATCACGTTTACCAATGTCACAATGGAGTCAGATAAGTTCATTTGTGTCCGAGAAACATCTCCTCAGAATAGTGTGGTGATTATCGATATGAGCATGCCTATGCAGCCACTGAGGAGACCAATTACTGCTGATTCAGCTCTTATGAATCCTGTTTCCAGGATACTGGCTTTAAAAGGTACTTCCTCGCCTCCTCGGTACCGTGGAAGTTGTGACAACTGAATTTGCGTTTGTTATAATGTATTACTATTCGACTATTAGTCAAACTTAAGAATGTCTGAAATTAACTTTTAGGTTTTAGTTTGAGCAAGTATTGTTGACCAAAATCAGTTATAACTAAGATCTTTGCTATCCTGAAATGAGGACGACTAAATAAAATTTTCTTATTGGTTCAAAAGTGACGTGTTGTATTTACTTCTGGACAACTCAAAAAAAAATATTCCGTAACTTTTTGTAGGATGGGCAGGGTACAGTTTATTGTTTGATCCATATTGAACCTTTTGGTATGAATACCATCACTCCTTGGCTGCATAGTGTACTAGAATTTGCAATTTTAGTCCCACTATTCTTGCAAAGTTACTTGCGGACCTTAGAATTTTTGGTAATATTGATCTCCAATTCAGTGTTCACTGCTCTCGAAATTCTCTTCATGCTTTTGATAGAAGTTTACATCTATTAAGCTATTGATTTTTTTGATTGGCGCATGAGGCCCTCATACTCACAACTTAATTGGATTAGTCTAAAAAGTACCAAAAAGTTTGCAGTATTTGAAAAAAGTAATGGTAGTAGAAGACTTGGAATAAACCTGCTTTGCTTTGTCCTCCATTTACTGTGTGATGTTTAAAATCATCTATACTTTACAACATAATGTACCAAGAACACATAAAACTCATATGAAGGTTCTCAGAGAGATAGCTAGGCCTGTTTCTACTTGTATACCTAATGGATGGTGTGATTTTCTTGAAGCTCAACTGCCGGGAACTACTCAGGACCACTTACAAATATTCAATATTGAGATGAAAGCCAAAATGAAGTCCCATCAGATGCCTGAGCAGGTGACATCAATGAAGTTTTAATTAATGATTTTTGGCCTTTTCATTTTGTTTGCTAATTTTGACGTTGTACATGATCTTATCATACTTTCTTCTCCAGGTTGTTTTTTGGAAGTGGATTACCCCCAAGATGTTGGGCATGGTGACCCAGACCTCTGTATATCATTGGTCAATTGAGGGTACATTGCCATCATTTTCCCTGAATTGACACTGCTTCATTTTTTCTCTCCATTTGGTGTATAATCTAAAGGTTATATTTTGTGAACCTGATGCGTTCTTTTCTTTACAGGTGATTCTGAACCTACAAAGATGTTCGACAGAACAGCTAATCTATCAAACAATCAGATAATCAACTACAGATGTGATCCATCTGAGAAATGGTTGGTGTTGATTGGAATTGCCCCTGGCTCACCAGAGGTTTGTATTTGTTAGTATAGAGCATGTAGCACCACCTATGGTAAATTGCTGACCAGAATTTTCAGCTTTAATAATACTCTCCTACCATTCTGATTTGAGCAGAGACCTCAGCTAGTAAAAGGAAACATGCAGCTTTTTTCTGTTGATCAGCAGCGCAGTCAAGCTCTTGAAGCACATGCAGCATCCTTTGCCTCTTTCAAAGTACAAATCCTTCCCCTTCTGTTAGTACCATACTTAAAATGGGTTCCCCCCCCCCCCTTTTTTTTTTTTAGAATTGCCTTCCATCTAAGTCGCTTGCATTGGTAACAAACTAACGATAACATATTTATATGCCTTCAACAGGTTCCTGGCAATGAGAATCCTTCGATTCTTATTTCTTTTGCAACAAAAAGCTCTAATGCTGGACAAGTTACTTCAAAACTTCATGTCATTGAGCTTGGCGCCCAACCAGGTTTATTCTCAAGTCTCAACACATTATTTTCATTCATTTGGGCTTTCTTAATTCTTATTTATAAAAGCTAATGCTTCTTGTTTCTATACATGAAGGAAAACCCTCATTCACTAAGAAGCAAGCAGACCTTTTCTTTCCTCCCGACTTTCAAGATGATTTTCCAGTTGCCATGCAGGTAATTTGTCAGTCATTTTGTGTTTTGAAATAGGGAGTTGCATTGTTAACTAACATTCAATTTCTGACTTTGCAGATATCCCACAAATATAGTTTGATCTATGTAATTACCAAGCTGGGACTTCTATTTGTGTATGACCTTGAAACGGCTACTGCAGTGTATAGGAATAGAATTAGCCCAGACCCAATTTTCCTTACCTCTGAAGCTTCATCAGTTGGAGGCTTCTATGCTGTCAATAGACGTGGCCAGGTCTTACTCGCCACTGTAAATGAGTCAACAATCGTGCCTTTTGTCAGTGGACAAGTAAGCATATAACCTTCCTCCGTCCATGATGAATGTACCATTTTCTTTGTTCTGATGAAACCAACGTGTTTTTACAGTTGAACAACTTGGAGCTTGCTGTGAATCTTGCCAAAAGAGGAAATCTTCCTGGTGCAGAGAATTTGGTAAATCTTTTTACTTTTTTTGTCTTCAAACGACTCTTCTGTTTCTTTAACTAACTTTGAAAGTAGATTGAAATATGCTACCATAAGTGTTTCCATGTTTCTAGCACTGTCTGTAGTTTAGAGAAAGTAAAGTTATGATATTTTTTGCAGCTCACTTTGACTGATTTGACTTTTTATCCCAGGTTGTTCAACGATTTCAAGAATTGTTTGCTCAGACCAAGTACAAAGAAGCTGCTGAACTTGCTGCAGAATCTCCTCAAGGCATTCTGCGTACACCAGATACAGTTGCAAAATTTCAGGTGTCTATTTCTCTAAGTAATAATATTATCTTACTTATTCTGGATGTTAACCTTTATGGGGTTCCATTTTGACCTTTTTTAACCTCCATATGTGTCATATGCAGAGTGTGCCTGTGCAAGCTGGACAAACACCACCACTGTTGCAGTATTTTGGGACCCTTCTAACTAAAGGGAAGCTAAATGCTTTTGAATCATTGGAGCTTTCTCGTCTTGTTGTCAATCAGAACAAGAAGAATCTTCTGGAGAACTGGTTGGCTGAGGACAAGCTGGAGTGCAGTGAGGAGCTTGGAGATCTTGTGAAGGTATAAAACATGAAATTTGATGCTTTTGGGCTGTTTGCATTAACCAACTGTTCTCGTTTTTTTTACTGCACATCTTACACATTTAAAACTTGTTTTTATTGTTTACCTGTAGACTGTGGATAATGATCTTGCACTGAAAATTTACATCAAAGCAAGAGCAACACCGAAAGTTGTTGCAGCTTTTGCTGAGCGGAGGGAGTTTGACAAAATTCTGATATACTCCAAGCAGGTAGGTGTTACTTTTACTGCAGTAATTTTTGGTGTTCTGGTAGAAATTTATCTCAAGTGGGTGGGTTTAGTACACTTCTTACTGCCATACGTTATCTTATAAGTATGCCTGATATTGTGCAGGTTGGGTATACACCTGATTATTTATTCCTTCTGCAAACAATTCTTCGATCAGATCCTCAGGTACTATAAATTATTCAGTGAATAATAAACTTACATGTTATTTCAATGCTCAAATTGTCTTTCTTAATGTTTAAGAGTTGGATTTGGTTTCATGCAATTATGATTAATTACGTTGTTGTTCTTTCTGTAGGGTGCTGTTAATTTTGCTTTGATGATGTCCCAAATGGAGGGAGGTTGTCCAGTTGATTACAACACAATAACAGATCTTTTCCTCCAGGTATTTTAACTTAACTTATAACCTGTCTGCATTTGCTAATTATGAAAACCGGTTTAAAATGCTAATTTTCTAAATTCGATCTGTTTAGAGGAACTTAATACGTGAGGCAACAGCTTTCCTCTTGGATGTCCTTAAGCCCAATCTGCCAGAACATGCTCACTTGCAAACTAAGGTAAATTCACTGATTCTAATAAACTTCAGCCATCTAACTGTAGAAGTCATTCTCTAAAATTTTTATTTTCTATAGGTTCTTGAAATCAATCTCGTGACATTTCCTAACGTTGCTGATGCGATATTAGCAAATGGTATGTTCAGTCACTATGATCGTCCTCGCATCGCTCAACTTTGTGAGAAAGCAGGTCTTTTTGTCCGAGCCCTTCAGGTTTGCTAATTTCCACAAACTTCTCTGTTTCCCATGAAATATATGTCACGTGCTTGATTCAAACTCTGTGCTTTCTGCAGCATTACAGTGAACTACCAGATATCAAACGTGTTATTGTCAACACTCATGCAATTGAGCCACAGGTTTGTCTGTTGCTAGACTCATGTACTTCACATTGTGAGGTTATATGGAGTAGAACTTGACTGTCTTTTATTTTCAGTCTCTTGTGGAATTTTTTGGGACGCTATCAAAGGAGTGGGCATTGGAGTGCATGAAGGATCTTTTACTTGTCAATCTTAGGGGAAATCTTCAGATAATCGTACAGGTAAGTAGTAACACTAAAGGCTGTTTCTTTTTTATATAACGGGCAAAATCTGTTGAGCACTTAATCTGTACAGCTATACATGGCTGTTTCTGTTTGACTTAATCTGGACAGACTGACTTAATGTGTGAAGACAAAAACTTGGTTTAATGTATTAAGATTTAAGACATCAACTCTATACCTATTTGCCCTTCTTTTTTCCTACCAACTCCTCTCACTTTAAGTTGATGAGTATTGTGAAGTTTTTTTTTTGGAATTCAAGGGTGAAATGGTCATATGGTCTCATTATGATGGTTTATTCAGTCTAAAAAGGAAACAGACCTTATAACACATGATCTAGACAGACATCATTACTCATTCAGCTACTTTGCCCATAACTAAAATGAGAAAAAAGAAAAGAAAAACCTCCCTAAATTCTATGTAAAAGGTCAAAGTCTGAAGTCAAATAAAGGAAGCAGAAGTGGTTGACCAATTTACTGACATTTGTATGAACTGTAGGTTGCCAAAGAATACTGTGAACAGCTAGGTGTTGAAGCATGTATCAAACTCTTTGAGCAATTTAAATCATATGAAGGTCTATACTTCTTTTTGGGGTCGTATTTGAGCTCCAGGTAAGCTGGTTAAAAATGACACCTATATATATATATATATATATATATATATATATATATATATGCAAAACTCTTACTTTACACTAACTAATGTCAATGTGACAGTGAGGATCCTGATATCCACTTTAAGTACATCGAGGCTGCTGCAAAAACTGGACAAATTAAGGAGGTCGAGCGTGTAACAAGAGAATCAAACTTTTATGATGCTGAGAAGGCCAAAAACTTTTTAATGGAAGCCAAGCTTCCAGATGCAAGGCCATTGATCAATGTGTGTGATCGCTTTGGATTTGTCCCAGATCTTACCCACTATCTCTACACCAACAACATGCTCCGCTACATCGAAGGTTATGTTCAGAAGGTATACAGAATCTTTTCTGTTCATCTATAAGTGTTTGCAAAAAGTTTGTGTGTCTGAGAGTGTGATATATTTGTATAGGTCAACCCGGGGAATGCTCCTTTAGTTGTAGGGCAGCTTCTAGATGATGAGTGCCCTGAAGATTTCATCAAAGGCTTGATTCTATCTGTTCGTTCTTTGCTTCCAGTTGAGCCCCTTGTGGATGAATGTGAAAAGAGGTCTGCTCTCTGCTCTCTTCTCTTGTTTATTTCTGCTTTTGTTTGTTTATCATTCCAGTTTGAATCCTTATATTATTGTTTATTTGTGGCTCTTCAGGAACCGGCTACGGTTACTTACTCAGTTTTTAGAGCATCTTGTGAGTGAAGGAAGCCAAGATGTTCATGTCCACAATGCTTTGGGTAAAATCATCATAGATAGCAATAACAATCCAGAGCACTTCCTCACCACCAACCCCTATTACGATTCACGTGTTGTGGGTAAGTACTGTGAGAAGCGCGATCCTACGCTTGCTGTTGTTGCATACCGCAGAGGCCAGTGTGATGAAGAACTCGTCAATGTCACAAACAAGAATTCTCTCTTCAAGTTGCAAGCCAGGTACTTAACTTGTTGATCATTTATTATTTTCCTTTAAACAAATAGATGTTTTTGAGGACTTGTTAACTAATAATATATATTTTTGTTTTATAGATATGTTGTGGAGAGAATGGATGCGGATCTATGGGAGAAGGTTCTCAACCCTGAGAACGAATACAGACGCCAGCTCATCGATCAAGTTGTCTCTACTGCCTTACCCGAAAGCAAAAGCCCCGAGCAAGTTTCAGCTGCTGTGAAAGCTTTCATGACAGCTGATCTCCCCCACGAGCTAATCGAGCTTCTCGAGAAAATTGTTCTTCAAAACTCTGCTTTCAGTGGAAACTTCAACCTTCAAAACCTTCTCATCTTAACAGCCATTAAAGCTGATCCATCACGCGTCATGGACTACATCAATCGTCTAGACAACTTCGATGGACCTGCAGTCGGAGAAGTCGCTGTAGAAGCACAGCTCTACGAAGAAGCATACGCGATATTCAAAAAGTTCAACTTAAACGTGCAAGCAGTGAATGTTCTGTTAGAAAATATCCAAAGTATTCCACGTGCTGTTGAGTTTGCTTTCCGTGTTGAAGAAGACGCTGTATGGAGCCAGGTGGCGAAAGCCCAGCTGAGAGAAGGCCTAGTCAGCGAGGCGATCGAGTCGTTCATTCGCGCTGATGATGCCACTCAATTTTTAGATGTTATCCGTGCTTCTGAGGACACTGAATGCTACCATGATCTGGTGAAATATTTACTCATGGTTAGACAAAAGACGAAAGAGCCCAGGGTTGACAGTGAGCTTATATACGCGTATGCGAAAATTGATAGATTGAGTGACATTGAAGAGTTTATCCTCATGCCTAATGTTGCTAACCTTCAAAACGTTGGTGATCGCTTGTTTGATGAAGCTTTATATGAAGCTGCTAAGATCATATATGCTTTCATTTCCAACTGGGCTAAGCTTGCTGTCACACTTGTAAGGCTTCAACAGTTTCAAGGTGCTGTTGATGCTGCTCGTAAAGCCAATAGTTCAAAGACATGGAAAGAAGTTTGCTTTGCTTGTGTTGATGCTGAAGAATTCCGATTGGCTCAGATTTGTGGCCTCAATATTATTGTCCAGGTCACATTTTTTATCCTTCATCACATCATTTCAAAAAACTATAATAATATTCTAAGTATATATATATATATATATATATATATATATATATATATATTTCTAACCTATATACAATGTCAATAATATTATAATACCCTATTATTTATTAGCTTTTAACAAAATTAACTCATACCTTTTATAATTATAATACTTTTATAGATTATATTACGAGACATTATAACCAAAAGAGAAATTAAATATCCTCCTACTTTTTGTTCCTACAAATCCTCCTACCCAATTAAATAGTGACATGTGTAACATTTAATGTTCATTTAATGATATTTTAGTATATTAATATGATCATTTAATTGGGTAGGAGGATTTGTAGGAACAAAAGTAGGAGGATATTTAATTTCTCTAACCAAAATAATCAATCGTATCTAATCAATTTTGAGTTTATTGTCATACTATTAAAACAAGGGATAATAACACAAATAATCACTTTGTGATGTGATATTTAACAAATTGACCACCTTTTTGATCCATAGCACAAAATGATCTGTTGCGAAATTGGTGGTCATTTTGTGATATTGGAAAACACCAAATTCATTGTTGCATTATTCACCAACACTAGTCTAAAACGATGCAAGACATATGGGCATATGTTTTGTTTTGCTTTTTGATATTAATGGAAGTGTAAGTATTCAGTATTTTGTTTGTGGATTTTTTAGGTGGATGATTTGGAAGAGGTGAGTGAATACTACCAAAACAGAGGATGCTTCAACGAGCTAATATCTCTAATGGAAAGTGGTCTAGGTTTGGAACGTGCTCACATGGGCATCTTCACCGAGTTAGGTGTTCTTTATGCAAGATACCGTTACGAGAAACTCATGGAACATATCAAGCTCTTCTCAACACGTCTCAATATCCCAAAGCTAATCCGTGCATGTGATGAACAACAACACTGGAAGGAACTCACATATTTGTATATTCAATATGATGAGTTTGATAATGCTGCAACCACTGTCATGAATCATTCTCCAGATGCTTGGGACCATATGCAGTTCAAGGATATTGTAGTTAAAGTCGCAAATGTTGAGCTTTATTATAAGGCTGTTCACTTTTACCTACAAGAGCATCCGGATCTTATCAATGATGTTCTCAATGTCCTTGCACTTCGTGTTGACCATACTCGTGTCGTTGACATTATGCGCAAGGTTTGTATTCATATTCATATAATCATATTATCATATTTATTTTTAAATGGTCATAAATTGGTGTAGTGTTTTTGACTTTATGCTTTTTACAGGCTGGGCACCTTCATCTTGTGAAACCATACATGGTTGCAGTTCAGAGCAATAATGTTTCGGCTGTTAATGAGGCATTGAATGAAATATATGTTGAGGAGGAAGACTATGATAGGTTGCGTGAATCTATTGATTTGCATGATAACTTTGACCAGATCGGCCTTGCACAAAAGGTTAGTTCATTCAACTGCGACCTTTTTTTTCGTCCCAAAAACTTCTCTTGCAATTTTTGTCCACATTAACGTTTTTGGTCCTGTTCCAAGAAAAATTACTATTTTTGGTCCCTAAGAATAGCTGATTTTTGCAAGTTTGGTCTGAAAAAGTTCCTTCCTTTGCTATTTTGGTTCTCATTTGAGGTTCTTGTAGCGTTTTTGGTCCTTGTTCCAAGTAAAATTACTGTTTTTAGTTGAAAAAAGTTGTCTCTTGCAATTTTGGTTCTCATTTGAGGTTCTTGTAACATTTTTGGTTGGTGTTCCAAGTAAAAATACTATTTTTGGACCCTGAGGATAGTTGGTTTTTGCAGTTTCAGATCCAAAAAAATAAATTTCTGCAATTTCGGTTCTCATTTTAGGTTTCGGTAATGTTTTTGGTCCCAAAAAGATAGTCATTGTCTTGGAATAGGTATGAAAATGTTACAAAAACCTCAAATTAGGACCAAAATTGCAAAAAAATCAGCTATACTCGGGGACCAAAAATTTTATATACTCATTTAATTTTTGGGCAGATTGAGAAACACGAACTTCTTGAGATGAGGCGAGTTGCTGCATATATCTACAAGAAGGCAGGTAGATGGAAACAATCCATTGCATTGTCCAAGAAAGACAAAGTGTACAAAGATGCCATGGAGACTGCATCACAATCTGGGGATCGTGAGCTTGCAGAAGAGTTGCTCGTTTATTTCATTGAGCAGGTACGTATGTCTATTTTACTAAGTGTTTTTTTTTTTTTTTTTTTTTTTTTTAGAGTAAAGCAAGCAGTAATAGTGATAGTAATGTTTTTGTTTTTAACTTTATTTGTTGTGCAGGGAAAGAAAGAATGCTTTGCTTCGTGTCTGTTTGTTTGTTATGATCTAATCCGTGCAGATGTTGCACTTGAGCTGGCCTGGTTGAACAACATGATTGATTTTGCCTTCCCATATCTGCTTCAGGTAATAATTCTTTACACTTTATTTAAATGAGGTGACTGGTGAGAGATTTTATTTTTCTATTTATTTATTTATTTGTTTGTTTTGTGTTTTGTTGCATAGTTTATTCGTGAATATACCGGGAAAGTTGATGAGTTAATCAAGGACAAGATAGAGGCAGTCAAGGAAAATAAAGCCAAGGAGAATGAAGAGCAGGATGTCATCAAGCAGCAGGTATTTTCTTTAATATATTTTTTAAATGGATTTATTATATAATAAATTAAAGAAGAGATGGATTACTGACATGACATGGTTTGGTTGCAGAACATGTATGCCCAGCTACTGCCACTTGCTCTACCTGCCCCGCCTGGTATGGGCGGTGGTGGATATGGTCAACCACCACCGCCAATGGGTGGAATGGGAATGGGAATGCCTCCAATGCCTCCATTTGGAATGCCACAAATGGGGTCCTATTGATTTGGTCAACACTAAAAGAAGAGTTCCAGTTAGTTGGTGGTAGAGGGAGTTTCTTTCTTGAGTTGTCGTTGGTTAAAAGAAGAATAATAAAGATAAAGATTGATTGGTGTGTGTGTTTGTGTTTGTGTGGATAAGTTTTTCTTGTAATATTCTTTGGATAGAGAAGAGCCATAGCCGAGGCAATTTTTTGCAGGTGGTAGGGCAGCAGCAGCAGCAAGCATTATGAGTTTGAGTATGATTATGTATTGTCAATTGTCAATTGTGTACCAAAACAACAAAGGGGTTGAGGATTCCATTCCATTTCCATAGAAGGATGTATCATGTATATGCTACTACTACTTTGTCTTTTTGTATGCTTTCAGTTTCTTTTCTGATTTCACCATGTATTTCTCCCCTCTGTCAAGACTTTCATATTATCTGTTTTCTTTTGGGATTTTATTCTTTTCTCTTTATCAAGACTTGAGACTATAAAACTTAATACCACTTAATTTTTTTTTTTCTGTACTTTATTGTTTTAGTTCTATGTTGACACTTTAGTTTTTGTAAAAGTAGAGCTTTCTTGTCAACTTCAAAGTAGAGAATAATAGAGAATCTAACTTTATTCATAAAGCAAAAGAGTTTCAGATTCAGAATCGGGAGAGTTCTTTGTTAGGAATGACAATAACCATTCATACCTAACCACAATAACAACCTGTATGTTTGTGGGACCTTTCTTGCAAATAAACCAATGAATGCCCATAACCCCTCAAATATCACATTTTATAATCAATATGTCATTGTCCCGTTACTCATTAAAATAATCGAAGTTGTACACTTTCGGTAAAACGGTCTTTAAATTATACCTCAATCACCAAACAAGCCACTGTGAAAGCAAAATCATGATTTTCACGACAAATGATGATCCTAGTTAGTGGATTCAGTTCATGACAGATCCTATTGTTGGTCAACAGTCTTACAATTGTGTTTGAAAAAAATTGTAGGGTTGATGCTTTTGTTTTATTAACCGAAATTATGATTTGAATTTAGAATCGGTCAAGTTTGGTAGTTTGAGTAAACTTGGTTGATTCTGAAGTCTGTGTATGAAGATAGAAGTTTCTAGATACAATTGTTAAAATCTCAGGTACATGAAGGCCTAAAAAATTCGTTGTTCATTTTGATTAAAAACAAGTCCATCTTAGGACAGTTGTAGACCTTATGAAATACATGATTAACTGCTGCCTGCTCCGTATCACAAACAAAATGTATTGTTACATTGGGCACATACATAATACATTACTCATTGACAAAAGCAAAGGAACTTGTGGACCGAAACCAATGTCACATGTAGGTAGGTTGGTCATTTTGAATAGAAATCTTAGTAGAGAAGAATAAAATGTTGCATTTTTTTTGGGAACAGATGAAGTTGTTTAAAAAGTTTAAACTTCATCTGGTCAAAGGTTTGGAAATAGTTTTCAACCAGCAATTGACGCGCCTCGGTTATTACCTCATTAGCTGCGTCATTGCCCCAAGCGCAAAGATGCCTCTTCAAGTTGCCTCCAATCCTCCCTTTATCCTACTCTCTTCTTCCAACCCAATATAACCTTCCACCGATTTGGGATTAACATCTAACCTTTTCTTTTCCCTTCCATTAGACGCTCAGGTATTCACATGGTTTACATAACAAGAAACCAAGGAAGCTTTACTGCATAACACAGCAAAAAAGTACTGAGGAAGGACATGGTTTTGAAGGGATGATCTCTCTTCTTTTTTACTTTTTGTTTGTTACCAAGAAACCAAGTAAGCTTTGTCTTCCTCTTTTGTTATCAGTAAGCCGAAACACAAGTTAAGACCCAACATTTAATACTAACAAATATATGCATATAACTCAACAATACATTATACATTATCATATCTTCTATGGAGATGAATATGGTGGACAAAAAAGGTTCAAACTTGAAAGATAACAAGAACACCACATGATTACTAGTCTTGAAGACCATGTTTTTCAGTTGCAAAAACTTGATATTGACAAATAGCTTTTATGAAATCCTAGTGACAGTTGTGTTTGACTAATCCCTCAAATATGATATAATAAACCCACAAAAAAGGGGTTTATGATACATGATGAACAAAAAAAATATCTGAAAACGGGATAGATGACCAATAAAGAATATTTGAGAAAGTAAATGAAAGAGAAAATAACAAAAGATAATTTTGGAATGGACTTAATGGTTGCACCATTACGTTATGTAACAAACATGCAACAAAACTATCCATTACGGACCATGTGCGCAACAAATTAAATATTTGGATGAAAACTGTAGCTTTTGACATACCACATGGATGGACGAAAAAACTATTATTTAGTCTGGATACCGAGCCTAAAGACCGGTCGCCCTGCCAAGAATAACTCAATAGGACTTGATTATGTGTTTTTACTTAATTGGGTCTATTTGCAATGAGCTTTTTCATCCCAGCACCATATAGGTATTTGCACATTGCACCTCTAGTTATGCATCACAACAAACGTCCATTGAATACTTTCACAAGCATTTGTGTCGATAAAGATCAAGTTTTGGCTTTTGACTTTACATTTTTATCCAAGCTCATAAACATCCGCTTGTAAAATTAATCAATTCTTGAAAAGAAGATCATTTAAAATGATGCATGATAGAATATTTCTCAAGAATATGATTTTATCCCTTGAAATTACTTTAATGAAAATGATAGCATACGGTCTTTAATCTTGACAGTTGATTAGAAATCTCGTAAGATGTTCATATTTTGATATACATAATACATATATTCAAGGGCAAATTTCGAACTTTAAGTAATGCAAATTTGTTACAACTTATAATACACTAATTAGCAATGTTAGAAATTGTCGTTAAAAGTAATAATTTTTGAAATTCGTTTATTATTTAAATATCAAAATATGATTTGTAGCATAATGAAGAGAATTCAAGAGATAACTAGAGTTGGTGGCTTTAAATGAAAGGGGGGAAATGTTAAATATTAATCCCACATAGGTGGAGGGTTTGATTGGGTTGAAAGAGAGGATATTATAAAGGTGGAGTGGGGGGTATGCTTTGAAAACATCTTTGCGCTTGGGGCAATGACGCAGCTAATGAGGTAATAACCGAGGCGCGTCAATTGCTGGTTGAAAACTATTTCCAAACCCCCTCCTTGGCCTTGTGTCTCCCTTGGCCATCGAGAATTTCTGGAAGGGTTCCCTTCATTGGGTAATACCCTACAATTTCCAAGTTCTAAAATGCTTCTATGTCTAATTTTAATGAGTTACGAAAGACTTAAGATATCAAGCTCTGGTTTTAAACGTGATTAACTTTTTACAACTCGATTGATTTTAGATGCCCTCTTGGTGATGTTCTTTAATCTTTTAGGGACATATACAATTTCCATCTGTATATCTGAAAAAACAAATTTGGTAAGTCTTTGAGTGCTTGAGATCTTAACAAGTTATTATGTAAAGAAGTTACTAACAACCAAATTTGACCAATGCCAAACTCTAATCATAATTCCAGTTAAAACCGAAGTATCAAGCCTATATTTTATGATATAATTACCGGAACTTTGATTTTCTTTTCAAAGCAACTACGTAATCGGAACTTTGATTTTCTTTTCAAAGCAACTACGTAATCGGATATAAGGGTTTAACTAACATTTTCAAGCTGAAAAATTAAAAAAAAAATTAAATAGGTTAAGTGCTACGGGAATGTATACGTACGTGTTCTTTTTCTTCTTTTGGTTCAGAATCTTTCTCTTCTTTAAACCTTCGTTTAAAAACTTGTTAAAATATGAACATAAAATAGTTCTTAATCTTGTCCTGGAAAATATATGTTTAGAAAATAATTGTATTGATCTATTTTGCAGGAATTTTTTGTGAAGAAGAAGAATTTTTTTTTTTGTAGAAATAAGGCGTTTTAAAAAACTCTTTTGCAAAAATGGGGTGCTTTTAAATCACTTTGCAAAAATAGGGAGGTTTTATCGGAAGTTTCAGTTTTAGTCCATATATAATTTATATTTTAAATCTTTAATTTATATCTTAGTTATTATTTATAAAAAAAAAATTCATTTTAAGCCTTTTTAATTTCTAATTTAAACCCTTTACTTATATCATATTTTCTATTTACAAATTTTATTTTTAAAACATTATTTTATATATTATAGATAAATTTGTCCATTATATATATATATATATATATATATATATATATATATATATATATATATATATATATAAAATAAAATAAGTAAAGATTGTAAATATCGGTACCGTACTTCAAGTAGGTGATGACACACACACATACACACACACACACACACATATATATATATATATATATATATATATATATATATATATATATATATTAGTTTATTTAAATATAACAATATAAAGATCTCGTCAATACCTTCAAATTTATATCAATATCGAATATATTATCTAAAAAATGTTAAAAATCAATATATTTATAAATTTTTATGTTTTATTGTCTTTTACAAAATATAAAGATTCTTTTACTATTTATGATAAAGAAAAGACAACTACTATTCATCTGATAAATTAAACACATTACTGTTCACATAATAAAGCAAACTCCTCACTGATCATCTGAAAAAGCAAGAGCAATTGTCAAATCATATATTTTCAGTTCATTTTTTTGACACTATAAATTTGGTATACTGAATTCAGTTTTTTTCTCATAGTTTCTTCATAAAATAACTATTCTATCAAATGTGTTCTTAGTTTATTTTATCCTTCATTCACATTTTCATCTTCAATTACCAACCTTCTTTCATCACTTAATCATAAAATACGCATTCTTGTCTAAATTGCATATATTTAATGTGAAACGTTATATTTATCATTATAATTTATGTATTTTATATTATTATTTATCATACAGTTACAATTTGATAAAGTTTTTACACTAGTTGAATACATTACTCAAGAACAAGTAATGCGACCTTCAAATACTAGCTTTGTAGATCTTCTTCGTAATTTTGAAGTATTTGAGCCCGTTTAATCTCGTGATTTTGTGGCCAATCCCACAAATGTACCATTTCCCTTGCCTGATGATGATTGATTTGAGGCAGATGATGCCTTCATATTTGATGGACCCAACTCCCCACTTAGTGAAGATTATGTTAGTGAGTCATTAAGTGATGTTGGGGACGATTCTGATGATGTTTGTGAAACTCCAGTTCTGAACTTTATGAATGATATTGGAGATGTAGGCGACGACGACTTAGCTGATTTCCAATACAACATTCATATAGCTTGTTGGAAGGAATTAGAAAACAAAATAAGGTTAGGAATGCTATTTGAAAGTAGTGAACAGGTAAAAAAGGCAGTAGCGCTTTGGTCGATCGCCCAAAATAAGGATTTTAAAGTTTATGAAAGTAAAAGTAGTTATTGGGTAGCAAAGTGTAAGACTCTAAGAGATGAAGGAGCAAGGCAGTTACCGATCAAGGAGTGTATTGATCTTACATTCAATAAAATTGTGCAACTTTTTAGAAAATACAATGATATTGCAATGAAATGCAATACACCTCTACCACCATATATGTGGCATCTTTTTGTTAATCGTGGCACTCGTGCACAAAGCCATAACTTATCCGAGTTTGGCTATAATGAAGGTGTCTACATAATTATAACCAAGTTACGGATAAATGAAACCGAAAGGAGCACACAAACTGTCCATTATTATCAACATACATGTACATGTGGTAAGTGGAAGATGGAAAGATTCCCATGTTTACATGCTCTTGCTGTTTGTCGGTTCAGAGGGGATAACCCTCTTTCCATTGTGAATATTGTTTACACTACTCTGACGTATCAACAACAATACAATTACAACTTTTCACCACTTCATTATGTTGATTATTAGTTGGAGTTAGATTGGAAGATTGAAGCAGATAACTTAAAAATTGTTGTGTAACGTCTGTGTTTCCTGCTAGGCATTAATAGAATATGTAACCGCGTTTCCTGCTAGGCATTAATAGAATATGTAACCGCGTTTCCTGCTAGGCATTAATAGAATATGTAACCGACATTTCCCGCTGAGCCTTCTGAAGCTCCATCACCATTTTCTTTTCCTCTCGTCAAATCGTCTTGAGGGTTATGATATTCTATTGAGTGTTTAGAAAACTCTTCTATTAACACCTTGTTGGTTGTTGGATCTTTCTTAGTCATTGGACCTTGAGAATCAAGGAGTTGGAGAGTGTACACGTTGATTCCATTGTAGAAGGTGGATATCTCTTGTTGCACATTAAGATCATGTTGAGTACAATTACAAAGTAATCCCTTGTAACGTTCCCATGCTTCATATAGAGACTCTCCATCTAATTGTTGGAAATTCAGGATGTTCTTCTTCAACTTTTCTATTTTCGAAGGAAGGAAAAATTATTGAGTGAATTCATTCCGAAGGTTGGCACATGTCGTGATTGCTCCAGGTGAAAGTGACTTTAACTTATCCTTTGCTGCTCCTACAAATGTCACTAGAAGCATCCTAAGTAGCACCGCATCGTGTGAAAATATTTGGAACATTAAAGTAGTTTGCAATGTCTAACACCTTGTGTCTCTAGGCATCCTCGTGATCCTTTCCATAGAATGAAATATGTCCCTTGAGCACAAAGTTTTTCGCGGCTGGAAATGTTGTTGGTATGAGACCCGAACCATTGTCATTACGCATCCGCCTATTATACTCCTCCATGATCGTTCTCGTGATGACCACCATTGTGTTTTCGGGTTCGCTTTTGACTTCCTTTTTTGAATCGCTCTCGGCTTCTGGTTCGTATCTTGTTCCTTTCTTGTCAGGAGTTTTTTCAAAAGTTGTTACCTCGTCTGATTTGAAGCGGCTACTAGATTCGCCTTCCTTTTTATCTTTTTTCTTGTGGAACTCGGATTCCAGATCTTAAAAGGGTGACACAATCTTAAAAGATGACCCCCTGGTCATGAACTACCGAAAAAAAACACGTAAAAACGAACAAAAACCAAAATCAATGAAAAAATGAAAATAACCAGTTTTCATGTCGTGGCGATAGAGGTTACAACTACAATGCCTTAAGCGGAAAAACAATCAAACAATTTAATTGATTAGGGCATATGCAACCTAGTTTGATATATGTCTTTCTCATATTAGCAACATACTATAAACACTAACCTACAAAACTTTCCTATGAACATCTAACTCATAAGACAAGAAAAACTAACCTTTAGATTGTTATTGTAAACAATCTTGAATCCTACTTCTTCAAAACCTTTGGCAGCTAGCACCACAAGTGTAGTGCCTCTGATGGTTCACACCCAAGACTAGCAACTAAGGATTATGGAGAGGGAGGAGGAGAATTTCAGACAAGACTCTTCTAGGATTGGAGGTGCTAATTTTGTGAAGGCCAAGGCCCTTTATATAGGTGAGGTAGCTTAGAGCCAAAGTTAGGGTTTAAGGAGGAAACCCTAATCCCTTTGCTTGGTGACCAAGCAACCCATGAGCCTCCATCCAAGAGCCTTTGGACGAAAATTCTAGGCCCTTCCTAGAAGTTTTCGTCCAACCTCTTACAAGGAGGTTCTAGAGTCTTTTTCCTTAACTATCAATAAATAGCCAAACAGCTCATGCACATTTAATTAATCCAGTTAATCCTAAAATTAATTCTAATTAATTTCTGATTAATCATTAATTAAGTATCATAATTTCTAATTAATATATTATTTTCATAATATATTAAAAATTATATATTTCAATTTATTAATCAAATAATAAATGATTCTCCCTCTCTCCAAAATAATCCTGTCCATATGCTAGGTTTGAGGGCAACCTAAAAGGACTGTGCTACCATCAATTCAAGTATATACCAATTATAGTTATGGGCTTAGAAATCTAATCCAACAGTCACCCACTTGGATAATTCTATAACTATAATAAATTGATCAGCAAATTGTAGCTACCAAAAGCTGTTGTCGAACTCTGACCCAGTCAGTTACGTGTCCTAAGATAAGTGATCATATAATCCTCTATTTTGCAAGATATCATTCGGACATAAGACATGGAACATAATCAATCTCATTGTCCAATAATTTGTTTCTCGACTTCTGATTTGTAATGACATAGAACTTCTAATCGAACACATCAATTAAGTCCTGGCCGAGACCGACGCTAAAAGTCAACACCAAATCATCGAGGGCCCCACATATATCGTTGTTCTTGTTAGGAAAAAAGGAACATATAAACTTTGACTTACATGCTTGTGCCATTTACTCACCAAATCATACACACCAATATGTTTTATAACACCAAGTTTTACATATTATCAATGTACAAATGATTTGTAAACCACAACTTATATATATCTTTGTTTCAAGATTATAAGATATTATCGTCTCAGAATTACTCGTGATAAATTCCATGAAGTAATTCTACGAGCGTGTGTTAATCCAATACTTAAATCTCCATTTCTAAGTACTCATGAACATTGCAACAATACCATTGCTATGTCTAAAACTCTTTAGACAGTCTACAATTCAGTTCATGACAGTCTTAATTCGCTACTTACTTCCAAAAGTACGATCGACTGTGGACTTTGAATAATCCAATTATTCTGGAAGTAAAACATGCAAAGTGAAACACAACAATAAACAACTGACAAAAGGTAGTAAACAAACTCATAAATAATTCTCTATTATTTAATCACCAAAATTCAATTACATTTATTTTGTTACAAGTTTCAACTGACTATCTAACTACTAAAACTAATATCATCTTTCAGACCAATGCTACTAGCATGCTGAACGTGCTTGACCATACTCAGACCCTTTGTGAGGATATCTGCATTATTTTATTCAGATGACACCCTCTTTACAACGAGGTGACCATCTTCTACTCGATGTATGATGAAATGGTATTTTCTGTCGATATTTCTTGATCTGCCTTGATCTCTTGATTCCTTGGTCAAGGCAACCGCTCCTTCATTATCATAGAAAATTTCCATTGGCTCCTTGACGGATGGAACAACTCCAAGGTCTACGATGAAGTTTTTCAACCAAATCACCTCCTTTGATGCTTCGCTCGCTGCTATGTACTCTGATTCACAGGTAGAACCAGCCACCGTTTCCTGTTTGGAACTTTTCCAGGTTACCACTCCTCCATTTATGGTAAACACCCAACCAGATTGAGAACGGAAGTTGTCTCTGTATGTTTGAAAGCTGGCGTCACTATACCTAGTTACTCTCAACGTATCACTGCCACCAAGCACAAGGACCCAGTCCTTAGTTCTTTGTAGATACTTGAGAATATTCTTAACTGCTGTCCAATGAGCTCTACCTGGATTTCCATGATAACGACTAATCATGATCAAATCAAAAGCCACATCAGGGATAGTACATGTCATAACATACATAATAGATCCAACAGTATAAGCATATGAAACTCTACTCATTTCTGCTATCTCTTCATCAATACTCGGGCTCTGAGTCTTACTCAGTTTGGTATTACTCTGTATAGGCAGTTCTCCTTTCTTGGAATTCTCCATGCTAAAACGCTTTAGCACCTTTTCCAAGTATGTACTTTGACTAAGTCTAATATTCCTTTTACTTCCGTCTCTCAAAATCCTAATCCCTAGAATATAGGCAACCTCTCCTAGATCCTTCATAGCGAAACATTTTCCAAGCCAAGACTTAACCTCTTGCAAAGTTGGAATGTCATTTCCTATAAGAAGTATGTCATCAACATACAATACAAGGAAGTTTACTATACTCCCACTAGCTTTGACATATACACAAGATTCATCTTCACTTATAGAGAAGCCAAACTCTTTGACCTTTTCGTCAAAGCAAAGATTCCATCTACGAGAAGCTTGTTTCACTCCATAGATTGATTTCTCAAGCTTACACACTCTATTTGGATACTTTGCATCTAAAAAACCCTCTGGATGACTCATGTAAACATCCTCAGCCAACTTCCCATTAAGGAAGCGGTTTTGACATCCATCTGCCAAATTTCATAGTCATTAAACGCAGCTATGGCGAGCATTATCCTAATAGATTTAATATTAGCTACTGGTGAGAAGGTCTCATCATAGTCAACCCCTGGGGTTTGAGTAAATCCCTTCGCAACCAGTTGAGCCTTGAAAGTGTGTACATTTCCATCCATGTCTGTCTTCTTCTTGAAGATCCATTTGCATCCAAATTCCAAACTTGGTTGTCATACATGGACTTGATCTCGCTGTCCAATGCCTCTTGCCATTTGGTAGCCTCAGGGCCTGCCATTGCTTCCTTGTAGTTAGAACATTCATCCAAATTTACCAATGTACTATCACTGATAAACGTATCACCATCTGTAGTAATATGGAAACCATAGAACTCAGGTGACATTCTAAATCTACTGGAATGCCTAAGAGGTAATGATTCGTCTATTGGTTCAACTGGAATTTCTTCCTCAGGTTGAGCCCTAGCGACTTCAGAGGTTCCTTCATCGTTTGATTCCTGAATTTCTTCAAGATCAATTGTACTCCCACTATCCTCTTTGCATATGAGCTCTCTCTCGCGAAAGACTCCCCTTCGTGCTACACAGACCACGTTCTCACTAGGTATGTAGAAAAAATATCCAAATGACTTCTGTGGATAGCCGATGAAAATACATCTCTCACTTCGAGGTTCAAGCTTTTCGTGAGTCTCTCGTCTAACGAAAGCTTCACAACCCCAAAACTTGATATGTGCTAACGAGGGAACCTTCCATGTCCACATCTCGTGAGGTGTTTTGGCAACCTTCTTAGTTGGGACAGGATTAAGAATGTGGGCGACAATCTCTAAGGCATACCCCCAAAATGAAATTGGAAGAGTGTAACACTTTAAAATTTGTAAGTTTCATGTTTTTCCCTTCATATTAAAAAGTTTGCTAAATTGGTCCTTAAACTAGTACGCGGGGCGTATTGGGTGGTACACTTAGCGTGCTAGCCTATTATGGTCGAGGAGCTCATCCATGTATGTTGGGCGTACGTGGAGTATGCTGGGCGTACATGAGTAGATTTGAAACCCTAACTTTAGGGCTTGTACAATATATAAACCCATATGATAGCCTCATTTGGCCTTGTCTAACCAACCTCCATACCTTTGAAAAACCCTAATTTGTCCCTTTGCCTTGTGTGGTGCTCTTGAGCCTTGGTTTTTAACTTTGGTGGGTTTTGTGCATCTTGAAGTGGTAGAAGAAGAAGTTGGAAGACTCATTCCTTGGAGGAGAGCTTAGAGATCTAGATTTAGCTCCATCTTTTGGTGACTTTTGAGGTATAAAGTCCATACCTTGTCTATTCTTTGCATTGATCTACTATTTAGCTTGTTTATGATCATTTTGGTCCCTTTTGGTTGGTCTTGATGAGCTAAGGTCATTGTAGAAGCTAAACCGTGTAGATATAGACGTTTTGAGGGTCCCTTATGCATAAAAATGCAAACTTTATGGTACTTATGGACTCATGCATGTTTTAAGTCATTTGTTAAGCTCTTTTGAGCTCTAAGAGCCTCATTAAGCCATGCATGCACGTAAAGTTGCCAACTTTACATGATAAACCTTAAGGAAGTCAGATATGAGTTTGGGATGAAGTCTTAATCGATTAAGAGCTGAATAATGGAAGTTGGCCAAGTTGGGGGAGTATGTTGGGCGTACAAGCAGGTACGCTGCACGTTCAAGCCGTAAGGCGAGTACGCTAAGCGTACGAGCTGTGTACTCCATGCATACTCAGCAGTGGGCTTCGGAATTGTGGGCTTCTCGGTAATGGGCCCATGCTGGACCTTAGTAGTGTTGGGCCTTGTTGGGCCATCAGAAATCTATTTTTGGGCTATTGATATTTTATTGGAATCTTTTGGCTGAAGGCCCATGAAGGGATTTAGGCCCAATTTGGAATATTGGGCCATAATTGGGATTTGGGTGATTATTTTTGGAAATTGAGCTTTTTAGACAGTTGGATTGGGCCTTGGCCTTGGGTCAAGTTAGGGAAAGGGTAAAACGGTCTTTACCCTAATTTGGACTCTTAGCGTGAGTCAGGATCCAATTATTAGATGGATGTTATTTTATGATTGATAGCGCGGTGATTTTAGCGGGCTAGCAGCCAGAGATTTATCTGTGAGCTTCAGCAATCTGAGGTGAGTTTCCTCACTGTGTTTAGTGGGTCTAAGGCACCAATGACGACCCATGATTATTATGATATGATGCTAGATATATGCGTGACTCTTTCATTTGTTATGTGCTGATATACCGAGCGAGGCCCGATAGCTGTCTTGTATGCTATTGGTTTGTGGTTATTGCATGTGTTAGCATGATTATATGTTTATATGTTTATTATGTGTATCAAGCAGGGCCCGATGTCAGGCGGGGCCTAATGAATGACATATTTGTAATCCGAGCGGGGCCCGAGGCCGAGTGGGACTCGATGCCGGGCGAGGCCCGATGTGGGGTGGGGGCCCAGTATGTGTTTATTTATGTATGGTATGTGGTATTTTGGGAAACTCACTAAGCTTTGGGCTTACGGTTTTCAGTTTATGTTTCAGGTTCTTCAGGATCGAAAGGGAAGAGCCTGGGATGATTGCAGAGCACACACCACCTTTTTCCGCATTTTGAGATTTACTCTGATAAGACATGATGTTGTGACATACTTTGGTCATTTTGGGTTGTATGACAATGTTTGAATTTCTGTTTTATAAAATTAAAAATGCAATTTTTGGGTCTTATTTTTGGGACGTTACAAGTTGGTATCAGGCCTTGGTTTGAGGGATTCAGACATACTCTCGGGTGTGTCTGAACTCAAACTGAGGATTTGATAAATTTTTTCAAAAAGAAATGTATTTTTAAGAAAAGTGTTTTCTAACACAAGAAAGGGTGCGGTGCATGCAATCGACCGAGCTCAAGTAATTTTTCCCGAAATACCCATACATGATATCTAATATGATTTGAATTGTGAATCTGTGAATCGCATGCTAGTTAGGGCTAATGATCTGCTCAATGTTTGCATGATAGAATGCTAGGAGAGATGCATTTGTATGCCTATTGTATGAGCTTGTAGACTTGCATGTTAGTACTGACCAGTCAGTGATAGGATGGTTTGATTAGGTTATGCTTGGTTTTGATTACTTGATGCTCGAATGTTGCTTGCTTTGTGCTTTTTAGGAGTTCTAACTAGTTTCATCTAACTAGTAAGTAAATATGTTAAGTTACATACTTTTGAGACTAGATAATTTTAGAAGGTTAGGTTTGAACTCTATTGTGTAGTTCTTATTTGAGTCCACCCGTTGTAGTGTGAGACCTCTCATTCAAATAATTATCTAGTTTTGGTGATATGTAATTGTATTCGTGAGCTAGTTAGAGGGAGTTATCGGGAGTTCCTTCTGCAGCTGATGGCGGAGAGTGGTGTGGAGTTTGCCCTAGGAAAACCTAGGATGAGATCTAGTGCTGGGAGCCTTATCTTGATGAGGGTTAATTGTATGGATATAAGGTGACTTGGCAGATTCAAGGCAATCCTTGAGGAAAGTACGGATATATGTGGAAGGTAGTATGGGCCCATACTACTGGAATCAGAGCGTCTGTACTCGAGTCAAGGAGAGATGCGATGAAACCAGAAAGCTGGTAGAGTTTGTGATCCCTCGATATATTTTGATGCGTATTCTTATGGTTTATATGGTCTATTTTCAGTATGGTGACTCTGCGAGGCAGGCCGATAGGCAGTTCTGGTGCCGGGAAGGGCTCGGGCTCAGGTTCTGGAGCCGGGCAGTTGGATGATCAGATGAGGGAGTTCATTTTGTCTGAGATTACGCGTTGCATTCTTGATCATACTCATGTGATATTTGGTACGGTCAAGGATGGCATTTTGGAGATTTTGGATGAGTGGTTGAGCTCATTTCGTTATGAGATGGTGGCCTTGGTAGGGGCGCGTTCATTGACTTTCAGGGAGTTCTGGGCATGTAGGGCTCCAGACTACTACGGGGAGAAGGACCCGATAGTGAGCAGGCGGTTGTTAGCCGATGTTGATAACGCTTTCTGCACCAGCAATTACCCCGAGGGGGCAAATGTCAGACTTGCTTCCTGTCTTCTGAAGGACAGGGCACAAGATTGGTGGGAGGATGTTGGACGCTCTGTTGGTGATGAGGCTATTGATTCCATGTCATGGGATGATTTTGTGACCAGGTTCAGGGCTGAGTTTGCACTAGTGATCGAGGTGCAGCAGTTGGCGCGAGAGTTTCAGGATCTCCGCCAGACTCATGCATGTTGGCGCAAGAGTTTCAGGATCTCCGCGACAGTTTAACTACACAAAACTTTAAATCTAAGCAACAAAGATCGAAAATTTTTGTAACGCCCCATTCCTGGTACGCATTTAATTTATTAATATATTCATTTTTGTAAGAGCTACTCGACGAGTTGGTAGCCCTAACTCATCGAGTAGATGCCAGCTTGGTCGCGGGGTTTAAGTGGTCTACTCGACGAGTCCTAGCCTGGACTTGGCGAGTAGGTCCATTAGGAGGAAACCCTAATCTTCAGGGTTTGCACCCTATTTAAACATCATATCTGGCCTCCACCCCAACCTCCATCACCTCCAAACCCTATTATCGAAACCCTAATCCACCTTGAGTGATTTGGAGCTTGTTCTTGCCATTTTTGAGTGTTGTTGTGCATTTTGAAGCTTGTGGAAGGAGAAGAAGATAGAAGGTTCAAAGGGGAAGAAGTAGATCCAGGAGCTACACTTCATTCACTGCATTTTCTGGTAATCAAGTTTCCAACTTGATCATTCTTCTCTTAGATCTATTTGTTCCCATTTTATGAAGGTTTTGGTTCAAGAACCTTGGTCCTTGGGGTTGGGATGTCCCAAGTGGCTTATATCTCAGATCTTGGATCTAGGAAGGGTTCCATGTCATAAAGGTGCAAACTTTATGACCATGGAAGCCCCATGCAAGCTTATAAGCAAGTTCATGGCCTTTTTAGCCCTAAAAGACCATGCATGGAAGGAAAGATCAGAACTTTATGTGTCCATCATATGTTAAAACCCTAGATCTAGGTTTGTATGAGTGGATTTGAGATTCTAAGGATTTTTGGACATGATCCATGTCCTAAAGGAATTAGGGTTTTGTCTAAACCCATTAAGAAGAGTTATGAACGGGTAAAGTTGGAAAATTTACCCTTAGAATGGCCTTTCCAGTGAGCAAACGAACTAAGGAACATAGATCTGAATGGTAGGAGCTTAATCCATTAAGATGGCTCAATCAGACAAGGGAACTCGCCGAGTCCAGGGAAGGACTCGACGAGTCGAAGCGGGTTGTCCCAATTGTTATGACAGCAAGAACTCGACGAGTTGACTCAGTTGACCACGGGTTTAAGCATTCAAGGACTCGCCGAGTTGGGAGATAACTCGACGAGTTGGGTTGACTGGGATTTGACCTTGACTTTGACTTTGACTTTGACCAAGGGTAAAATGGTCATTTTACCCTAAGAGAGGATTAGCAGATTCTGATTAAGTGTTATTATGGAATTGATAGCCGGAGAGTTTCCGGAGCAGCAGACAGGGATTCCTCGCTCGAGTTTTCAGCAGCCAGTCTTGCGAGGTGAGTTTCCTTCAGTATGAACGGGTCTACGGCACCAAGGCCGGCCCGTATAAGTGATATGTAGTATCTTAGAGTGGGCGGGGCCCGAAGCTTATAGTAGTTTAGAGTGGGCGGGGACCGATGCTTATAGTATTATTTGAGTATAGATATGTGATAGCTTCATTTTATTTACTTCTTTTTATAGTTTATTTTAGCATATTTCATTCGCATTTTAGTTAATTTCCATGCATATTTTCCTTTTTGTTATTTTTATGACCATTTCGGGTACTTTCTAGTTTCTTGAGCATTATTGCAGATTTTTTGGAGGCTAGCAGAGCAGGATTTTTGGGAGGCGATTGGACTTGAAGAGAAATGGGGATTTCATGCTTGAAGGCGTGGAAGTGTTGAACTTTAAATTTGAAAGACACGGGAGAATTCTTGAGTGTGCAAGATCGATGTTTGGGGAGTTTGCGGAAGTTTTGAGTGATGTGGAGAGACAAATTGGGCTCAAATTGAAGAAATATTGAAGAGAAATGGGCTAGAAGCAGATTGGATTCGAACTGGGCCAATGGATTAGCTGTGGGGGCCCAAGACTTGAAGAAGCCCAAAAATTTCAGTCGAAGTCACGCGGCCCGTGTAAGATTCCCCGCGGCCCGCGTGGATTCCTGACAAGGGCAATTTCGAGATTTTACTTAGAGCTCTATATTGGGAAGGTTGGTGTGCCTCTTTAGCAGAATCTTGGAGGTCCGATTTTGATACTTTTCTCTCTGGAGTTTGGAGCATTTTTGAAGGCCAAGAACCCTCAAGAACTTCACTATTTCATCTCTTAATTCTTGCTAAATGTTTGGTACAATCTTAACTAACTTTGTTTCCTTGAGTTTAGTCATGCTTGGCTAAACTAATTTTGGTTGACTTTTGTTGAATCCTTTGAACTTTTGTTGAATATTGAAGAATCCATGAATTTGTGTTTGAATCTTTATGAAAATGTTTTGTGTTTTAACATCTT